>NC_140388.1:8875000-9240000 GCF_054491055.1 Hypomesus nipponensis | reverse complement strand
GACTGGGTGGCAAGACTGATTCATCACGATGCAGACCCTGTGGGTTATCATCCACCATGGTCCGCTACAAATCATGGACCTCCCTCCCTGTTCCAACCACAGGCTAATAAAGCTATCTTTTCCATCCACACTTGGCGTGGACACTGGCTTGGCGGGCATAGGAAGAGGGAGGTAGAGAAGGAGTGAGTGACTGTGTGTGTTTGTGAGAGAGAGAGAGAGAGAGAGAGAGAGAGAGAGAGAGAGAGAGAGAGACAGACAGACAGAGACAGAGAGAAACAGAGAGAGGGCGTGAGATCGTGTGTGTACGGCTGGAACACAGTGTAGTGTGGTGTGGGTGGTCTGGGGCTAGTCTGGACCAACACACACACACATCACATCACATGACCAGCACATGCAAGCATGCACCCACTATTCAATTACATTAACGTCCACCACAGGCCTATTATTATCAGATGATATATGTCCTGCTTCCAGCTGTGCAAATGAAGCCTCTGGCAGTGTCTGAAGCTAGCACCCTCCCAGAGACTGGTGTTGGGTGAAGGTCAGTGCTAAGTACCCGGGCATCTCCACTGTTCATTCAGTCATAAAAATGTAAAGTTCCTACAATAAATGTGCAATAACAATAAACCAACAAAATGAAATCATATATAAAAGTCGGATTATAACAGTAACCGGATTAAATTGTGTCCTGGACACTAGTCTCATTAGGTGAAGGTTAAACATTGACAGGATGGAAGGGTTTCAGAAGGTTTGAAGCTCTACAATATCAAACACACATACAGACACACAGACCCCCCCCCCCCCCCCTCCAACAAAAGCATTCACACACCAACAAAACACATTTCCCTGTGGTAGTGACAATTACAAGTCTTATCTAAGACACAGAATAATGAGGTTACACAGTGAGCAAATCCTATCATGTCAGCATAATGAGATCTGGTGGTGTGTTGTGGACGTGGGGTGTGTGTTGTGTGTGTGTTGTGTGTGTGTTGTGTGGGTGTTGTGTGTTGTGTGGCTGTTGGGTGTGTGTTGTGTGGGTGTTGTGTGGGTGTTGTGGACGTGGGGTCGGTGACAGACACGTTCGCCCACGTCTTATCTGCTCCACCCTGTTCTCCTGACATTCAGGGAAATTGCATTCTGGGCCAGGCAGGATGAGAGCCTCAGTGGATGGCTGAGGCTGTACCCCCTCTCCTCTCCTCTTCCCCCCTCCAGCCCTCTTTTCCCCACCTCCCCCCCTTCCTGCAGCCCCTCTCGCCCCAGTGACAGCCTACTTGATTTATGGCTCCAATTCTGCGACTCACAGACACGCACGGCACTGCCGACTGTATATGTGTCTTTTACCCCCCCCACCCTCCACCCCGCGCAGTCGTTGTCTGCCCGCTTTCTCTCTCTTGCTTTCTCTCTATCTCTCTCTCTCTTGCTTTCTCTCTCTCTCTCTCTCTCTCTCTCTCTCTCTCTCTCTCTCTCTCTCTCTCTCCTTCCATCTCCCCCACTACCCCTTTTCTCTCTCTTGCTTTCTCTCTATCTCTCTCTCTCTTGCTTTCTCTCTCTCTCTCTCTCTCTCTCTCTCTCTCTCTCTCTCTCTCTCTCTCTCTCTCTCTCTCTCTCTCTCTCTCTCTCTCTCTCTCTCTCTCTCTTCCATCTCCCCCACTACCCCTTTTCTCTCTCTGTTTATTTCTCCCTCTCCCCCACTCCCTCTGTTTACCCCCCCCCCCCCCCCCCACCGCCCTCTCATCTGCGGTGATTGATTATCCTAGCAGGAGAGTCTGCTGTAGTTTTGATCTCTCTGAAATGTAATCTCTCCAAACAGCTAGAGAGCAGTTCCTCCCAGGCTGCACAGCCGATGCATGGTGTGTGTGAGTGTGTGTGAGTGTGTGTGAGTGTGCGTGAGTGTGTGTGTGTGTGTGTAATGACTTGATGATCTAGCACCATGCTTCACACCTTCTCGTACCTTCTGACCACGTCTGAGGGAGGAGCAGAACATGATAAGGGAGCGAGTTACCAGGACGATGGTGTTCTGCTTTGCTTCCTTGGCAATCCCAGGAAGGGGCTGATGGTTGGTGGTTGCCTAGGTGATGCTCACAGGCTGTCATGGTGGAAAGAAGCTGCCGTACGAACCGTGTGTACGAAGAAAGGAAGGTTGAAGTCAGTGGACAGCAGAGAGGAGGATGAGAAGACGTCGGCTATGCTGCTCTGTGAAACTGATGAGGCCACTATTTACAGACTAGTGGTGCGCGTGTGTGTGTGTCTCATGTGTGCGCTGTTACACATGTGTGCGTGTGTTTGTGAGGTGTGATCCAAGTTACAAAGTCCGTTTTCTGGAGTTCTGCAGAATGTTGGCATGATTACACAAGACATTGTAAAAGACTAGAGAGAGAGAGAGCGAGAAAGAGAGAGAACGAGAGGGGAGAGAGAGAAGTGTGGACAGTATTGAGCCTGGTGGATCGGGGCGGACATATGGAAAGACTTGGCAGAGCCAGCGGGGGTCAGGACGCCCCCCCCCCCAGCATGACGTCCCGAAGAGAACACAAGCAGAACCCTGCTCTCCCATAAAGAGCAGCTCATTACTACAGCTGCCTGGGACTGTGTGTGGGGAAGTGTGTGTGCGTGTGTGTGCGTCACAGCACGTGTGAGAGAAAGGGTGTGAGAGCACATGCAGTGCATGCGTGTGCGAGTGTGTGAGTGTGTGTGTAATGTGTGATGTGTGATGTGTGATGTGTGAGTGTGTGATTGATGTGTGATGGAGAGGGTACAGCACACGTGGAGCTTGGGCGTGTGGAGCTCCTACACTTTATAGACTGCCAGGCCGCCCCTGGCTCTGGGACTGAGACTGAGGCTGTGTTAAGCAGCCCTGCAGTGCAGGCTGTGAGCCAGGGAGTTGGACTGTGGGGTGGAGGGGGGGCGGAGGGGGGCGGAGGAGGTGGGAAGTGACAACACGCAGAGGCCCCTCTCTTTCATCTCTCTGCCAGGCCCTTGGAGGCACCTGCAGTCCCCTTCAGCAACACACACACACACGTGCACTTTAACCCACCCACAGCCCTGTCTGTCTGTTTTCCGTCGTTAAAAAGCACCCTACCGGGCTCCACCAGTACAGCTCACCCCTGGTGTCGATGCTACCGCCACAACTGATACCGCAGGAACATCCTCCCCCCTCCTCCCACCTCCTCACTCCTCCCTCCCTCCCTCCCTCCCTCCCTCCCTCCCTCCCTCCCTCCCTCCCTCCCTCCCTCCCTCCCTCCCTCCCTCCCTCCCTCCCTCCCTCCCTCCCTCCCTCCCTCCCTCCCTCCCTCCCTCCCTCCCTCCCTCCCTCCCTCCCTCCCTCCTCTCAGTCCTACCCAGCCATACGTCTCCCACAGCAGCCGTCCCTGGCAGCTCCATTGATGGGGTAATCCAGGCCTGATTAATGGCCCGATAATCAGGCAGATCCTGAGATCAATCACAGGCCTGATCAATAGATCCGGCCTCGCCGATCATTAGCCTGCTGGAGTGTGTCCTCCTCCTGCTAAAGAGACTAAAACAAAGGATGACAGAGAGAGGAAGAGGGAGAGAGGGAGAGAGAGAGATACAGAGAGGGATAGGGGATAAACAGGGAAAGAGAGACAGAAAGCAAACGAGAGGGAGAGGAAAAGGGAAAGAGAAAGAAAAAGAGGCAGAAAGACAGAACAAAAGAGAAAGAAAGAAATCAGAAAGAGACCCTTTTACATAATTTTTTGACTGACTGTGTGTTTGTGTGTGTGTTTGTGTGTGTGTTTTGTGTGTGTGTGTCAGGACAGCTGATTAATGTCTTCCGTCCCCCATTATCAACTCTGTCTGCTTGAGTACAAGATGATGCACCTCAGTCAGCTCCACCAGAGCTTTCTCTCTCTCTCTCTCTCTCTCTCTCTCTCTCTCAGTCTCTCTCTCTCTCTCTCTCTCTCTCAGTCTCTCTCTCTCTCTCTCTCTCTCTCTCTCTCTCTCTCTCTCTCTCTCTCTCTCTCTCTCTCTCTCAGTCTCTCTCTCAGTCTCTTTCTCTCTCAGTCTCGCTCTCCCTTTCCTCTCTCTCTCTCTCTCTCTCTCTCTCTCTCTCTCTCTCTCTCTCTCTCTCTCTCTCTCTCTCTCTCTCTCTCCATGTCTATCTCCTTCTCTCATAGTCCTCTCTCTTCTCACTCTCTCTTTCTCTCTGTCGTACTCTATCCCTCATCCAGCCCCTCCTCCAGCCCCCCCCCGCCCCCCCTCCCCACCCCCATCTCCTCGTTACCCCCCCGCCCACCCCCATGTTTCCACACAGAGACCGTGTGATCCCAGGGAGAGTTTGCCGGGGAGTGCTAACACCAGCAGAGTGTTCGGGGCGGTAAGCGATACTCCTCCATTAGGCCGAGCCGGTCTCTCGTCACGAAGGAGTCTGTTGGCGTCTGGGCTGGGTTGTTGGGGGAGGGGGGGGGGGGGGGCGCGTGGTCAGCTGTGACAGAGACTCAGTGACGGTGTGTGTGGGTCGTCACGGCCCTGATCTGAACCCCCCCCCCCCCCCTGGCCTGTCTCTGCTCTCTGAGAGAGATGGATGGGGGTGCGGTATGTCACGCCCTTGTGTCAATTGTCTTCTTGTTTTTCTGCCACGTCCGTGTGTGAGACTGAAGCCTGGCTCGTGACGTGTGTGTGTGTGTGTGTGTGTGGGGGTACATCCGTGTACATCGGTCGGTTCGGTAATGGCAGTATCGGTGTTTCCTTATCAAGGTCAAGGTAATATTGATCGTATTCAGAGTCCAACTGCAGATGCCTAACTCACTGCTGTCTCCAGTGCTTGTGTCATGTTGTTTATTGTGGAATGGACAATTACTGTCATTGTGGACTGTGTACTCATAACACATCAAAAGGCCTGTCACTACCAGAGGAACATCCCTGTTGGGTTTGACTGAGGGCACAATTGGCTTTTTTTATGACTAGGAATAATGAGTGGGATTTTGATTCTTCTAAATAACTCCTTGACCCCAAATGTTGAAATGATCCTTTTTTTCATCTTTCACTATTCACAGATTAAGGGTGGATGAAAAAAAGTGTTAAACTGTTTTCCTTTTCCCTGTGGATGGTTCACATAATTTAAAGTTTAAGACTACAAGAAGGGGATATTTTCTTTCCTGGCACCCCAACCCAAAAAGCATAACAGCATGTGTTTGTATGTGTGTGCGCACTTGTGTGCGTGCTTGTGTGTGTGCTGCATGCTGTGTGTATGTGTGTGTGTGTGCTGCATGCTGTGTGTGTATGTGTGTGTGTGTAATGCATGCTGTGTGGGACAGGATGCATTGTTGGCCACCCTGCTGAGTATACTCCATTATGTGTAATGAATGCTTATAGTGGGAAACAGATGGCGTGTTAACACAGCTAAATATGATCTGCTGCTCCACAATATGGCAGCACGGTTCTGTTTACAGCTAGCAAGTTGCACCCTGGGAGAACAGCCCGGTTCTGGGTTGTTTTCTGACGGGGAGCTAACCAATGGGACGACGAGACTGGCGTAACTCCTCCAGAATGTTCCTTTCACAAATCGGGAAGATGCTGACAGACAGAGAGCAGGTTGCGGTGCGACGGTTCGCCGACGAGTTCTGCTGCGTTTCCGCGACACCCTGCGGGGAATTTCAGGGCCTTTCTTGAATCTTGAGAGAACACGTGAGAGTGGATCTGAGAATCCGTCCCACTGATATATCCGTGGTTCAAACACGCTCGGCCCCAGATCGACCCGTGGGCTTCAGCTAGCAGTGCCATCTTCTGAAGACAGGGGGCAGTGTGACGACAACTAAGGGCCAGCCACGCAACCAGCAGGTGAAGCCTGAGAGGGGGTCAGGGGTCAGAGGGGGTAGAGGTGAGGCATCCACCCTCCCACCTCACCTCACCTAGCGCCCTCGAGTCAACCGTTCCTCAACCTCACCCCAGCCAGCCCCTGACCTGACCCCCCCGACCTCTGACCCAGCCGCCCATGACGAACGACGACAGCCGGGACACAAAGGAGAGCCCCGGCCACCAGGAGAGGGTTGGACTGGGAGGGAGGGGTGGTGAGGATAGAAGGGTGATTAACATACCAGAGGAGTGGCCATCTATCTGTCCCCTCAGTGACACCCTCTCCATCCCACTGACACCCCCCCCCATACCTTCCCCCCCAACACACACACACACAGCACTGTCAGCTAGGTGGCCATGACAGATGAGGCCCACTCTTCACTCCAACTCCCATCCTTCCCCTCCCCTCCCCTCCCCTCCCCTCCCCTCCCCTCCCCTCCCCTCCCCTCCCCTCCCCTCCCCTCCCCTCCCCTCCCCTCCCCTCCCCTCCCCTCCCCTCCCCTCCCCTCCCCTCCCCTCCCCTCCCCTCTCCTCTCCTCTCCTCACCCCCCCCTCCCAGGCAGTCATCCCTGGGGGAGTCTTCCTGTTAGCGAGGGACAGCTTTAAAACAAGCAGACACCCCACAGACCCCTGCTGGGCCGGGGAACAGTCACATGACACCGGTCACATGACACCAGTCACATGACACCAGGTCTGACCTTAAGAAGCTCCACATCAAGGTGTGTTCATATCATTCAGCCCAAGCACACACACACGTGCACACACACACACATGCACACACACGTACACACAGTCTTCCAAAAGCAATCCGAAAGAGATCGCCTCATGTACCATTTTACAGTGCAATCATCAAAGGGCCATTAAATCAGAAGTGACTGCCAATAAAAAGAGGAAATTGCGTCTGGGATTACGATGTTTGCATGATAAGGGGGATGTTGGGGGAGGACGGGGCTAGGCGTCGTTAGATTTATGTAGCGTTTACTGTGAAGCAGATCGTAAAGTCTAATTACAGGGGGTCGACAAACCACAGATCCACAGCCTCAAACAGGCAACTCATCAGGGCCTACTCATCCCCTGCCTGCCCTTCCCCTCCCTCCCTCCCTCCCTCCCTCCCTCCCTCCCTCCCTCCCTCCCTCCCTCCCTCCCTCCCTCCCTCCCTCCCTCCCTCCCTCCCTCCCTCTCTCTCTCTCTCTCTCTCTCTCTCTCTCTCTCTCTCTCTGTCTCTGTCTCTGTCTCTCTCTCTCTCTCTCTCTCTCTCTCTCTCTCTCTCTCTCTCTCTCTCTCTCTCTCTCTCTCTCTCTCTCTCTCTCTCTCTCTCTCTCTCTCTCTCTCTCTCTCTCTCTCTCTCTCTCTCTCTCTCTCTCTCTCTCTCTCTCTCTCTCTCTCTCTCTCTCTCTCTCTCTCTCTCTCTCTCTCTCTCTCTCTCTCTCTCTCTCTCTCTCTCTCTTCCCATTCATCCTCTTCTCATTCACACTGTCAAAGGGGTTGAAACACTGACACCATACAGATACATCAACATTAAGAGTCCAGAACAGAGCAAGTTATAAGAAGCACAACAAACCACCGCCTCCGTAACGGTCAAAACAAACCAGCGCTGTAGAACGGACCCCGCTGATCGGGCCCAGTCTCCAGACCCTCCACGCAGACCAGGCCCAGGGGCCCAAGCCACACACAAGGACAGGGGCCAGAGATGTTATCAGCAGGTTGGAAAAGCCAGAGGGACAGGAGCAGTTTGTTCCAACCAGGGACAGAGGAAGGCAGTGACATAAGCGATTTCAGCTCTATTTGTGTATGTTTGCATCTGAGACTGTGTGTGTGTGTGTGTTTATGCTACAGCTAGCGTTGCTTTTCCAGGGCGAGGTTGTTTGATCACGAAGTCGGAAAGAGAAAGACAAGAGGGAGTCAAAAGCCTAGAGGGAAAATCCCAGGAGATTTATGTCAATGTTTACACCCCCCCCCCCCCCCGCCCCCTTTAAAGGAGCACACAGCGCATTAATCATACTTCTAAATGGATGACTTGCCCAGAACCTTTTGAACCTCGGCCTAATTTGACTGGTAGCTCTGAGGAGGAGGGGACAGTCAGTATTTATCCAGGCTCTCCCATGAAAAGTGACTTAGCACCAGATGTTCCTCAGGGGGGGGGAGGGAGGAGGTGGGGCAGCTCTTCACCTCCTCTCTCTCTTCTGAAGTCCCCCGCTCCCTTTTTGACCCTGCTGGTTCATCCAGAGGGCCGGGGTGAGCGGGCGGGGTCAGGGAAGGGTGTGGGGGGGTTATCTTAGGGTCAACCTCAGTTCAACCCCCCCCCTCTCCTCACCCCCTTCACTCCTCCCTCTCTCAGTCCCATCCTCCGCCCCTCCACTCCCGCCACATGAATCTCTCCTTACCCCTTCTCGCCCTCCTCGTCCTCGTCCTCCCTGGTGTCCCAGGCTGCAGATGCTGTTTTTCTCTGTTTGCTGTCATTAATCTCCGCCGTCGTCCTCCACACACACACACACACTCACACACACACTCACACTCACACGCACTCACAAACACTCTTACACACACTCACTGAAAAACTCAGACACACTTCCAGCTCGTCAGCAGATTGTTGTGATCAAACAGTTGGTGTGAAACGTAATATCCATAAAATGACTCTTAACGATGCATTGACAAACACAAAAAGGACAAAACCAACAATCAAATACGTATTGAGGATCTGTATGTGTGACTCCAAGCACCCTTATCTTCTACAGATCTCTGTGTTCCAGACAGCGTGCGGTAGGCGTTTCCATACTAGGCCATAACATTATAAACCCGTATCAAACTTTATTTAAAGGTGCACCACACCCGGACAGAGAACAGCCAGAGCGCACAGCGCGGTGGAGAACAGCCATATTTGGGCAGACGGCCACAGGCCACACAGCCACAGTGTGATGAGTCACCGTCTCGCTTCAGAGACAAACAGCCGCTGATACACAGGTGAGAGGACTTTTTACTTGGAAGTATCACTCCTCCGCTCTCTATCCAGAGAGAAAGACAAGGTGAGGGAGGAGGGGTAGTGACTCAAGCTGGAGCTGGGTGGGGCTCTAAACGGAGGACTGTCATGGTGTAGGATAGAGAGCGGTACAGTTGGGTTTTTGATTGATGTTATTATTCTCCCCTTTCCTTCTCGGTATGACACCATGATTAATGCTTTTCTAATGATGTCAGGCTAACAATGAACAACTTCAAAACAAGTTCCCCCCCTTCCTACTGAGGTGGTTAAATTCCTGGTTTGGGAAGTCCTCGTTTAGAAATAGGAGTGAAATAACATGGAATGAATGTTTGTTTAAAAATAGAAATACAAGTCTGACACCTGGCCTGGATAACGTTTTAGTTTCCTTGATCCTCCTCTCCTCCTCCTCCTCCTCCTCTTCCTCTCCTCCTTTTCTCCTCCTCTCCTCCTCTAGTCCGCTTTTCTCTACCTCCCTCGCCCCCTCTCTCCCCCCTGCTCTGGGTAGGTGTGTGAGAGGGGAAGGCTGCTTTGTCATAAGAGACATCAGGAACTGTCACCACGCTGCCGCTGGCTTCATTAGGCAGCTCTCTTGTTAGCATGCGCCCCTCCACATCTTTCTCTCTAACTCTCTCCCTCTCTCTCTCACTCTCCTTTTTCTGACTCACTCTTTCTCTCTCTCTCTCTCTCTCCCTCCCTCCCTCCCTCCCTCCCTCCCTCCCTCCCTCCCTCCCTCCCTCCCTCCCTCCCTCCCTCCCTCCCTCCCTCCCTCCCTCCCTCCCTCCCTCCCTCCCTCCCTCCCTCCCTCCCTCCCTCCCTCCCTCTCACATACACTTACCATTATCCTACCCCCCCCCCCTCACCTCCACACCTCCTCCCCCCCAGCCCCCTTGCCTTCTCCACTCCCCCCTCCTCCTCTCTTCTCTCTTTTCTGCGAAATAGAACATTCTGATTATTCTATGCTCCAGTCGTGGCCAATTACTGAGTTAGGGTTATTACTGGGCCCAAATGGAACAACATGAATCAAATCTGTAGTACAGTGGCAAACTCTGAGCTATCAGATGGCAGGAGGCTGCAGAACTAATATGTCACTGTCATGGCGCCGGGGGGGTTTAGCAGTTAGCGTTACGGAGACATCCTAGCGCCTGGGTGGAACATGAAGCACTGGAACACGCGCCGGCGAGAGGCCACAGGCTAAACTCACCGCACACTCATCTTTCACCCTCTCTTTCTCTTCACTCTGCTTTTCCTTTCTGTGGGAGCCGCTCCCTGGCAGGGGATTCTGGGAAGTGGGAGGGCTAGGCCAAGAGGGGAGGATGAAGGTGGGCGTGGTATGGATGAATGAAGAAGGGGATGAAGGAGGTATCTGCCGAGCTACAGGACGGCAGCCTTTCTCAGGGCTCCGTGTGGGGGGAACAGATCGAGGGAGGACAGTTCCCACCCCACCTTCTCTGAGGTCGGACCCCCACTGAGTGGCACTGTCTGGGCCAGGCTGGGATCCTTGCCCCCTGTGGAGCTCCAGAGCCAGACCGAAACAGACCAGACCAGACCAGACCATGCCAGACCCAAACCCAAACCCAAACCCAAACCCAGCCCAGCCCAGCCCTTTCCCCAGTGGTAGGAAGCCAGCCAGAGGACACCAGCACATAAAGGGCTCATTAGAAAAATGATTAAAGTCAAACTGAAATGTGCTAAATGCCTGTGTCAAAGCAGTGGCCTTTAAAGGAGCATAAATAAACAAGAGTTCTGCTGTAGGTTTGGGTGTGCACCCATGGCAGGATCATAAATTACAGGGTAATGATATTAAAAGCACAGAGTCGTTAAGATGCCAAGAGGAGGCACCATAAATCCTGCTAGGCTCTCTATGGCTGTCCCCACACACAGTAATTAAATCAGATTTATGTGGCGCATTACATCAGTGCTAGATAGTTCATATATCGGCCTTTTTTATTGGACAGCCTGACAGGCGCCAAAAAATATTGTTGAAGTTCCCTGGGCCGCGCTGCTCAGAGGCCTCCTGGCACTCTGTCTTTTGTTGTGTCAGTCCTACCCAGGGATGATGGATCAATCCCTCCTCCGCCCTGACTCCCTCCCTCCTCTCTCACTCCTCTTTCCATTCTCTCTCTCTCTCTCTCTCTCTCTCTCTCTCTCTCTCTCTCTCTCTCTCTCTCTCTCTCTCTCTCTCTCTCTCTCTCTCCTCTCTCTGTCTCTCTCTGTCCTCTGTCTCTCTCTCTCTCTCTCTCTCTCTCTCTCTCTCTCTCTCTCTCTCTCTCTCTCTCTCTTCTCATCGCGTCCTGGATGTGACAGACAAGGGCTGTGTGATTCTGTCAAACAGTTTTCTCTCCCTGGCAGCCCTCTCACACCCTCTCTCTGTCTTCGGCCCTCTCAGTTTCTCTGTCCTCACTTCCCTGGTGGAACAAACAAAGGGTGGCAACACAGGTGTGAAGGAGAAGGATGGGATGGAAATAGAGATGGGGAAAGAGAGAGAGAGAGAGAGAGTGAGAGAACAGACAGTAAGAATAGGAGAAAGAGAGAGTGGTAGAGGAGAGAAAGAGAAGAAGGAGAGATAGAAAAGTACAGAGAAGTACAGTAAAAGTAAGCAAGAGAGCACAGAGAAGGAGAGAACGAGATAGAAAGCCTGAAAGATGTAGTTTGATAGTGAATGTTTCTGTCACACCTTAAAGTAAGCAAACACACAAAGCCTTTACCATGTTGTATAGTTAATTCATCCTTTATCAAATATCAACAATGCATTATAAAATCATCACAAAGCTATTAATAAACACTATGTTAAGCATTGATAAACACTGTTACAAATGATTTGTTTTTAAGTAGTAGGTCATTTCAAATCAATCATAGGTAAAGCATGAGAAATAATTACTAAGCCATAAAATGTTAAGCATGGTTAAAAACGACGACAAATGATTTCTTTTTTGATTAATAGGACCATTGATTGACAGGGAGAGAGAGAATGATGGAGAGAGAGAGTGATAGAGAGAGACAACAGGGAGAGAGAGAATGATAGAGAGAGAGAGTGATAGAGAGAGACAACAGGGAGAGAGAGAATGATAGAGAGAGAGAGTGAGAGAGAGAGAGACAACAGAGAGAGAGAGAATGATAAAGAGAGAGAGTGATAGAGAGAGACAACAGGGAGAGAGAGAATGATGGAGAGAGAGAGAGTGAGAGAGAGAGAGACAACAGGGAGAGAGAGAATGATGGAGAGAGAGTGAGAGAGAGAGAGACAACAGAGAGAGAGAGAATGATAAAGAGAGAGAGTGATAGAGAGAGACAACAGGGAGAGAGAGAATGATAAAGAGAGAGAGTGATAGAGAGAGACAACAGGGAGAGAGAGAATGATGGAGAGAGAGAGAGTGAGAGAGAGAGAGACAACAGGGAGAGAGAGAATGATGGAGAGAGAGTGAGAGAGAGAGAGACAACAGGGAGAGAGAGAATGATAGAGAGAGAGTGAGAGAGAGAGAGACAACAGAGAGAGAGAGAATGATGGAGAGAGAGAGAGTGAGAGAGAGAGAGACAACAGGGAGAGAGAGAATGATGGAGAGAGAGTGAGAGAGAGAGAGACAACAGAGAGAGAGAGAATGATAAAGAGAGAGAGTGAGAGAGAGACAACAGGGAGAGAGAACAGAGAGGTGAGTGGGAGGACAATGCCAACCATGCAGAAAATATAAACAGCGCCGAAAAAGTAGGGAACAAGAAAAACACTCTGCTCAACAAATATCAAACCTAGGATGAAGGGAAGCTTCTTTGTTCCATAACGATCCTGCTGTACTTTGATTCAAAGAAAGCAGAGAGAGCAGAATATGCACCTTTGTTCGGAAAGACTGCTGACGATTGAGTTGTTTACCCTAGCTATCTGTAAGATGCATCCAGAGAGAAGCCTTTAGGCGGGTAAAGCTGAGCCCACGATAAACAAAGAGCTTGCTCAAATACCCTGCTGCTGCTTCTGTCAAATAAAGTGCCCATTTCACTGTTTCAATTCGGAAATAATTGTTGCTCGGAACAATGGCAAAGGAACTGTTTTAATCCACCTTCGGGGAATGCCTTTGGGGGTTCTCTGTTCAAGAGAAAACAGTGACGGTTGGCTTTGAGCCAGTTACATGTCATTGACGGTTGATTAATGTAGTACAGCAACAAGTCATTACACAGATACATAAGCTTTTTATGACTGAAGGATACCAGTTTGAAACACTCGTCAGGAAAGTATTAGGGGCCGTTAAACATTTTTTGTTTTGAAAGGTTGAAAAAAGTTTTGAAAAAAAAGGTTAGCATCAGTGATGAGTTCCTTGGCGAGGACTATACTATACTCTACAGATGATGTTAATGATCTATGACATTTTTATTATCATTATCAATTTGTGCTTTCAAGCTACAGAATTAAATCAATATGCCGAAATGAAATACATTTCAACAAGCCATTGGGATCAATCGGAGGGACTTGACATTAGCGGCACTGAGTCCAGCTTGTAAACAGAGAGCAGACAGGATGGAAGATTGGTGTGATCTGTAATTAGAGGGACATGAACTGAGAACACATAAGTCTTTCCTCTCACCCAGCTCAGCTCATTTGCAATGCATCCATGCTTCCCGTTTCCTCCAACTCTCTCTTTCTCTCTCTCTCTCTCTCTCTCTCTCTCTCTCTCTTTCTCTCTCTCTCTCTCTCCCTCCCCCGTCTCTCTCTCTCTTTCTGGCAGACACAGTGAAAAACCCACACCGTCGATTCACATGCACAACACACGCGACAAACACACGGACACACAAACACACAGGAGTGCGCCCGCAGACACACACAGACACGCACACACACACACACAGACACACAACCTCCTGGTGAAGGCCTGCAGTGGTGGCCTTCTCTCCGCGGGTCTCACCCGTAGTGCAGCATCCCTCCCAGGAGCCCTGTGCCACCCTCATCTCCGTCCCCCCGAATTAGACTCAGAGGCAGCTGTTCTGCCCCCCCCCTCCCTCCAGAGGGGCCAGGCTGGGGAGGGAGGGAGGGAGTGGGGCTGACCAGCAGCTAAGAATGCCTGCTTTGTCCTGTATGACAATGAGCCAGGGCCATTATAAAAAAAAAAAATATAAAAAACACACAACCGTGCTCATTAATTTCATGCGCGTTGATGTGTTCGTATATCAGAGGCCTCGGTCCCTTCAGCTGGCGGGGGGGCGGCGTGGCTGTGGCCTGCTTCTACTCACGTCACCTTGGGGCGGGAGGGGGGGGGGGGGACGAGGGGATGGAGCCTGGAGTGGGTCCAAGGCTGGAGGAGCTGTCCTTGACTTGTCCCGCGTGTCCTTGGGAGGGTGACAGCAGGGACGCGCCGGTCCTTCCACCTCCAGCCGTCGCGCCGTGCGGAGGTGTGGGGTATGGACGGGGTAACGAGCGCTCTGCGCTCTGCGCTCTGCGCTCTGCGCTCTGCGCTCTGCGCTCTGCGCTCTGCGCTCTGCGCTCTGCGCTCTGCGCTCTGCGCTCTGCGCTCTGCGCTCTGCGCTCTGCGCTCTGCGCTCTGCGCTCTGCGCGTGTGTGGTCTCCCTGTAGCTGCTCTGTGTGAGGCTCGGAAGACAGCGCGTGTGTGCGTGTGTGCGTGTGTGCGAGTGCAGTGAAGAGTGTTATAGCTACTACATCACGTGGATGTGCCTTGTCATCTGCGCCATCTCTCTCCGTCTCTCTCCCCTCTCTCTCTTTTTCTCTCTCTCCCCAGAGCAGAGCAGCAGAGGGGAGATAGGTGTGTGTGTGTGTGTGTTTGTGTATATGCGTGTGTGTGTGGGGGGGTTATGGTTCATTCCTGTCTAATTTATGACCCCTCTCCCCCAGCCCTGAGGAGCCATTAGCAGCACACACTGGCCCAGCACAGCAGCTTGGGCTGCGCACTCATTTACTGTCTCCTTACAGGGAGGAGGAAACAGCAGCTATTCATCAGCCCTTAAATCACCCCGTCCCCCTCCCTGGGACACCTCCCTAGCCAGCACTGCAGAGCTGAGGGGGGGGGCAGGACAGGACAGGAGCAATGAGGAGTGTGTATGTTTACGCGTGTGTGTGTGGGGGGGGTGTCGATGCTTGTTGACAGACAAGTGAAGAAGATGGTCGTTGGATTCGTCTCCTGCCTGGGGAGAGCAGAAGCCCTGTGTCTGCGCTGCCCAACCTGGTGCCTGAGTAAAAGTGCACCGTACGAGGGCTTAGTGTGTGTGTGTGTGTGTGTGTGTGTGTCAGGTGCTCAGGCCTCTGCGTCCTTGTAAGGTCCGGCCTGCTGCAGCACTGTTTACTCCCCCCAGACCCTCAGTCTGTACTTCCTGTTTAGAATTCTCTCATAAGTAGATTTACGGCCCCCCGTTCTGCACATGGGAGGGGGTAAGAGCCATATAAATCAAAGGCCCATACATTTGTGTGTGTGTGTGTGTGTATGGGGGAGGAGGGGGAGGAGGGGGAGGAGGGGGAAGGGGGGGATGATGTGTCAGCGTGTGTATGTCATGTGATTAATGACCGCCACTTGGAGCGGCGTGTGCTGCAGACTCTCACCGCTGAAGCGTCTTTCCGGGACCCGCTCCGCCGCCATTTTGTGTCGGCAACAGGGAAAAATTAGCTTTTTTTCCCGCCGTCCGTTATGGTGTTCCTCCCAGGCCTCTCCCGTGCGTAGCCCTGTTTGTCTAAACACTGGACGAGCAGACTCTGCCCACACTGTGTGTGTGTGTGTGTGTGTGTGTGTGGGAAGTCACGTCAATTTGCATCTAACTCCCATCCAGACAGCCCTGGGTCCGTGTTGAGGGAACAGCTTGATTTGGGGTCCAGATGAGAGAGAGGAGCTGACAGCCAAAGCGGGACCTGCTTCAGAGATCCTGCTGAGTGAGGAGAGACAGAGGGGGAGAGAGAGAGAGAGAGAGAGAGAGAGAGAGAGAGAGAGAGAGAGAGAGAGAGAGAGAGAGAGAGAGAGAGAGAGAGAGAGAGAGAGACAGAGAGAGAGAGAGAGAGAGAGAGAGAGAGAGAGAGAGAGAGAGAGAGAGACACAGAGACAGAGACAGAGACAGAGACAGAGACAGAGACAGAGACAGAGAGAGAGAGAGAGAGAGAGAGAGAGAGAGAGAGAGAGAGAGAGAGAGAGAGAGAGAGAGAGAGAGAGAGAGCCCGGTGGCAGCGCTGAGCAGTACTGGACTTGCAGACATGACAGTGCTCTAGTAATCATTGTTCCCAGGTAGAGTTATGAGTGTAATTTGCCTGTCTACGATCGCAATCCATTTGTCTGGCTCTGCGAACAGCACACGGGCACACATAGCTAGCCCATCGAGCACATACCTGCACACAGACCCATTAACAAATACACACGCAAGCACGCACACGCAACACGCACACACAGACAGTAGTGTAAACACACACACACAGACACTCGCACATATAAAAACACTTCCTGGTAGTCTGCAGTCTCAAGGGCACGCTCCAATAAAGCGGCTTTGGAAAACAGGCGTGTGATGGATGAGGCCTGGAGACAGTGGCGCAGGCAAATCCCCTAATGTGGCATAAATAAGGCTGCCGTGCTCCGATAGCTCTCTCTCTCTCTCTCTCTCTCTCTCTCTCTCTCTCTCTTTCTCTCTCTCCCTCCACAGACAATGTAAATGATATTGTCAGGTGCAGTCACTTCCCTGCTGGCACTGCGACTAACAAGAGCCGCCCGCGAAGACCTGACAGGAAAGGAGAAGGAGGAGGAGCAACCTGGGCGAGGGAAGAGGGGGGAATTCATTAATGAGCACACCCGCCCCACCTCTGCCGCTCTCGACGCACACAAGGTTCACACGCCGACACGCACACACACACACCCGCACGCGAACACACACACACATTCACACGCTGACACATCATCCCCCCCCCTTGCCCCGTTCTCCCCCTCCTCCCCCAAACGCACACACACACACAAATGTATGGGCCTTTGATTTATATGGCTCTTACCCCCTCTCTGCCTCCCCCTCCCTGCCTCCCCTCCCTGCCTCCCCAGCGAGACTCAGTGAAGGTCAATACGACAGCCCTGGTGAGAAACAGAGGTGAGGTCTCAGCCAGTTGGAGCTAAGCTGTTTCAGTGTCTCCTCGAGGCCCACACGCACCCAGGAGGGGTGGGGCCGAGGGCGGGCGGGCGGGCGGGGTGAGGGTGGGGGATGGGGGAGAACAGTACACACGAGGCTGTAAATAATGTCGTCTGATAGGCAAAACTTCCTGCCCTTCAAACACAAACAAACTTCCACCGGACAACCTGTGGTTATAGTCACACAACAAAGCTGGCCCGGGACTGGAGATGCACCTCACCGAGAGCTGCTGCTTTGTCACCATATATGTCCTTCCTGTTGTTGGCTCCCTGCAGCTGCTCAGTGTCAGCCTCGCTCCGAGGTCCTGTCAGCCTCTGTCACGAGAACACAGCCAAACACCAGCCTCCCTCGCCTGGTCACGGTCATGGAGGAAACCAGTCAGGGAGGATGTAGCTCAACGGCGAGAGCATGTGACTGCAGATCAAGAGGTTTGCAGGTACAAATCCACCCCCCGCTACGTTCGATGTCGTTTTGAAGAAGATCATCGGATGAATTTATGCGACGTTGTTATGAAGAAGGCGTGACAGAGTCCTCCTGTGGTTCTGTACAGAGTCTGTCGACATTTCTGTCTCTCTCTCAGAAAGGTCGCTCTCGACGCAGATGAAGCACTGCTGTTCCCACAGGACAAACACTGCTGCCTGCGATGACACGGCGATAAACAGTTACAGCCTTTATTGACAAACAGCTAAATAGAGAAACCCTGAGTCAATGACTCTTCTGTGCTGGGTCAGTCCTACACACACACACAAACACACACACGCACAGACCCCGGCCACAAGGGGACACATTCATAAAGCGAGAAACACATAAACAAATAAAACCCTCTTTTTTTCTTTTTTTACAAACATCCCACAAGCTGTGCGTCCACGGACACTCAAAGCTAGAGAGGTCCCATGCATTGGAGCAGACCTGCCCTCGCTCTGTCAAACATTTCCTCCTGCAGCCAGGCTAAAAAAGGGTTTCCCAGCGCTGACAGGGAGAATGGATGGCCTCCATTACGGCTGGCTACAAACACATTCCGCCCGGATGAAGGGGCCGTAAATTATCCCAGCGGCAAGCAGCAAGGGCCCGTGCCCGTGCCAGGAAACTCACCCCTCTAATGGGGTCGGTCCATCCAGATTCTGCACCGGGGCTTGATCACACACACACACACAACACAACACACACTACCGTCACATACACACTCACACGCCCCATCACCAGACTCTGGTATAAACTGAGTGTATGTGTCCCATCCTTTAGAACCACAGAGAGGACGGTTGGGACAGACGAAACATGCAAACGAGTGAGAGGAAGCTGTAACACCGAGTGAGTCAGGCCCTGTCGACTGGAGGAACCTGTACTGTGCTGGTATGGAGACACTCTCAACCCCAGACACTCCACACACGGTGAACAACAACATGCAGCATTGTATCCTTTCAAAGGTCCTGTCAAACTCCGTTCCCACCATGCCAATGACAGTTGCTGTGAGGCAACAGTCAAACAGGCTCTAATTACATGGCCCCTGGCATGGTTAATAGCCAAAGTCAAGGCATTAAAAAGGATTACATGCATACTGCGGTGCAGCAACAGGCGATAAATCGCGAGCTTGTTCTTACAGGTGTCGTGAACCCAACCTTTCCTCATCCCTTCAGTGTGGAGATAAGGATCCAGGCCCTCCCTCCTGGCTGGGAGGAACACGGCAGAGGGGGAGGAGGGGGAGGAGGGGGAGGAGGAGGGGGGAGGAGGGAGGAGGGTGAGGAGGAGGGGGAAGGGGGAGGAAGGGGGGAGGAGGGGGAGGAGGAGGCAGGAGGAGAAAAGAGGAGGGGGGAGGAGGGAGGAGGAGGGAGGAGGAGGAGGGAGGAGGAGGGGGGAGGAGGGGGGAGGGGGAGGGGGGAGGAGGCAGGAGGAGGAGGCAGGAAGAGAGGGGAGGAGGGGGGAGGGGGAGGAGGGGGGAGGGGGAGGAGGGGGGAGGAGGAGGGGGAGGAGGAGGCAGGAAGAGAGGGGAGGAAGGGGGAGGGGGAGGAGGGGGAGGGGGAGGAGGGGGGAGGAGGAGGGGGGAGGAGGAGGGGGGAGGAGGAGGCAGGAAGAGAGGGGAGGAGGGGGAGGGGGAGGAGGGAAGGATGACTCCCTCTCTGAGCAACTCTCGTCCCTCCTTGGTTGTCCCTCTCCATGTTTCCCCGGGGCCTAGAACCTGTGGAGTGAGTGTGTCTGTGCTTACGTGTGTGTGTGTGTGTGTATTGATTTTGTGTGCTTGCGGTAGTCTGTCTGTGTGTGTGTGTGCATCTGTGTGGGGGGGGGGTTCATCCAAAGAGCCCCCCCCCCTCCTCCCCCCCACATCCTCCTAAAAAAAGAGGCAGCTGCTGGTTTAGAGATGGAGTGGGCCCAGGCGACGGGTCACATTATACCTGGGCGCTGACAGGTGTAATGGGGTCAGTCATTCTGTCGGGGCCTTGACGGCTGGAGGAGGAGAGGGGGAGGGAGGAGGAGAGGGGGAGGGGGAGGGGAAGGGGGAGGGAAGGAGAGGGGGAGTGAACTCCTTTCATTGTGACAAGTGTGATTGACACACAGCACAGCTGTGTAATTGATGTGCATACCGGAGCACGTGGGAGCGGCCGGCATGCCCACTTCACCATCTCATGAGTCAGCCCGAAACGCCTGAACCGAAGAAAGGGCTTTCACCTTTCGTGTGTCAGCGCTTCACAGCGGTGGGTATTGCTCAAGTCAGACATTTTGAAATCGTTGGTTTACATTAGCGAGTCGGGCATGTGACAGGAGGAGCACGACGAGAAGTTCTGAGATTCTCCAGAACGTCGTCCGCACACCAGGGATCATGTGGGTGCGCTGAGGAGGAAGTTGGGACAGCAGGACTTCATGTATTCTTGGTTTGTGCTATGTGCTGCTCAGTGTGCTATTCTCACGCTGGCACTCTGTATTCATGTCGCTCTCTACTTCGTTCATCCTCAACCTCTCTCAGTCCATCTCTCTCCCTCTGTTTACCTCTCTCTCTCTCTCTCTCTCTCTCTCTCTCTCTCTCTCTCTCTCTCTCTCTCTCTCTCTCTCTCTCTCTCTCCTCCTCCTCCTCTGTTCTCCAGGCCAGCAGGTCCAGTCCTCTGCTGTCAGCACCAGTGGAGTTTAGCCTGCGCTCATTAATCAAATGAACTCACAGGTTTATTAGACTGTGGTGAGGCAACACATATACAAACACACTCCCACACGCCAAGTCAAGTCACGTTTGTTGATGTAGCACGTTGGAAAACAACCAATGTTGACCAAAGTGCTGTAGAATAAGCTAAGGGAAAAGAAAAAATGAAAAGATTGTACATAACAATGACACATACACAGAAACAACAGGAACAACACATGTATATTTACACACAGTGTGGTCTGCTGGCAATGTTACACACACACACACACACACACACATCCAGTGTAACAGACCATAAATCCCCCCCAGGGACCACCTGACCACCTGACCACCTGATCCCTGATGAACCTATTGAGTTGTCTCCCCAGGACCACCCTGCTAACTGAGGAGCAGACACGCATCCCTCCCTCTCTCCGTCCTCCCTCCCTCCCTCCCTCCCTCCCTCCCTCCCTCCCTCCCTCCCTCCCTCCCTCCCTCCCTCCCTCCCTCCCTCCCTCCCTCCCTCCCTCCCTCCCTCCCTCCCTCCCTCCCTCCCTCCCTCCCTCCCTCCCTCTCACCTCCCTCCCTCCCTCTCATCTCACCCCCTCCCTCCCTCCCTCACCCCCTCCCTCCCCTCTCACGCTGTGTACTGTCGACCTGATTGCACCCCCTCCAGACACAGTTTGACACGTTCACCGGGACGACAGGCCAGTCAACATCCCCCAGCGCATGACATTTACACATCCTCATCTTGCTAGTCTTGTTGCACTATCACTAATTACCACACACACACATCAACATTCACAGACATACACGCATGCATGCACAGACACAAAACATGCAAGCACACACACAGAGCACTGAGGTATTAGGTTATGTCGGCATGATGCACATTGTGGTACGTGGAGGGACAGACAGAATGGGAGCAGACAGACGATCTCCTCTACACCTTATTCAAGCCAAGAGGGTCTCCACACACACACACACACACACACGTCAAATATTGATTCGCTTTAACCCCTTTGAGGAAGGAAAACCGGGTGAGAAAATGTGGAACGAGGGAGACTGTTTTCAGTGGACACTTCTGCATGTGTGTGTGTTCCCAGCATCGGCACTTCCTGCACGTGTGTGTGTGTGTGTGTGTGTGTGTGTGTGTGTGTAAATAAAGCTTTCTTCTTCTCCTTCATCCCCAGCTGGGGGCCGTTGAGCCTCACCTGTGTGTAACACCTGTTTCAACCTGGTGTGTTTGTCTCAGCGCTCCAGATAATCGAATTTCACCTGAACAGACACGCGCGCGCGTGTAAAAATGTCATCAAGTATGCACAAAGCACACCTACACACCCCAGAAAGTTGAAAGGACAGCCAAGTGTCAACGTGAGGCTTGTCTATCATGTCTGTCTGCTCATCTGTCTCTGGAGGCTTTCTCTCATTGTTCTCCAGAGGAGAGGGCAGGCAGACAGGTTTTAATGAAACTGTGTGTGCGTATGTGTGTGAGTGTGAGTGTGTGTGTGTGTGTCCTGGTGCAGAGGAGATATCATCTCTCCCCTGACAGACTCTCTCATCGTGTCTTTTTTCCCGCTGACAGCTCACATGCTGTGTGCCACTCACATGTCCACCTCGGCATTCTCTTGAATCCCATCGACTCCTATGCAGCAACGTTTACAGTGCGCAGTCTCGTTCCTTTGACAAGAAAACAAGGATATTCTTCATTTTATTTTGCGTCTTTTTGCGTCAGATTCATAATATCAAGAGGTTGGTAAACGTACGTGAAATATATTTTCAATGTTATGCTACGTTAGTGGGAAATAAAATATTCAAATCTTCAGCTGGTAATGAAGCAGAGGGCAGGAGCAACAGGAGAGAGGGAGGGAGGGATCGAGAGAGAGACAGAGAGAGAGAGAGAGAAAGAGAAAGAGAGAGAGAGAGAGAGAGAGAGGGAGAGAAAGAGAGGGAGACAGAGACGGAGAGAGAGAGGGAGAGGAAGGGAGAGACAGGGAGAGAGAGAGAAAGGGAGAGAAAGGGAGAGAGAAAGAGAGACAGAGAAGGGGGGAGAGAACGAGAGAGAGGGAGGCGGAGAGGGAGAGGGAGAGAGAGAGGAATAAACGGGAAAAGAAAGAGATGGGGGGAAAGCTGCCACACACACAGAAGGCCTAGTAATTAAAAAGCTGAGACAGGGCTTTCCCTGTGAGCTAGGCCCCCTCTCTCTCTCTCTCTCTCTCTCTCTCTCTCTCTCTCTCTCTCTCTCTCTCTCTCTCTCTCCCTCTCTCTCTCTCTCTCTCTCTCTCACTCTCTCTCTCCCTCTCTCCGTCGCTCAGTTATTTTTTCTCCCATCAGCCAACCGTAAGTTTTTAATCATATTGAAATGATTTATTTAAACGTCAGGGACGTGTCACCTCATTTCCTTTCATTTTTCAAAATGTTTGTGTTTTTTCTGGATGATAAATTTATCTTCAGACAACCCCAATATGACTAATTAACTCTGAAATATAAGAACCAGATGTTCAGGAGAGGGAAGTTCTCAGAGGGAGCCAAGGAAAAGGGGCCCTATCCCTCCCCCCCCTCTCCTCCCCCTCTCCTCCCTTCATATATTTCTCTCTGCTTGACTTTCTCTCTCCTTCCCTCTCTCCCCATCTCCTTCCCTCTTTGCTTTCTCCTCCCCTCTCTCCCCCTCTCCTTCATCCTCTCCTTTCCTCTCTCCCACTCTCATTCACCCCCCCCCTCTCTCTCTCTCCCTCTCCTTGCCCCTCTCCTTCTCTCTCTCTCTCTCTCTATCTCTCTCTCTCTCTCTCTCTCTCTCTCTCTCTCTCTCTCTCTCTCTCTCTCTCTCTCTCCCTCTCCTTGCCCCTCTCCTCTCTCTCTCTCTCTCTCTCTCTCTCTCTCCCTCTCCTTGCCCCTCTCCTTGCCCCTCTCCTTCTCTCTCTCCCCCTCCCCCCCCCCCTCAGTTCTCCCCAGTTGACTCGTACTTCACCCCGGTCAGTCCAGGGTGGGTGGGCCTCTGAAGTGTGAGCTGTCAGGTACATTTCCAGCATCCATCTCCAGAGCAGGCCGTAAATCCAGTCTGAAGTTCACCTGATGTTTGCCTCCACCTCTCAACACCCCCCCCCCACCTCAACTCCTCTCTCCTTCCTCCTCAGGCACACCAGCCAGCTCCTTCAAGGACGGATTTCACTCCAGCCCTGGCATTGAGCAAACGCTCTGAGCTGACGCCGAGAAGAAGAAACTAAACACCGAGCTAACAAACACCGAAAGATGATTTCCGAGCAGCCAGTGAAAAAATATAAACAAAAAAACAACCTCCACTGTGCTTTCATACCAGGACTTTATTTTTGGACTTAATTCTATTACCTTTTTCTTCACAGGATTGATGTCTTTCTCTGTTTCCGTGGTGAAATAGTGCGCCGAATTCCCGGAGGATTCCTGGGTCATCTTCTGTGGTCCTGGCAGGAGTTAGAGCGTGAGTGAGAAATCGTCCTTGCAGGAATACCTCGAAAAAGCACAAGGGGCCCTAAAGCACGGCTCTGCACTGACACCTTGACAGTTTGCCATGAGTGACGTGTGATCTGTACAAATTTCAGGACTAATAAATCTACCTGTCAGAGCGTCAGACTTGAAAGGGCCGGGGCCCCGCGGCCCGGCTTTAACACAACTTGTGTTGATGAAATTCTGTAGGCTGGAGAATTATAGCTGTCAGAAAAACACCCACATCAAACCTGAAGGCTTGGCATGCTTTCTGTTTTTTTTCCCCTTCTCTGCTCTCTCAACACTCACATATTGCACACTCGCTCCCTCCCCCCTCCTTCCCCTCCAACCTCCCTCCTCCCCTCCTCCCTCCCTCTCTCCCTCTCCTTCCAGAACTCTCTCTTTTCCTTACTCTTGTTCTTTCTCAAGGCTGGAAAATGAAACATAGACGTCTTTCATGCTCTGGTGGCTATTATTGCATCATTCCCGTTTCTTCTCAGCAACCCTTCCACTCGTCCACCAGCGCAGATCCTCCTGCGCTGTCATCCCACCTCCCTCGTCCAGGACTGTCATCCGCCTCCCGCCTCCTGGGCTGTCATCCCCCTCCCTCCTCCTGGGAAACTGTGGAGGACAGAGATGAACGTTCTTAGCAGAATAAGCGTTAAATGTGACATGGCGGCTATCTTTCTCACGTTACCTGGCATTGGTCCACCGGCGTTAGGCGCAATGATCTGATGTGTTTCAGAGTCACCTGACGGGGGTGAGCTGGGGTGGAGGGGTTGGGACTGCATGGCTTTCACAAGGAGGGATTCTTTATGTGTGGGATTTCAATACCAAAGGATTCATAAATCAACCATCCCCGCCCTTCAAACACCTCGCCTCAGTCTTTACTCCAGCCCACGATCCTTGGATTTATTCCTGTTTATCTTCTCTCCTGGCCGGGTTCACTTCGCACACACATAAAACTCTGTGAATGTTTCTGTTTGGCCCGTAACTCAACAGAGTTGTTTGGACTCCTCTCAGCCAGTGCTAATTTCATTGTATACTTTCCTAAGGAAGATCCTATTAGCATTCTTCAAAGGGGCGGTGTGAAAAGTTCATTGGAGTCCATGTGAAGGATTGTGCTCGCCTGGCCTGATCGTTTAAATGTCAAAAGATCCCCTTTCAACATATGCTAGGAAGCCCCTGGTCGCCCCGGTGACCAGTCACTCACAGTGTAGCGGTGACCTGTTTTATCATTCAAACACATAAGAACCACATTGAGGGCAATCGGGCTGATTTATGGCTCGGCGGAAGGTGAAACTCATCTTCCATTCCTCACCGAGCTCTTTAACAGCTGCCGCGAGCTGTGGAATAACAAAGGTCCTCTCCGCCCCTCCCTCACGCCCCCCCCCCCCACCCCCCCCCACCGCCGCCACGCCGCTACATTACGACAAGCTCACATCAAGGGCTCTGTCCCGCATCATCTCTCATCGACATACCGGATTGGGGTCGTGGCGATAAATAACTAAACCGCGCTGCGGCGGCTTTTCCCGTTTATCAACCCCGAACATCAGCCGGCATTTGCACCACACTGGAGCTCTGCGGCGTCAAGCCGTCAGCCTGTCACTCAGTCCCGGTCTCCGTGGAGACCGTGGCGTGACTGACAGGCCCTGTGATCTCTCCCACAGCCTGCTGGAGCAGAACAAAGGCCGGGGTACTGTAATTGGTATGATAAAGATGTCTCCTAACCCCTCACCCTGGCATCACTGTCACTCAACAGGGGTCCACCACGGGTTACACGACACACCGGTTATAGCTGATTAATGTGTGGGGCTAACCAGGAGCAGCATCACTTTAGCATAATCCCCACAGTTGACTAACCAGGAACAGGACTAACTTAGCATCATCACTCTGCTTGAGCAACCAGGAACAGTACTATCTTAGCAGGATCACAATGGTTGACTTACCAGGACAGGAGCAAACTTCAGAGGGTAGCGACTGGTTTACACTGACCTGTTGAAACTGAAACCCCAGGCATTGCATCTGTCAAACCTTTCCTCGTCCTTCCCTCTCCCCTCCCTCTCCCCTCCCTCGCACCCTCTCTCCTCAGACCTCAGTCACGACCCACAAGGCTTGGTGCGGAGGTCGGCCTCACCCCTCCTCACCCCTCCAACACACGCACCTGGTTCTCATTTCTAACATTTCACTTTCAATCTGTGGTGTGGGTAGGATGCATGCCTGTCTGAATGCGTGGGAGAGAGCGGGCGGAGAGGGAGAGGGAGGAGAAAGCAAGGTAGGAGAAAGTGGGAGAAGAAAGGGAGAGGGAGGCGAGAGAGGGGTGGTAGAGAGTGGGAGAAAAGAAAGAGAGAGAGAGAGGGAGGAGAGAGGGGGAGAGAGAGTGGGAGGAGAGAGAGAGAGAGATTACTGTTCAGTACAATTTACAGTGAGCACAGTAGATTCACTTTGAAATGCAGATAGGATGTTAACCCAGCATGGAGGAAAACAATACCATTCCCCATTGTGTTACCAAAGGGAGCTCCTTTGCTGACTGTGGTACAAACACAGAGATGCGAACCGAAACGTTAGCATCATCTCTGGCATCTATCATCGGTCTGTCATTCGGAGCTCCTTTCAGTGACTTGTATGGACTGTTGCTGAGAGTTAAGAGGTGAGATGGAGGGTCTGCTGCCTGTCCCTGCCATGGAGCCTCCCGCCCTGGAGGATGACCCGACTCTGACCTCTTCCCCTGACCTCTCTCAATCACCCCTTGTCTCCTCAGACACCTCTCTCCTTCCCTCCCTCTCTCCTTGTGTCTCTCTGCTGGGTGGCCCTGCAACAGGAGAGCAGGCCAGCCCCCCCCCCCCTCCCCGCTACTCTGAGAGAAGAGAAAGATGGACTCCCACAGCATGTACAGTCCCCCCCTCCCTCCCTCTCTCTCTCTCTCTCTCTCTCTCTCTCTCTCTCTCTCTCTCTCTCTCTGTCTCTCTCTCTGTCTCTCTCTCTGTCTCTCTCTCTCTCTCTCTTTCTCTCTCTCTCTCTCTCTCTCACACACACACATATAGAGGACCTCTGTCTGCCCGGCCCTTCATTCGTTATTCATTATTCATCAGGCAGATCAAAGGGCTGCCCCCAGGAAATGGAAGGACCCTGTCAAGTAGGAGTCAATCCACAGCTTGACAGGTCGTTGCTCATTCTCAGTTGACACAGGGACACACTTTGAAATGTCGCTTTTCTCATTCCAAAACTTGCCGGTTGTTTTTCGCGCGACAAAACTCCCCTCACAAACGCAGCAAACAGACACGGGGGGGGGAAAAGACGTGCGACGTGGAGCGAAACTTTCAACCGTCCCGTAAAACATTCACCAAAGAGTGTCAGAGTGGGGGCTCTCGCACCGGGACCCCCTGCAGACGGCAGGTTCACACACACACACACACACACCCCCCAGGCTGAGGGCTAACCCCTTTCACTGCGTGACAGAGCGCCTGTCCTGCATCACAGGAGGCATCAATTACCAGCCAGGCCGTCCCGGTGTCACTGCGTTGTAATTAATGTGCTCTCCTCAGTGCTCCGCCATGGGGCCTGGCCTCACTGTGAACTCCGCTGGAATTCAGCCCCCAACACACACACACACATACTTGTTGGCACAGCGCACACCCGCGGGCACGCGCGCGCACACTCGCATTAGTCACACACACACAGATACACACTTCCATTAGTCACACGCAGATACAAAGTTTGAGAAAGGCGCACACACACACACACACACAGAATCACATGGGTGCGAACACATACATGCATTATTTACTACACACACACACACACACACACACACACACACACACACACACACTGCTCCGTGCTGCCAGCGCCTCCATTCGTCCATCACACAGACAAACAGAAGCACGAGGGCTGTCAGGTCACAGGGTCACCAGATCTACTGAAACTTCGAGACACTCCACTGTGTGTGTGTGTGTGTGTTTGGCTGCGTGGGTGTTGTGTGCATGTGGGTGTGTGTGTCTCCTTGGGTGTTGTAACACAGAACACAACATTGTCAGTTACTCCGTATCCTGTTGACTTTGAATCTGTCTTTTTTTTTTCTTTCGGAATCCGTCTCTTGCAGCGATGCAGCACTTCCCGAAGCTCACTCCTCAGTTCCTGCTCGGTTACCTCTCCTTCACCCTCCCTCCCTCCCTCTCTCCCTCCCTCCCTCCCTCCCTCCCTCCCTCCCTCCCTCCCTCCCTCCCTCCCTCCCTCCCTCCCTCCCTCCCTCCCTCCCTCCCTCCCTCCCTCCCTCCCTCCCTCCCTCCCTCCCTCCCTCCCTCCCTCCCTCCCTCCCTCCCTCCCTCCCAGCCTCAAGCCTGGAGCTGACACTGAGCATGACCCTGCCTTTATTATTGTAGCGGGGCAGAGACACTCACAGGGCAGGGCCTGTCACCCCTGTGATTAAAGAGAGCATGTTTTCAGTCAAAACCTCAGAGGGGAGTGAGAGAGAAGCCGGGAGAAAGAAAGGGAGAGAGTGAGGGAGCGGAGAGAGAGACTGAAAGAGTTGGAGAGAGAGACGGAGAGAGAGAGAGAGAGAGAGGTAAGGATAGCTTCGGAGGATTTTTCTGGAGAGCTAAGGATGGTTCAACTGTTCAAACATGGCCACAGTCAGAAAGAAAGCTCATATTTCTCCAGTCCTCGGCTCAAAGTGACATTTAGACCACCTCATATGTGCTAGGACTGCAAACATCAGTCACCAGGGGGGATTGTCCTCTAACCATTTGAAACTATCAAATTAAAGAGAGGTTTGTTGAGTTTGAACCCCTGGGGTGAGGGTGAGGGGGGGTTCAGAGATGTGATATTTTGACCATTAGACCTTGCTCGGCAAAATATTATTTTTATTAATGCGTACAGGAATGAGCTTCTCCTACAACACTCCCGAGGATCAAAACAAATAGCTCCATGAAAGCCTCCGGCAAGCAAATAAATAAATAACGAGCGCTCTGCCTCGGTATTTCATTTTACAGTCACCTCCATGAGCTGGGGTTTCTGTGTTAAAGAGCCAAGCCAAATACTTGGAAGTTTGCACAGTCATAAATTAACGGCTTGACAGGCAAAAGTGTTCAAACTAATTTGTCAATTCTCGGTTGCCTTTTTCCACCGTTTAAATTCATTACGGTCGTTTTTCTTCCCTTCAGTGGGATGCCAGAAAAGTGAGGGTCGTATTTTTACAGTCACTCTGTATTCTGTGTATGTTTGAAGCTAATAGGAAACACTGTCGCTATGAGGGTTAACCAAATGTGCTACGTACGTGCTATGTGTAACCCAGTTTATTGATTCAACTGGATCGCATACAAAAAACAAAGGCCCACACAACTACAATAGACAAAGGTTGTTGTTGTATCAAAACCAGCTCTATGGACAACTTTAGTGTGCTTTTGTTTAGATGTAGGTCCTGACTATCAAAGGTGAATGTCCCACTATCTGATAACAGCTAAAATTCAAGGCTTCCTGTTGGAAGTTTCACATAGATTCCATAAATAACTAGTGGAGTGCTGTGCAGGATAGGAAAGAGGAACATTGTCACATTGTGAACTTGACACCGTCAAACAAACACACATGTTGTGAGAGGAATGACTGAAACCACCTTATCCCAACAATATTCTATATCCTCATTCATATCTTTAACCACACGCGCGCGCACACACACACACACACGCACACACAAAATAATATCCTTCCTCCATCTCTCTCCTCGTCCATCACCACCTCTCAATCCTTCCCTCAGGGACAGGCAACGCACCAGCTCATCTGTTGTCACGCATTTGAAAGGCCAGACAAGCTTCCCCCCACCCCCCCCCCACCCCCCCCACCCCCCCTCGCTTGAGTCTCATCAGGACAGGTTGTCTCAGGGATACCAGATACATGTGCGGCTTACAGGTAATATAAGGCAACACTCTCCCTTTGATCAGAATGAGTCGGATTTGCCGTCTGGTTGGAGGATCTGCTTGTTTCCTGGACAAGCATCCACCCCCCCCCCCCCCCCCCCCGAAGACACACACGCAGTCTCAACGTCACGGTGCCAAATCCTCTCCCTCCTCACGTACCACTTAGACGCACACACACACACACACACACACTTACACACACGTATGCGAACGCACACGTTCTTCAACTCAAAGCACAGCTCTCCTTCTCAGCTTTCCCTGAACTTGTGACCCTGGCTGCTACCTCTGGCCCCTCAGCCTGCAGGACACCTTTACTGCAGACCCCCCCTGGGTGACTGACTGCCGGGAGAGGGGGCTGGGAGGGGGGGGGCGGTCGGTGGGGGGGGGGGGTAGCTGAGGGGAGGAACATTATGAGGTCAGACAACAGCAAGCATAAGAGGGTTCAACATCTGTCAAGGCACACAAGTTGACGTGACCCCTTATAAACGACCAGCTCAGGCCTTTGTACCCCCCCCCCCCCACCCGCAGTCATCTGTCTGGCTTGATCTTGGCAGCCATTTTGTACTCGAGCCTAAATGAAGAACAGACACGGAGCTGTTGAAGGAACGTCCGACGCAGGGAGAGGGCGTTCTATTTCTTTGCCAGACGAGTACCAGCGGGCTGTGGCAGGCGGGCGGGGGGGGGGGGGGTGATTAAGCATGTCACTGGTAGGCTCACTGATTGACAGTAACTCCTCCTGAGGGGTGAGGGAGGGGGGGGCGAAGTGGGAAGTGGGGAGGGCGCTTGTGTAACACTGGAACACACAGACAGGTACTGTTCTTCCGCCAGCACACGCTTAAAACAAAACGCTGTTGACATCCCTGTCACCAACACTCATTCCCATGGCCTGATGAGATTCCGCTGAGCACCAGTACTGGACGGACACAGGAGTGTTTAAGCCCAGGGAGCGCGTTTGACAGACGACGCGTTGGGCTGCCCACGGTTTTCGGGGCGGCCGGTTTCCATTCGTTTGGCATCTCGTCCAAAATGCTCGTCCGCCTCGCGTTCCCGATCGCAGATGAAATCAGAGTCGAATTGCCGGGGAGCTGTTTGAAGACAGCGCGAATCAAAAGGAGCATGTGCGTTCAGAGCCCACGCTTTGAGCGAGACATCCATCCAGACATGCCCTGTAGTCACAAGCTGCCTCTCAGATTAAACTGCTGCATATTTCTGTGAATGACACGGACTCCCTGACATGCACTACACACACACACTCGCTGGCAAGCACACACATGCAATGACGCTCATTGCACACACACACACAAACACACACGTACACACAACACACACACACAAACCCACTCCTCATAACAAAGTGAGGTTTTCTGGGAAATAGAGAGGAAATGACATGCGACATATTTTCACAAATCTCCCCCGGGTTGGCATGCTCTGCTCTGGCACAAGGCCTGTCAGCACACTGTCTCTTTAGGTTAGCCTTCAGACACACTCCCACCCCCCAAACACACTGGGGCATGTTTGTCCTCAGCACACAGGACAGACGGAGAGAGGGAGAGGGGGAGAGGGGGAGAGGGGGAGAGGGAGAGAGGGAGAGGAAGGGAAAGGGAGAGAGAGAGAGGGAGAGGGCGAGGAAGAGGGAGAGGGAGAGAGAGAGAGAGGGAGACAGAGAGGGAGACGGAGAGGGAGAGGGAGAGGGAGAGGGAGAGGGAGAGAGAGAGAGAGAGAGAGAGGGAGAGGGCGAGGAAGAGGGAGAGAGAGAGAGGGAGACAGAGAGGGAGACGGAGAGGGAGAGGGAGAGGGAGAGGGAGAGGGAGAGGGAGAGAGAGAGAGAGAGAGAGAGAGAGAGAGAGAGAGAGAGAGAGAGGGATTGGGTTGAGGAGGGGTCACAGTGACGTAGTATGTATGGAAAGATTGAGAATGTGGGACAGAGGGAGAGAGAGAGAGAGAGAGATGCAGGGAGGAAAAATAAGAATGTTAAGTAAGACTTTAACGAACGTCAAATCTGGGGCCATTATCCTGTCTCACAGCTAGTGTAACATAAGCCCAGGCCCTCTGGGCAGCATGCGTCAAGGGGAGTTTGGGAGAGTGACTTTGACAAGCCGGCCGCCAGCCAAGCCTGAAGCAGAGCCCGCACATCTACCTGTCCACAGTGCCGACACCTGATTGGTCCTGACGTCTAGCCCCCACCCCTTCATCTAACCGTCCCACTGCACACGCTCACAAACACGCCACAATCTGGGCGCCGGCCCGCACCCACGGAGCGAAACGAATTGTTTTGGCGAAAAAAAAAACACTCGGGTACTGTTTGGAATCACTCACGGAGAGAAAACTTCTCTGCAGATGAGTGAACGTGTTGAATGTAAAGCGCGCGTGTGTGTGTGTGTGTGTGTGTGTGTGGAGGCTTGGTGCTGGGATCCAGGCTGAACACGGGGATGGGGACTAGAGCAGAGGTCAGAAGCATGTTGGGTAGTGATGCCTCCAGCCATCGCCAACACCCTGGTATACAATGCTAGGGATCCTGGCAAGGACATTGGTGTCATCTGTGTGTGTGTGCGCGTGTGTGTGTGTGTGCGTGTATGTGTTTCTCATTATGTTGATATCCCTGAGGGAGACCTGTCTTCCATTCTCTCCCACGGGAACGCTTGTTTTCTCTCCTTCTCTGTCTCTCTTCTCTCTCTCTCTCTCTTTTCTCTTCATGACCCCGGGTGATTGGCCCATAGCGACGGCCTGTCAAAGCCCCCTCCACCCCCGCCTCCCTCATGGCAGGCCACTGGCGGGGCGGGGGGGCGCGGGGTGGGGGGGGGGGTTTAACGCGTGCTCCCTCAGCAGTAGGGTGAGGTCACACAGATCCCCGTTTCAAAGGCGACGGGGCCGCCATTGAGCCCGGGAATCAACCAGTCAGCTCCGATTATCCGGCCCAGCGCTTCCTGACTAGCGGGGCTGGTGAGGGGCTGGCACAGGGGGCAGGCCTGCGGAGAGAGACCGCGGGGCCCTGGAGCACATCCACTCTCCGTCTCATCCTCGGCACCGTGTCACTGGCAATGAGCACCCGGGCTGACTGCTCCAGTTCCCCCGACCCCGCCTCCCCCCCTCACGGGGGACTCTGTTTAAGTGATGCCTACCCACCCCATTATTAGTCTCATTATGGGGCCATTTCAGCCTGTCACATACGCTCAACTATGTCTTCGGCTTGATTTGATTTCGTCCGACAGGCTTTTCTTATACTCAGAGAGAGAGAGAGAGAGAGAGAGGGAGAGAGAGAGATAGAGAGAGAGAGAGAGAGAGAGAGAGAGAGAGAGAGAGAGAGAGAGAGATAAGAGAGAGAGAAGAGGAGAGGAGAGTAGGGGGGGGAGAGCGACGAAGAGGGAAAGGATCCCTCAAGTTCCTCCTAGTGGGAGGCACAGAGAGTGATTTAGAACATTAATTTAATGTTGACGATGATCTGGACATTGTTTGCTCTGGCGCTGTGAAGCATTTTCGCATTTCAGTCGGAGGGAGAGGGGTATAAATGGAGGGCAAGCGACAGGAAAACTGGCAGGCCAAACTGTCTCTGTGGCCACTGACACATTTCTAAATACAGTTGAGGAATGACCCTCGTTTCTGGAAACCCAAGGCTTTTCAATTTCTACTGCGTTTGGCAAACCAGCACAGCCGCTTGGATCCCCAGAACACCCTTAACTTCTCAGTCTGCCATCACTTTCTTCCCCGCGGCCCGTCCCTGTGACCAGTCCCTCCCTCATCCTCCATCCTTCATCCTGTCATCGCTGGAAGGATAGTCAGGGATTTCCCCAGGAAAATGTGCTTGGTTGTGAAGGTTAGAGCGCTGTTCGATGACTTTCCTCAGCGCTAAATCAGAGCAAGTAACATATCTCTCAATCTGCGACGGCTCATTTGAAAATGCGGCCTCGGGCACTTGCTCCCCTTGTGAACGCCAAATACAATAATTCTTCTTTTTATTTCTTCTGTTCAGTTCTGTAATTTTGTTATTTTACAATGTCAACCTCAGACTTTGGAGGAGTTCTTATTGAATTTCCTGCTGGATCGACCTCCATCTTGTCCAGCTTACTGTCGTTGTTGCCTACTCTCTCTTTCCCCTGACACACACACACGTACGCCTACACATTGTTGTGCAATGGTCACTCAATCTTTCTATGTTTACAAACCCAAGAGTTTCACTTAAACCTGATCCCTCCCTCGCTACAATACTTCCTGTCAGGTGGTCTCTCCCAGCAGTTCCTCGTCGTCACCTGTACACATCCCGTCACCTGGGAGACGCAGCTGTAGGAGTCCCTGAGGGGATGTCACCGCTACATCATACTCACATGCATCACTGACTCGACATGGACACTGCCTCGGGGCAGTTATGAGAAACTGACAGTTTCTCGTAACTGACCTAATCCTTTTCCCAGAGTATTCATTCCCTCCCATTCTCACTCCGTTTTTTGGGGTTGTTTCTCCTCTACTAAAACCCTGAATAGTCTCTCTTTCTCTCTCCGTACAGTCGCACATGTGTTTGCAATTCCCATGCAGGATTCTGGATTCAACAACAGCATCATCTCAATTCGTTGCAAAAGCATGAAGCACTGTGAGGCTGGCTCCAGCTGGAGGGGGGGGGGGGAGCCAGCCTCCTGCCCCTTCTCAGGGGTGAGAGATGGAGTGTAGTTGGCGGGTTCGACTCTGTCTCTGGGTTGGGGGCGGGGGGGGGGGTGCGGGAGGAGTTTGAGAAAAGAGCTCCACGCCAACCTAATCACATTACGGGTGCCATATTATGTGTCAAGCTGTCACTTTCGATTTGAGCCACCTCGCTTGCAGCGCGCGGGCCGGGCCTGTGCCTCATATTCCTGTTTTGATTGGAGGTGGAGATAGAGTCACGTTGGTGCCGAGCCCAGAGGCAGAGTGGGTTCCGCTGCCCCAGCGTTGATCGTCTGTTTACAATTACTGCTGCTAAGAGCAACAGGAGCGGGTGGGGGGGTGGGGGGGTGGGGGTGGCGAGGGGGATGAGGGCGGGCAAGCAGCCCCTGTGACCTCTTCATATTAAATCACATGTCCGCTCTCATTCCTGTCTCGCTGCTGAACTGTGTCATGTGTCTAGTCGATCAATCTGTCACACTGTGGAAGCCATGAGGCTGGGGGGCAGGGCCGGGGTTAGGGTCTGGGGGGTTGGGGAGGGGCATGGAGTGGACAGGAAATGGTGTCTTGCAGTCGTCGACAGGGAGAACTGAGGAGATATGGAGGCATGCATTGGATCAACCATGTGAGGATAAAGACGAAGAAATCTGTCAGTGCTTCATTACAAGACCATACAGCTCTATTTCCATCTCTCTTTCTCCCTCGTTTTTGTGCTCTCCTTCTCTCTGGTTTAAACGAAAGTTAAAACAGTTAGACCCTCATGCTAAAAAATGATGTTTCCAGCAGGATATCAGCGGTCGGATTGGCATAATTTCGAATACCTTTTTCTGATCCAAATCTCTGCCAATCAGTGGAACGGAACGTTTGTCACTCCCAGAGGCGTTTGCTGGTCCGCACCTGAGACAGCTGTGCCTACCAGCCCACCAGCCATCCAGCTAGACAGTCAGCAAGTCAAACAGCCAGCCTGCCAGCCTGCCTGTCCAGCCCCACCAGCAGGCCTGAGAGGCAGGGGGACGTCTGCCCCTGTCTCCACTCTGTCATCCTAAACTGCTCTCAGCCTTGTTGTCATCAGAAAATGCGTCAAGGTGAAGGACAGCACAGGAGTTGCCGAAGCTGATGAGCGGAGGAAGAGCCGGCACGAGCGGAGGAAGAGCCGGCTCCCACCCAGAACACAAGCTATCTCGTCATCTTCCCGATGCATTTCCACACATTTAATAAGGAAGAACTCAGGAACCCCTTGATGTATCCCCCCCCCCCCCCCCCCCCCCCCCTTATCTAAGGCGGAGATCTTGCGTCTCATTACGGACACATCGTAAATCCTCGGGAAGATGATGTACACAGATTAAAGATGAAAAGAAAAATAGCATTAATAAATCCCACTACTGTCGTGTTTTGGCGACAAACTCCACTTGTTCTCGCCAGACTGATGATAAACATATTCTCTGCTGCCTTCTCCTCCTCTCATATTCACATCGACTGCAGGTAGGGAGGGAAGCTGTGGCTTTCTGGTCGTCTCTCACCAACACACTCAGCGGTTTCTTGCACAAGTGGAGATTTAATTTTTTACGAGGGAGCCGAAGTTATGGGCTCTAATAAATATGCACACATGTGCTGCTTGTGTTGAGTTATTGGCAGTGGCAGGCCACATTAATATGTCACATTAAAGCAGCCTGCTTGTTGACAGGGCCTATTTGACCCTGTCAGAGCGCACACAGTCACACACACACATACGCGCGCGAGCACACACACACACATACACACTTGGACGTAAGCTCCAGCAAAAAAACTATTTTTCACCGCTTCACCTTCCACTGAAGTGAAATCTAATTGTGCAGTCAGCACATTTCCTTTTCCAGTTTAATAGCTGGTGCTTCAATCCAGATACCTATACATATATATCTGTATATATGATATGTATATGTGATATGTATATATATATATATATATATATATATATATATATATATATATATATATCAGTTGGCCAGGCTCAGCCAGAGGCACCCGAGCAGAGGTCTGTCAATCAAACAACTATTTCACATTGAAGTATTGTTCTTCTTTAGTGAGTCGCCCATCTACTACTGTCTCCAAAGATTAAAAGGGAAAGAGAGAGAGAGGGAGAGCGAGAACAACAGAGAAACTAAACTGATGCAAAGCGGAGTAAAAGGGAAGAGGGAAAGAAAGACAGGGAGAGAGTGAAAGAAAGAGAGATAAAGAGAGAGACATCAAAGCCACAGTGTTTTCATACAACAGCAGGAACAAGGCAGAGATCAGACAAGACCTTCTGTAAACAGTATGCCTAGATCCTGCCAGCAGGAAGTTCCCCTTCAGTCGACCCGCTTTGTCTCCCTCTCCCCCCTCCTTACCCTCTCCCCCCTCACCTTCTCCCACCCTCTCTCCACACACACCCCTATTCTACCAAGGTGATTTGAGGGCCTGTTCAGAGGTGGTGTCCAATCTCAAATCAGTTCCTCGCGTTCCAACAGAGAAACAACCGACTCCCGGCCAGGAAAACTGGTTCCAGAGCGGCACCAACTCTTAGCTGGTCTACAACTTACATCATGGGCTGGGGACGGGATTATCATAACTGACCTACACCAATTGAATTTGTAACCACCATTTTTTTTTTTAAGAAAGCAAAGAATCTGCATTGAATGTGCTTCTACTTTGGCTTCAGCAGCATCATGGACATTAAATCTAAACAGCGGTCGGAGGAGTAGACAAACTGTCTCCTTGCATTGACTCTGTTATCTTCGGCTGAAATTCCATATAAACTTGAGGGAGCTCTGAGAACAATGCCTGTGTTTCAACAAACCGTTGCACCACTCGTGTTTTGATGGCAATGGAGGCCAGGAGCAAGACTTGTGAAGAAAGAATGTCTTCTGTCCACCATTGTTGTTATTGTGCTTGAAGTCGGTGCTAGAACTGCTGGTAAAGTGGTGTATACACGTCTGTAGTGATGTAATGATGTGGCTCTCCGGTCTGTGGAAAAGCAAACCAGTTCTTAGAAGGTTTGCAAGTGGAACCAACTGTCAACTGACGCTAACAACAGCCCAGAAGGTTGGTAGTGGTGGAAAGGGGGCTGAGGTTGGGATCCCTTGCTTCTCTCTCTCCCGAGTCACAAAATAAAGGTGATTATCTCCACCCCCTTCCCACTTGACTGCCCTCTCTCTCTCTCTCTCTCTCTCTCTCTCTCTCTTTCTCTTCAGTCTCATACAATCCCCTTCATGTATTCATTGGTTACCCTGTGAACTCCCCCCTCTTGCCCTTGCTCGCTCGCTCTCTCTCTCTTTCTCCACAAGGCTTTTTCTCCTTGTAGTTCAGTGGAGAGTGCTTGCTGACTTTTTGAACCCGCTGTTCCTTCGCTGTGCGCCGTGTTCATGTTCTGTTTACAGTAAATGCCCCTGAAGAAAAAAAACACCCCTGAACCCTTCAGCATACCAGCACTCTGCAGGTCGGTCGAGTGTTGTCCAGCCTTCGTTCTGTTCTTCTTGTGTCTACGAGCGTGCGTGTGTGTGTGTGTGTGTGTGTCTGCGCCTCAGTTCTTGAGAGGTCTGGTTACTTCCATTCATTTCAACAGGCTTTAGGAGTCTGCCTTTACAAGCTCTTCTCCCTACATCCACCAGTGATCAAAGCCCTTTCACACAGACACATTACCCCTCGCAAACAATACCTCCTCTCAAGGTGCTGTCAGGATCCCTTCTTTGCTTTAATTTCATCTCTTAAACTTTTTTTTGGAATCCCCGCACCCGCTGTCTTCCTTCCCTCTCCTGCTTTGTGGGAGCTGTCAACCATGACAGTTTGTTGCCGTGAGGGACTTGCGGGAAGAGAAGGTAGGCGCACTTTTACAAAGAGCTGCCGACTGGCTGCACCTCACTTGCACTGTCGCTCAAAAACGCCGTGCCTCACACACACACACATGCACGCGAGCGCACGCACCCTGTCGGACACACGCACACACACAGAAGCTTTCGTGCGCAGGCCTCGGTAAAACGCACACATACACGCGCGCAAACGCGCGATAAACACGGTGACCTTGTATTTGCGGTGTCATGTGAAAGGTATCGGTGGGAAGGAGGGAAGGAGAGCAGAGCAGAGCAGAGCAGAGCCGCTTGCAGAGCGCAGTTGCAGGGTCCGGGCCTCTCAGATCATAGGCAGGGAGGAAACTCTGAGTGACAGAGCCGCGATGGATGGTTGGCAGAGCCGGTACTGACAGGGCCGAGATGACAGACAGGCTTTGACAGACACTGACACGTCCCTGTCGCCTCGGGGAGACGGGCGGGGAGGAGAGAAACCTGAGGAGCGACGCCTGCAGCTAGAGTTGCAACACACGCCCTCGCACCCTAATCCTCAAGTTCACACAAAGGCGCTTGAGTGACAGGCGGCCGAGAGTAGAGGAGAGTATCATTTAATTTGGTGCAAGACAGATAGATGAGGAGAGAAGTTTGCCCCGAGGGGAAAGGATTTGGTTTGTGAAAACATTAATTACACCTTTGTATCCCTCCCCCAAACTTCACGCCCCAGTCTGTTTTTATCTGCCTGTTTGAGAGCACTAAGGAAGCCCAAAGCTTGCAAACTATTCTGTCTGTTCTCATAAAGAGTTTACAGACAGGTCTGGGGGGAAAGCATCCTGTTAATGTTCCAACAGAAGCAGCCTTTTTCTCCACGGAACAAACAGTCTCACCCTTTCAACCTCTATAACGACTGAAAACCTGGACCTTCTCACTGTTTATGCAGCTTGTTTCCCGTCGTCAGCGCTATGAACCTACAGCATTAGCCACAAGAGGCTAGCACCCTCCCAGGGGTCTATCTCTAGCCCCGGTGTCAATTCCCCAAATAGGCAGCCAGCTGGGTGCTATAAAATCACCTTAAGTGCTCAATAACCTTCCGCGCCGAAAGTCACAGCTTAAGAAATGTGTGTAGTGACTTTGATGAGCCAAGGTGCCTTAAGTCTCACCTCCCTTTGAAACTTCTGGAGGCTCCAACTCAGCCCAAAAGAATGGGGATATTAGCTTGTCAATGGGGTGACAAGTTTAACACAATGGGGCATTTGGCCAGGGAGGATAATTCAGGGAAAGCAAAGGGAACAGAGGCCAGTGTTGTTGCAGCCTTGGGTATGGGGACGGACTCACTGACTGACAGGAAATAAACAAGTTTGTGTGTAAATTCCCAATGAAATGAAAGCTATGTTGTCCATTTGTAAAAAAAAAAAAAAAAAAAAACATCGAAAAGAAATGTATTCATACAAACTTCACGATGTGATGATGAGGTCAAAGTCTAGCTGAAGTATGTCTTTGGTTAACAGCCGTTCGTGTGGCTTGTCTACTGAGACAGCCTGTGTTTATACATATTATCTTGTCACCTCTTAAGTTATCATTTGTGATCTGAAGCGATAGTTCTCTGAGGTCTCCCAGACACATTGTCCCCACACATTCCCCTCTTTCTCGGTCTCTCCATCTCTGTTTTCCCGCTCCCCCCCCCCCTCCCTGCCACCAGTGGTGTACAACACATTACTGTGAGTGACAACTCCAATCATCCCACGGTGTTTGCTCGGCAAGTTCAGATGGGAGTGACTGACAAGCAACTCATAGCAAGAGGGGTCAGGAGACAATGAGAGAGGGGGAGGGAGAGGGAGAGAGGGAGAGAGAAGGAGAGAGAGAGGGAGAGAGAGAGAGAGAGAGAGAGAGAGAGAGAGAGAGAGGGGGGAGGGAGAGAGAGAGAGAGAGAGAGGGGGGGGAGAGAGAGAGAAACGAAAATCTAACAGAAAACCGAATTCTATCCTCACGACAACCTCCTCCTCCTCTCTTTTCCTTCCATCATCTTTTCCGTTTCTGCCACTCAGTCTCCACCAAATCCTCTGTGATAGCACACCACCAGTCCTGGCAAATGGGAGCTAATCCCTCCCAGGTTTATCACTAAAGCCTCTTTTCTATTTTGTCTCCCTGCATGTATGCCTTGTCGGCAGATACGATCATCCAGCCGCTGCGAGTCTCAGCGCATCACACATCAGGAGAGCGGGTCCTCGCCTCCATGACGACGGATATGTCACCGTGACACTCCACCGAGGATAGAGAGAGAGAGCGCAGAGGAGCCCCTCTGCTTCCCTGCACGCTGCTGCGACGCTCCTTATCTGGAACATTCTGTTAATGATTTCCCCGAGACAAGCACGAAGAGGAGTGTTTTTTAGATACTTTGTTCGGAAATCACGGAGAACAGCCCCCCACGCCCCCCCTTCAGAAGTCACAGTGTAAAACGCACCCACGTAACCCGACAGCCATGACAGCTGGGCATGAAACAAAACACTGCCATTCACCTAAACGACGACCCGCGCGAGAGGAAACATGTCAATTGGCAGATCCAGGTTGTTTCTGATCGCAACTTTGATGGTGTCAATTATACATAGACCAATCACAGTGCAGATGGAAGGACAAAGCCGTGCCTGAGGTGAGGCTGGTGACTGGTACCAGTAATGGGACCAGGGGGAGATTAACTGTACTGTATGACTAAGGCTCTTGTCACGCAGCTTCTCCAACAATGGCTTGGCCATAGGGATGCTGTTTGTGTGTGTGTGTGGGAGGGAGGGAGGGAGGGAGGGAGGGAGGGAGGGTGGGAGGGAGGGAGGGAGGGAGGGAGGGAGGGAGGGAGAGAGAGAGAGAGAGAGAGAGAGAGAGAGAGAGAGAGAGAGAGAGAGAGAGAGAGAGAGAACATACTGGCTGGAGAGAGGTACAGAAAGAAAGAGACGGAAAGAGAACTTCTTTGTATTCTCCAGCACTGTAGACAGCGTTTACTCCTCATCCGCAAAACTGATCTGATGAAGAGTCGAATCCCTTTTAGAAGAGGTTTAAAGTAGGAAACTTAGGGAGGAGGGATAAAAGGCTGGATGGATGTGAGGGCCCTCGCCTCCTTGGTCTTGAGGGAGGGATAGATGGATAGAAGGATGGGATGGGGCTGCCTGCCAACGCCTCCAGTGTCTCCAGTCACACTTGAAGCCAATCCCCCCACCACCCCTTCAATGTTAATATAAGTGACTGTGAGGGTTTGAGTGAGTATTGGATTTGAAATTTTGATTCATGACTTGGAACTTTGATCTACTGAAAGGCTTTGGGATTTACACAACAATAATTCTTCTTGGCCCCAGCTTAAATAAATGATGTGCCTGTGGCATGTGTCCAGAATAGATTTTAATAGACTGATCAGTGTTCAGAGAGGAGAGAGAGACATTTAGAGAGGGGGAGAGAGAGGAAGAAGGAGAAAGAGGGAGGGATTGAGAGAGAGAGAGAGAGAGAGAGATAGAGAAATGGGGGGCGGACAGAAAGAACATGAAGACCCATCTGCGTTTGACATGGGGAGGGGGGGGGGGGGTGATTCATAAAGAGCTAAGATGGAATCCAGAGAACCATGACTTCCAGCAGATAATGACAAAAACACCAAGGACACAAAACCCCATCGACGTGGAGAGTAATAGCCAAGGAGGTCTGTGTTCCTCATCATGTCCGGTGTCACGGACAGTGATGAAATCACCCTGACGCACACAAACACACGTGCACACACACACACACACACACATACACAATACCCTATGACAGCTGGTTTATAGTAGGAATGTCTTGGGTCACATAGTGTAAGCACAGATAGCCGCAGCATCCATCAGAAGGTCAAAGCTCTCGTAAAAATAACAGAGTACACGAGGCTAGACGAGTCAGGAGAACAAAGAATCTCCAGGCAAGATGGAGAGCAGACTGCATAAGACATACGATTCCAGCACAGTCCACAAAGACAAGCAGGGGCAACGTCCTTCACATTTATGAACGTTAAGCACAGGAACACACACACACACGCGTGCGTGCGCACACACACCTGCAGTCTGTGTCTTTAACTGTCCAGTGTGTTCACCAACGGGGCTGGCTTAGGATTTCTCCCCCAGCAGGTCTCCTAAAATGGATGACGTTGGCCAGGCCATGGATTTGCTTTTAATAACAGTTAGCACAAACACTGTAAATTTACAGCTGTGAGTGACTGCCTGAAAGGAGCTCCAAATTTGCAAAGGACCATAACTCTTCTCAGCAGTCTCTCTCCCTCACACACATTCTCTCTCTCTCTCTCTCTCTCTCTCTCTCTCTCTCTCTCTCTCTCTCTCTCTCTCTCTCTCTCTCTCTCTCTCTCTCTCTCCCTCTCTCTCTCTCTGTCTCTCACACACATTCTCTCTCTCTCTCTCTCTCTCTCTCTCTCTCTCTCTCTCTCTCTCTCTCTCTCTCTCTCTCTCTCTCTCTCTCTCTCTCTCTGTCTCTCACACACATTCTCTCTCTCTGCAGTGGCAGCTGGTTGTACTCAGTACTGAGTCTAACACGGTACTTTGAAATAGCAATCAATGCCTTTATACTGCAAAGAGGGCCCATAAAAGTGTCATTGGGAAGAATATACGGTGCCATATTTCAACCTTTCTCCTATTTTTAAACATTGAGTTATGGCTGCAGAAATGTGTACCCATTAAAGGTGATATAATGTATTTTCTGCCTTGTTCTGAAACTCATTCATCAAGGCTGACCCCCCAGCCCCCAACAACCCCCCCACCCCCACCCCCACCCCCAGCCCAACAATCACCCACAACCAGCCTCCCCCACCTTCCTCTCTTCCTTTCCCCCTGTTCTTGTAGCCTGTCGTGTGTAATTTATGACACACCGGTAGTGTAACCTTCTGGCAGGCTGGGCTGAAGCAGCTCTCTCTCTCACTCTCTCATTCCTGGTAACTCAATAACCCTCTTTTTGAGAGCCAAATTTGACCAAGGCTTCTCCTGCTTCTCATACAGTACACCAGTACAAGAGGAAAGAAAATCAAACTGAAAGACACTGTATGAAATGACGACTGTAAGGATGACAATCAAGATGGAAGGGAAAACGGACATGAGGGAAATAATGGAACATCATGCTCCTTCGACAATCAATAAGAGCAGCATTGACTGGTCAGCACTGCTGTTGTTTGTGCGGTCTTCCGTGAAGCTCTTAGTGAGGGTGTGTTGTGGATGCTTTATGGGCCCCACCTCTCCTCTCCCCACCTCCCCTCTCCTCTCCCCACCTCTCCTCTCCTCTCCTCTCCCCACCCCACCTCTCCTCTCCCCACCCCACCTCTCCCCACCTCCCCTCTCCTCTCCCCACCTCCCCTCTCCTCTCCCCACCTCTCCTTTCCCGACCTCCCCTCTCCTCTCCCCACCTCTCCTATCCTGCTCTCCTCTACTCTGCAGAGCGAGGATTAATTGCCAGACTACAGCAGTAGCCAGGGTCAGCAGGAGATATATTTCACAAGTGTCAGGCTTGGCCCACAGCCCTTATAACACAGAGTTCGAAATGAGAATGCACGCTTGGATGACAAACGGCCACATGTGACTTTGCTAGGGCACACATGAGTGTGCAGGAGAGAAGTGTGATAAATGGCACTGCTCCACTTTCATGTATTCTTCAGCGTGTGTGAGTTACTGCTCAGACAAGAGAGCTATGTCATCGCGTCGAGCTGGGGGAAAATAATACTTTGTCAACAGCTGTGTTCTGCTTCGATGTGTTTACCATGGTGGTATTTATTTTTTCAAACCATGGTTTCTGTAAAATTATCATCATTTGTTTGTGGCAAAAATGGAACGCTGCAGCCATTGTTTATGGCCACCGTTTGTTGTTATCGTCAACACTGGAACGGTTCGCACCTTTGCAATACGCGTAAATTAATGTTTTATCACATCGTAGCACACTGTAGAAAGGTCGTTTAAAATTGCCAGTGCCACTGCAGCCCACTGCAGCCCACCTATCCTTACTCTCCTCTCGCCCTGTTCTGCTCTCCTCTGATCAATCGATCAACACGGAGAAGAATACAGCATGCGTTTTCTTTTATTGACTCCGTGCCGGGATTTCCCTAACGCCGACGTGACCTTAGGTTGGCAAGCGCACGCTGGGAGATTAATGGGGTGGGCGGGTTAGTGCAATAACCGTTTGTTTGATGTGACAAGACTGATAGGCGTTGATTTACTTACACATTGATAGACTTTTAATTGAGCGGCTCCATCCTTCTCACATCAAAGCTACGGTATCGGCAAACGCAAACCCTTTTCGCTACATGTCGCAATGATTGACAGGTAACAATGTGCCTGGATAACTTTTCCATCCGAAACCACGTCGCAGCTTTATCATAACGCGGAGCTCTGTCCAACAGTGTCTTCGTTGTGGCCTTTCCTTCTGTGTAGGATACTTCAACTTGCACAACTTAAGCAAGTTGTAGGAGAATATACTGGTAAAAATATTAGGCAACTCTTGATTTTTTGTCCTCCAAATACTAGAGGTCTTCATGATGGAATTTAATATTTTACAGATTTCACTTCAAAGTTACATCGTTTGTAAAACACTGTAGGCTAGGTGACACAAGTTTAGGCTAACTGATTTCATGTGACTACATGAATAGTCAAATGTTAATGGAATCCAGTTCATGTTCTCTAAGGTTCGGCCTTTACAGTTCCAAGCGCCCATCTCCCCACCCACATACACTTTGGTTTGATTTGAGCGATTAGAGGCGATGTGACCTGGCTTGAAAAAGACACCGAGAATGTGAGTATAAGAGGAAGCATAAGTCAGTTTAACAAGCGTGTGGAATGCGATGGAGATTTCATTTGCCATGAGTGTTCCTGCTTTAAACCTGCCATGGGACCAAGCTATGAGTGCCTCAATTCAACCTCTATCAAATGCCCTCTGTGGACCAATGGGGAAAAAAACACCTTTAGATGTCGGCTGAAATTTCACTCAACAATGTAGGACAATCTGATTCGCGGCAGACATGGTCTGGCAGTCACTCCGCGCTCTCAGGGTGTTCCCCCAGATAACTTCTCCATGCGCAGCACAATAGCTGCTTTTGTTTCCTAACGGGAAAAGAATTCGAGATTGCACGCGCGTAGGTGTGTATGTGTGCGTCTGGACCTGCGTTGGTTCAGGTGTAACTATACCGGTATGTTTCTGAGAGCAACGAGGATCGCTTTTGACGCAGGAAATAACAGTGTCAGTCTATTAGGTTGGGAAGCCTATTATCCCAGAGCGATTATCGTCCAGACAGCTAGACGACAGTCAGGCAGAGTGGATAAGAGAGTTAGCGAGACAGGCCGCGCTGACAAAAGAGAGACAATCCTGCAAAACTAGAAAGATAAGCATGCCAGCCACAGCGATAGTGCTCACACAATCAGCCAGGTAGATTATATTGTATGAAAATATGTAAATATCCACTTCTGGGATGTGTGTGTGTGTGTTTCAGAGAGAGAGAGAGAGAGAGAGAGAGAGAGAGAGAGAGAGAGAGAGAGAGGGAATGATAGAGAGAGCAAACAGTGAAAAGAGGGCTATAGAGATAGCGATTTCTACATGAAATGCACATAGCACTGCTTGGGAATGTTTCAGTGGAGGAAATCCTGGTTTCAACCATTTGGCCTGTATGGAATGTTGCATACAAGGCTCCTTTTAAGTGCTCGTGTCCTGCCATGTCTGCTACACCCTATGAAACTGTCTAATTTGTCTTTTTTTCTCCATTTTATTATTGCTGGAGAACACACAAGGCTACAGCAGAGTCTCTGCCTCGGGGCCAGCATGCTCATTCCACACACTCCATAAGTCAGTCGCAGATAATTAAATAGGAGCTATTTACATTCATCTTCTCCCTCCTCTCCTGCTCTGGCTATTTTATCATTTCCCTCGCTGTGCTTACAGGAATATACCCAGTCACAGGTCCTCGTGACTTTTCCCATACGACCGTAGGTGAAAAAGATATGTAATAAGTACAGCTTTGGTCTGGAAACTAAAAACACTCTATATGCGAACTCACACCCGCGTCAAAGGCTTATTAAATGCTCACGCTGTATTTCACCAGAACGTAAACATCCCCTACAGTCAGTGTCACCGAACCCTTTCCACTCAGAAGCCCCAGAAAGACAAATGACCAGATAGAAGTCATCCATTCACCCAGTGTGAAACAGTTACATATTTACACTCCAGTAATAAAAAAGAAAGAAGCTGTAGTCTTTCAACATGGCTATGAATTAGGACCTGGCACCAAGTCATCCATTACGGGTCTGAGTGGGTCTATAAATCATGGGCTCAGGGGCGTGTGGGGTCTGGGCTGGGGGAGCCAGGCACACCCACTCTGGGCTTGTGTTTGTCTGGCTGCTGCTCCGGCAAAGACCTGGCCTTTGATATGAGCCTTGGAAAGGCAAATGCCACACACACACACACCCACACCACACAAACACACACCTACACACACACCCCTACAGCTCGGCTTTGATATGGGCCATGGAGGGGAGGATACCCTGGGGCTGCAGGGAGCAGTGCTGCTCAGCAGCATCTTAACGGGGGAAACCTGCCCCTTAAATACCCACAACAGGAAACGGCCATCAGTCATCAACACGCCAAAACAGCTGTTACCAGCCGACTTCAATGCGAGACTTGAAAGAAGCTGCTCCCTGTTGTTTGAGCCCTCCCTTGTTCCATTCTCTCGTTCTTTGTGTCTTTTTTTCTCTCCCCCCCCCCCCCTTATTTTTTTGCCCTCCTCCAGTCTCCTTTTAACTCTTTTACCAGCTCCTCCCACGCCGCGACTCGGCCTTTCAAGCTTCTTCAGAGCAGCAAGGCTGGTTAGTTATCAACACGGCAACATATTGTGTTGAAAGTTTGTCCAGTGGAGGACACGCCGTGAAAAGTATTTTCATGCGCGGCTCTTGACGTGACGTCACTTTTCCGAGTCGTCTGTTTTGTTTCTCTCTTGTCCTACAGTGGAGACAGAAACTAAACAACACACACACGTTCAATAGAAGAGCCCTGCGACTCTCAGCTCAACCCCTCTGGTACATTAGCATTCACATGTGTGATGTTTCGCAGGTTATTCAGGCGTTAGTGGCAGTGTGTAGGTGATAAATGACAGCTAAGCCTCATCGTGACAAGGCAAACATTGGTGCTGTTGAGGGGGGGGGGGGGAGTGGAGTGGATTCAGCCACCCAGTCACCAGTCCCTCTCTGAGCTGTGGAGACATGCCACCTGGAGCCTCTAAGGCAGAGGGCTCACTTCAAGGTGATGAGACAGGCACTGTCACAGGCTATGTCCAGTTCTCGCACCCAAGTAGAGAAGTCTGGGTTATTTGCTGTGGAGGGTACAACTCTGGGAGCCTGTTATTGTTTGGGGAATGTTTGCGGCTAACTCGTACAACAGGTCCATGTAAACTGGAGTTGAGCCATGGTGAAATTTGCGGTACGTTGGCAATGAGAAATATGGGGATTATGTTTCAAACCATCTGGCAATGTAAGTAAACAGTTCCTTCTGATAATACAGTGTAGTCTTTGTTTTATCATTGAGTCACTTCTATTTCCTGTTATTTCTGTCATCCTGGTAGGCCCAGGTGGAGTAATGCCTTTTATGACATTATCCAGGGGAACATGACACATTTATCATCTGGCCCTTCTAATGAGACATAACAGGAAATGATGCACCTGTCTTTGTGTTTTTATGACACCAGATTAGAGTGATTAAGCTAGGCAAGATGGATCCCCAGACAATAAGCAAAGTATTCAGAGCATCAAAGTTTCTTTTTGTCTGACTGTAATAGCATCTGTCAGGTCTAATTTTAATTCATCGTGAAATTATATTAACTGAGTTACCTAATTGGTTATTCTGCCAGCACTAATGCAATGAAGTCATTAGCATTCCGTAGTAGTTATCAAACATGGATTTGTATTTTTATAAAATAACTTATTTACTAAGAGAATAAAAGAAAAGACCTCTTCACCAACTATTCTTGCCGTGATATGAATTATCCATTGCTGCGTCCCTTTTATATTTATTATAGCTATTTTAAAAGGCACTTATCGTAAAAATATACGTTCATACATCATAACAACATTTTACACTGCCAGAGACGCGAAGAGAGAACATTTGACAAACCGCGCCCCTAAAAACGACACCGCCCCCCTCATTACGGATGCGCACACTCCCTATTGGACAGCGGATACTTGCTTTGAAATTCCTCCTACTCAGATCTTCAGAATGTGAAATGATCATAGTACCGACTGTTGTGTGAAGACAGAGAGAAAGACAGTGGGACGGTTAAGCGTACGGAGCAACCCGGTTGTATCATCTGTGGAGATATTCATTACTTGGGTTTATTTTTATGTCTTAGTAACTGATCGCAATGATCTTCCTCGAATATTTCTTTTGGAACTCTGGCTTAAAGAATATCTAAGGAGACAGAGGTGATTGGAAAAACGGAAGATTGAGTCAAGGAACCATGACATTTTAGAGAATTTCTCCTCTTTGCGCACTGCCGCTGTTACTTTTGGATTAATACAAATCGGGTTCTTTATGCAACCTGCTCGCTTAATAGTTTTTTCAACTGTTTGCTGATAAATGAATTTCGAGTCGCATCCGCTGGTTCCCTGCCCTCCCCCGAACTCTGCGCCGCCCCGATCCAGATGAACGGTTCTCCCGGTGGATCTGAAGCGCAATTACACAGTCAGTCTCCCGAGCGCACCGTCAACGGCAGAGGTAGTTCACTACCGAGAGAAACAAAAAGCCTGTTAATTCCTACTCCCTCTCCCTCGGATCCATTTCGCCAGGCTAAAAGGTTGCCAATACGGATTCTAAAAATGTTGACCGCACACAGCAGCCACTTGCTACACCCGGAGTATCTTCAGCCCTTGACGTCCGCACCAGTCAGTATCGAGGTAAGCGAAGCACATCTTTAATACCGACTGATATAGAGTTGTAACTGGTCTGAGGATGTCTTTACCGTAACATTTACCGTTAATGTGCTGAGATTACTTTAAGTGCACGAACAATTGGACACCGCAATACGCAGCCAAGTTTGTGTCTGTGTATGCGTCAACAATTTAATTTCGTAAAGCTGCGCCAAGCTATTCTCTCTTAAGTTTTCTAACAGTGGTGCGTAGTTTAGGCTACATTCAGACATTGGTCATTTTTGGTGACGTGATAGTCCGCTGAATTGTACCTTTCTACCCGTCTGTAGTTAGGAGAGCGTTCTATAAGGATATGTTCATTAACCGGAAGAATTCCGTCAAAAAACTGGTGCGCAGTTGGACGGTGGCACCACTCAAGCCAGTCCGATGACACATTCATAAATTAATTCCCGTGTATTACACTTTACATGGACTTTGTTTTATTTTTAAATGATTATTGCTACGTATTTAAAGTTTACATTTAACCTCTGATATCCAACCTTTGGAAGACTAGCAGACCGTTTTATATCCTGTACTCTTGTCTGTATGTTCATTATGTCTGTACTGTGTGGATTATTCATTTCGTGTCTCTGTCTCCCCTCTCAGTTGGATGCTAAAAAGAGTCCTCTGGCTCTGCTGGCTCAGACCTGCTCCCAGATAGGCAAGCCAGACCCCCCCTCTTCCTCCAAGCTGGGCTCAATCTCCTCAGGCAGCCAGTCGGACAAGGAGCCCTCCGGTCGCTCCTCCTCGTCAGGCCTCAAGACCGGAGATCTCCACCAGGACGACAAGTCCAGCTTCAAGCCTTACTCCAAGATCGGAGGGGAGTGCCGTAAGGATGGGCTTGCGACCAAGGCCTCCTCAGATAAGGCCGGCTTCAGAGTAGCTAACGGAGGGTCTGGAGGGGCGGGCTCGTGTCCGTCCTACCCCCCGCACCCTGCCAACTCCCCCAGCTCCTCTCCCCTGCACAGCCAGAGCCAGGCCCACAGACAGAGCCCCTCCACGCAGCCTCCTCCCCCGCACTCCCAGGCCCTGCACACGGACAGCAAGGCCGTGAGCTCGGACCAGGCCGGCTCCGACAGCTGCAGCGCGGGGAAGAAGGAGTCTGAGCACGGCAAGGCCGCCCTGGACGGGGCCCAGCTCGCTAACTCCAGTCACGTGCGGGCTAGCGCTAACTCTAGCAACGCTAGCTCTGCTAGCAGCCCACGGCCGGACAGCAAGCCCGACCCCCAACCTGGTCTGGGCTCCGGACACATCGCCCCAGTCTCTCCCTTCAAACCTGGACACTCTGTCTTCCCACTTCCCCCCGCCGCTATGGGTTACCATGGGTCCATAGTGGGGGCCTATGCAGGCTACCCTTCTCAGTTTGTTCCAGGGATGGATCATACCAAGTCTGGCCTGGGGGGATTGGGGATGCCAGGAAAGCACCCCAGCTCCAGCCCCCTCACAGGGGCATCCCCCCCATCCCTCATGCAGGGGCTATGCAGGGACCCGTACTGTCTGACCTACCCCAATGCCCACCACCTAGGGGGCAGCAACTGCTCCACCTGCGTCCACGACCCCTCCTCTCTCAAGTCAGGCTTCCCGCTGGTCTACCCCTCGCACCCCCTCCACGCCCTCCACCCCAGCACCATGTCCTCCGGCGTGACGCCCACCCTGTCCCACCCTCTCTACACCTACGGCTTCATGTTACACAACGAGCCCATGCAGCACGCCTGCAACTGGGTGTCGGTGGGAGGGCCGTGTGACAAGCGCTTCTCCTCGTCCGAGGAGCTGCTGGCCCACCTGCGTACGCACACGGCCCTCTCCGGGATGGTGGACAGCAAGCTCCTCTCAGCCTACCCCTCCTCGGCCGCCTCCTGCCACCTCCACCTGCCCCCCCCCAGCAGCCCGGGGTCTCTGGCCAGCTCCTTCTCCCTGAGAGGGTCTCCCGGGCTGGGCCTGGCTCGCTACCACCCCTACAGCAAGGCCCACATGCCTGGAGCCCCAGGGATGCCCATGCACTCCATGCCAGCCTCCTCCGCCTACTACTCCCCCTACGCCCTCTACAGCCAGAGACTAGGCTCTGCCTCCACGCTGGGCTACCAATGAAGTCCTAGCACCCAGACTCCGCCCCCCTGCCCCTGGCCTACCAATGATGTCCAAGCACAGAGACGCGTTACCAGGCAACCAACTGGACCTCAGATATGCACAGTGGATGGACCAGGTGACCTCTGGAGGGGGTCCTTGCCAGCACAGGTCACCCCAGTACCACGGGCCTCAGGAAGCCATGGCAGAGACCCAGGGGTGAGGGACCAGAGATGCTCGTATAAAGGAGCCTGGGAACAGAAGCTTGAATTTGATTTGAATTGTGGAATGAGAATGGTTTTGATTTGCCTTTTCTTTTTTTTTCTCCTCCTTTCCTCTCCACCCCCTGGACTGAAAGTGTGTATTTATTTTTCACTCGAGCGCTTGGCTTTTAATTTAGGGGGGGGGGATGTTTTCAAATAAATTGTTCATAAGTATTCTAATTGAAAATAATTATTTTAATTATAGTATAATAATGCCTATCTTACACTCTTTAAATAAAGTTTTGCACCACGGCAAAGATGAACTGTGAAGTTTTTCTAAGGACCCTTTTCTTTTACGTCATCTCTTTCCATCTGCTGTCGCCCAGCCCCTGTTCAAAATCAAATGGAATACCCCATATTCGGACCACAAGCGTTTTCATGAACAGTGCCGTTTATTTTCTATTTGTACATATTCAAAGATGTAATATTTTTTCAAGCATTACCAGGTTAGCAAGTTGGGGCTTGTTGACTGAAATGTAAAAGGAATAACTGACAAAATGAACGCTTAGTGGTGGCAGTGCTATCCGACCCACTGGGAAAAGTCTTATTTTGTCTAATAAATGATACTTGATTGCATTTGAAGTTGTTTTGTTTTATTAAATGTTTATTTAGCACTGTTTAATCATGCGTTAACATCCCATGACTCACTCTTAACTCCTGTATCCTTCAGATGGGTTCCCAGTAGTTGAGAGTTACATGCAGTTGAGAGAGTTTTCAGGTTTCCAGGGGCCTGGAAAGACCAGGAAAGGTCATTGTTTGGAAGCTCTCTTGTTGCTAAGGACTAGCATCCTTCCTGGTTACTCCTACCTCCACCCCAATGGCTCCTCCTGGAATGGTTGTTGTTGCTTTTAATTGCTGATGCATCGTGGGTTTGAATCGGCTGCCTCAGCAGTGTGGAGGCTTGTCTCGACCAGGCCCCTGGGTCACTGGTACTGCTTTTAATGACCTGGGGGAGGCCGACCCTGGCCTGGCCCAACTCCACTCCCTCTCTGATGGATCGCCCTGGAACACAAAGGCCAGGTCTGACAATGGGAGGCTGTTAACAGAGAAATATTCTTCAATGCCCTTACACCTCCCCAAGGAGCCTCACCTCCCTAGCACCACTCACAAGAAGAGAGGTCGCTGGGTAATGCTGTTTTGCAGTTCGTCTTAGGTCAGCTTTCTCTGTGTTAAAGCTTCTGGATGCTAATATACAGCCATGCGATGGGTAAAGCTAGCCAGAGACGCTCTTTTCAGTGCTCGATAATGATTTATTTCCCCAGTAAATCTGTCTGGGAGGAGGTGTGTAGGAGGCACGGAGCAAAGAGGGGGCCGCTCTTTGAGGCGACCTTTGAACCCAACTCCCAGAATCCCCTGCTCTCTCGCATCATTAGCGCTCCAGACTGGAGAGATTCAGGCACAGGTGTCACCTGACAGGACCATTAACAGGATGGATAACCCTGCCACACCAAGGCCGGCCATACCAGACCAGCAAGGTCATGGAGCTCTGCACGCCTCCCAGGGCTTCTCCTCAAGAGGCCTGGCCTTGATCTGTTTCCCCCACAGACTGGAACCACAACTCTGGGACATACGCCTGTGGGTGGATCTGGTTTTTGCCAGTTGTTTTCTTTGTCTGTTTTGATGGCGTTTGCAGCGGTCAAATAGACTGAATAAACAAATGCAGGAATAGTTTTGTTTCGAGGTAAGAGGTGATGTGTATTATCCGGGTTTTAATATGTTGTTGAATTCATAAGAGATTCAAAAGAAGGGTCGCTAACTGGGTTATCTCCTAGTTGACGTTGCCCCCTATGGATGAATAGATGAATTGCCAATGAAATGTCTTCTTTTTGGCATGTAACATATGGTAACTGTTTACCCATACCTCTAGGTACATGTACAAATATGCCGCGTTCATTCAGGTAGCCCGTGCGATATCAGCTGGTCCAAGTCTTCAAGCGAATGTTATCAAAGAGCTAGCTGTGAGCAGAGTAAAAAAGGACAGCCAGTACCAGAGGTCAACCAGAGGGGAACACTTTCAATCTTGTCCAGAGGGAGGAATTAATTCCGCTGTCGCCCATTTACACTCGTTCATCAAACGCCTCACTATTTTTTCCCCCATCCCCTTCGCTCATCAATCTCACCACCCATCTATCTTTCTCCCCTCTCACTCTTCCAGCTGAGTCAACACCCAGACACTCAATTTCTGTCGCCTCTGTCTCACTGAGAGAGGAGGGGCGGCGGGAGGGGGGGGTGGGGGCTGGGGGGGCAGGCGGAGGCTAGGGGGGGGAGATACTGTCAGCTGAGGTGGAGGGATTGGAAGGGAAGGGTGTGGCGGAGAGATGAAATTGGGATCGGGAGGAAGGCTGATCGCGTTTTTTTTTTCTTCAAACCCCTCACTGCTGTCCACCCAGGAGGGTAGCACCTGGGAGATTGATCTCCATGTCTGTCCCCCTCTGTCCTTTGTCCTGGTTCGGGGGACAGGAGTCCCCCACCTCCTCCCCCCTTCTCTGTGTGGGGCTGGGAGTGCCGCTGCATGTCCTGGGCAGACAGGCGACAGCCCCTGTGATTAATGACGACAGGGTGCGGAGCTGCTCCTCAATTAGACGCCAGGTCCACACATCGGCCTGCCACACTGACAGCTAGGACAGCGAGAGGGAGTGGGCAGGGGATAGCGGGGCATTTTCTCTCTCTCTCTCTCTCTCTCTCTCTCTCTCTCTGTCTCTCTCTCTCTCTCTCTCTCTCTCTCTCTGTCTCTCTCTCTCTCTCTCTCTCTCTCTCTCTCTCTCTCTCTCTCTCTCTCTCTGTGGCAGTTATACTCTAACAGAACCGGCTTCTCAGTATGACTACCACATATTTGTTAAACAGCTGCATGGCACAATGCAGGGGCCTTTCTGACCAGCCACAGCAAAGAGACCTTGATGGGGAAGTGTCATTCGTCATGGCTTTTAGAAATCACAGCTAACCCTGCTTATTTCAACATCAAATTCCAGGGCTTTCATTTCCCAATGCCCGAAGGATTTCAACTCCTCTCCCCTACCCACAAATCCACTGAAAGAAACCTTTAGCCTACCCCTAACTTTTGATACTGAACCACCATTTATCCGCTGACCTTGTTGTGTGTTTAGGTTTCAGTGCCGTGCGTTGAAAAAGCTGTACAGTATGTGCCGTTAATAAACGCACACCAGCGACCGCGCAATGAACATTGCAATTATGGCGCACCGCTAATAACGCCCATGATTCTGCTACTCCAGCTGGAATACATTTGTTTGCACGCTGGGAGAGCGCAGCAGGGATGTCAAGAGCACGGTGCTCGCAGACGAACGTGCCTTGGCACAGAATGAGTGGCGGGTCTGCTGTTTGCCATCAGTGCCCTGGTTGACAACAAGGTTTCTTGTCCTCCGCATTGGGAGGGCCTGTGGTCTTAATGCACTCCGTCAGATTCAACTACAGTACTCTCTCTCTCTCTCTCTCTCTCTCTCTCTCTCTCTCTCTCTCTCTGCTGTGCTATGGCTCTGGAATTATAATTGGCATGTAATTGTATCATGATGTACTAGATTAATACAGTCGATGAACTGATTTAGCATTAGGTCTGTTATCCATCCAGAACATAGTCCCAGTAGAATTAAAGAAATATTAATGAGATTCCCCCTAACTAAGAGGTTGACTTAATGAGACTGACTGAATGGATGATTGATTGATTGACGGAACAGTTCCGCCAGACTTGTGCTCTGTACCTCTGTGTGTCATGTTCACTCGTCTGTGGAGTATATGTATTCGGGGGATTGCATCGTCGGCTTTCAACTACTCAAACAAAGACATAATTCCAGGTGTCAACACTCTGTCACTCCACCCCCCCCTCCCCCCCACACACACACCCACAGTCTCCTTTTACACACACACATACATACATTCTTACCCACACGCTCATAGCTCACATGTCTCCCATATGCAATGACAGCTCTCTGCGCCAGACTCCCTCGACACAGCTGCTCCAAGCTGACACTGTGGCCTGATTCCATCACAGTTGCTTTAATGACCTGCTTTGAGGCCTCTGAGTTTAACTTGTGGGTAGAGTGACTGTCTCGCAAGCCTCCGTGATTCCTGTTGCGTTCAAACATTCGATGCGTGCTTCGTCTTAGCATTTTATGCCCATGCACGACTTGCTCTCATTTAATGTCGCAAGACTGCGAGGGGCATGTGCACACATACACGAGTTTACATTGGGAGAGTCGTTGCGGTTAGCTGAGTGAGGGAGTAAAAAAAAACTCTTTTTTTTCCAGAGTAGCCATGATTATTTTAGCTTTTTTTTCAGTGCTCCTTTTAGAAGCTCAGAGACCCCTCCGTGGCTGCCCCCTCCCTCCTCTTCAGTGGTAAGTTAACCCAGCTGTCTGCCATGTTGCTCCGGGCGGAAAATAGGGGAGGGGACAGGAGGGGTGGGCCCAGGGAGGCATGGAAGGGGAAACAGGGCTGATTATCCAAATACAGTCATTAAAGGGGAAATGTGTTTTTCAAACTGTCAAGATGATTAATGGGGGAGAGCAAATCCTCGCAAATGCTCTTGTTTAGTCTAACTGGCAGACACGATCCTGCCCATTGATTTATGGCAGGCCTGGTGTGTGAGGCCACAGTGAGGTTGGGGGAGTGAGGTGGGGGGGGGGGGGGGGGGTAGAGGGAGTGTGTAGGTGGGTGGGGGGGGCAAGAGAGAGGGAAGCTATGAGGAAGGAAGGAGGGATTTGAAGAGCTGTGTAGGGCACAGGCGGTAGTGAGTTAAGGAGATGTGTGTGTGTGTGTGTGTATGTGTGTGTGTGTGTGTATGTGTATGTGTGTGTATGTGTGTGTGCAAGTGTAGGTGTGTGGGTGAACAAATAACACTGACAAACTTTTGCCCCTCTGGTCTCTGACAGCGAGGGGGAGTTTTCCACTGTGGAGTTGATATTTTGTGGACTGTTACATAAGTGCAATGTTGTGATTTATGTCACTGTCTCATAAATCACACAACCGATAAATCACCCAAGCTGACAAGAAATCATTCGGCATTCGGCACATGCACTTGCCAACATCACTCAATAACTACGACCCCTTCAAAAGAGAAATAAACCATATTCAATGTAAGATCGCATTTATAATGATCTTTTGCCAATGCAGCTGACTGTATTCGAAGCACACTCACTACAGCCCTGTATGGAAATGACTAAGACCATTATAATGAAATACGTCCAAGACAGCTATTATCTCGTCACGATTCATCATAGGGGAGGCTCCAGTTTACTGTCCCATGTCAAGGCCTCTCCAAGTAGGGCCAGATAGATGGCTAGCAGCTGTTAGCCTTAAAGCCTCTTCCTTCAGCGGATGCATTAGGCCTATCTATCTGCAGTTTTCTCATTCTTCCACAGGCCCAGCACAATCCAGGGTTCTTTTCCCACACCCCCACAGAACCGACAGGACACACAAGCCGACTCCAACACATTCACAGAGCCATTTAGTCGATTACCCTTCTCCCCCCAACCCCCAAACATACACACACACATACACTGGTTCTTCTCATAAATCCTAACATGAACCAAAAGCAGGCGGATATCCATGAGGAAGACGTTAAATGGAGATTTCTGCAACGGGCGGAAGATGAATGAGCTGCAGGAGGGAAGGCGAGCGCTTGTGTAACTCTGGACCTCGACTGGAAACCCTCCCGGGTCTCTGAGCTGCCACAGAAAGAGAAGGAGGAGGACAGCCTGTCTCCTCAAACACAAACAGTAACGATAATAAACGACAGCGGAAAGGAGGAGAGAGAGGGGAACGTTAACATCCATTGAAGTCTGAAATAAATATGCTGCAGCTCATGTGCTGCTGCCCCTATACATTTGTGTCAGGTGTCTGAGGCATGGAGATGTGACATTTACATTTGGTAGACGCTCTTATCCAGACTTACAGTAAGTACAGGGACATTCCCCCTGAGGCAAGTACGGTGAAGTGCCTTGCCCAAGGACACAACGTCATTTGGCACAGCGGGGAATCGATCCGGCAACCTTCTGATTACTAGCCCAACTCACTCACCGCTCAGCCATCTGACTCCCTTTTGCCCACAGCTGGTGGACATCTTGAGAAGGGAGATGTGAGGGAGAGGAATGGCAGAGGAGGACAGACAGGAAGTGAGGGACAGAGAAGATAAGGGGGGGTGCGTGGTAGATCAAGAGTGGGCTGTGTCTTGTAAGTCGAGTCAAGCCTAGTTTTGAGGCATGGTGTCCTCACCTTGTGTGTGCGAGAGCTTGCGTGTCTGTAGACGTGTGCGTATGTGAGAGAGAGAGTGTGTGTGTGTAAGTGAGTGTGTGTAGGTGTGTATGTGTGTTTGGCCCAGCTGTGAGCTCACCGACATTGCCCCTGGCCTTGTGGTGTGTGTGTGTGTGTGTGCCACAGCTCTGTGATTAATGACCCACAGGCCTTGCTTCTCCCGCTTCCTTCCTCTCAGACCGTGTCACACACACACCATCACGCGTCACACACGCCATCACGAGTCACACTAATGCAGGGAGGCAGAGTGACACTGGACCAACCCCCACTGGACCAACAGCCTGAGTACAAGCAGCCACTGCAAACACACACACACACATATACACACACACGTATACACACACACATATACACACACATGGACACACATGCGTATCTCCGGAGGGCCCTGCTGACCAACCCCTGCCTATATGACAACCCTGTTTGCGTGGGCACTTACACACTGTTAGGGTTTGTGTGTGTGTGTGTCAGTCTGTCTGTCACTGCTATGCGGTATAACTATGTGAGAGAGGGAGAGAGCAGAGAGCAAGGTTTGCATGTGCGCTGGTTCCCAGCCTGTCAGTGGGCTGTCAGTCTGTGATTTATGGCTACGAGACTCGGAGCAGTCTTGTCTGCCAGCTCAGTATTGTTACAACTGACAGCTAATGAGGCCCGACGTGCTTTCAAGCACAGCACTTAACAGAGGCCTCCATCTTCAGGAGTAACAGGCTCCTTTTCCTCCTATCCCTCTCCCTCCCCGCCCCCCGTTTGTTTCTTCTTCTGTGGTGGTAGGGCAGAGAAGGCTTCCAGCCACGCGAGCCCAGGGACGGAGAGAGAAGGGAGGCAGAGAGAGCTTCATGGGAGAGATGGGCTTCAACAGTCCCACTCATCTCTCTCTCTTTCTCTCTCTCTCTCTCTCTCTCTCTCTCTCTCTCTCTCTCTCTCTCTCTCTCTCTCTCTCTCTCAAGCGGGCTGTTATAGTAGAAGTGATCCAGTGAATCAGTCGATACTGAGTCGGCTGGTTTATATGTGTGCGTTTCATTCACATCATTTCATTCTGCTTCATGTCAATAACAAAATAGAAACACCAATTAAAACTCTGGTGTCTTCAACCAGTCCTGTAGTGTATCCTCTGCTACACAATCTCAGTCAAGCCTTGAATAGCTTGACAGTCGAATGGTTCTGATGTGGTTCTGAGAACTTATACCTGAACTCTGGAACCAGAGCTGCAGTCCTCTCTAGCTTCACCACCCGCGCTGTGTGAGCCTCCTTTTATAATCACTACCAGAGTCTGGCAGCAGACTGCAGGCCCTCCCTCTCCTTCAACCCACCCTGTCCCTTTATCCTTCTTCTGTCTCTCCTCTTTCTCTCTCTCTCTCTCTCTCTCTTTCTCTCTCCCTCTCTATTCCTACCCCTCTCTCTATTGTCTACTCTCCCAACCACTTCTCTTTCTCCTTCCCTGTCTCCCATCTCTCCCTCCACTCTCTTGTTTATCCTCCCCCTCCATGTCTCCCATCCTCCCTCCCCCCTCCCTTTCTCTCTCCCCTCCCAACTCCCTCCCCCCTTTATCCTTCCACTCCCTCGCACTCTCAACCCCCTCCCTTCCCCCCTCCCTTTCCCCCTCCCTTCCCCCCACCCTCCCCTGGTTCCTTGTCAGTCGTGATTAATGGCACCAGGTCCCTGCCGCGGCTTACGTTGCCACTTCTAGCGATGTTCCCTTGATACTTAATGAACTCTGACAAACTTCTTTTCCCTGGCTCTGTTGTTCCTTTTTTTTCTTCTCCTCTTTAAAATGCACAACACAGATATGCCACTGAAGCACCTAGGGGTAAGCTCTGGCCTTTCATACTTCTCAAGCCACCGAGGTTTAAAAATAAAACATTTTTTCAGCCATTCCTTGTACGTGTCGTGACCCCCGACAGAGCACCAGGCAGTTTGTTGAAGGATCGTTACTGGTGTGTCAAAACAGCCTCCGGTCAACTCTGTCTTATGAATTTAATTAGTCGCCTACATTTGCAGCATTTTCTGCGGTGCTTCAGAATCCATCAGCGTACTGTCAGTTTCTTTTCAAATTAGGTTCAGACAGTTAAGTTCGATATCAGATTAATGAACCGAAGAATTTCTGAGTTTACAGCGGTGTTTAAAAGTAATTCTTGGGATAGCAAAGGGACAGGACCAGCAATGTACGTGACTGAGAAGGTCCAGACTAATACATGTCTTTTGTCGCCATCTGCTGGTAGTAATTGACTGTAAAACCATTCAGCGTAATCGTCACAGATGACGTTTTACGTAAAACACGGAAGAAAGTCTGAAAGCAGGTGTTAGTGTATAATTTCTCCGTGTATGAACACTTGGATTGATCATACAGGTAATACAGGGTCTGTTTGAACACGTATTGTTCGTTCACAAGTAGCAATGCTAGTGATACATGTTATTGCTAGTTTTAGCCAGCACTTCAAACGAGCTACGTTTGTTACCCTCCACTTAGGTACCGATTGGACTGATTTGCAAAAAGGAAGCTAGCTAGTTAGCTTACATGCTAGCGTCCCTTAAATGAGCCTCTTGTCTTGTTATTAAACGTTGTGTCTACTGGGTTGTTACAAACACAGTGAAGATGAGACTATCAACATACTTAGTTTTTATAAATATGATTCGTTCAAATAATACGGTCGCTATAGTTACAAAAATCTGACAGTGAATGAATTGGACAATTTACATTTTGCGCGTTCTACAAGGTCCACGACCTCTGGCTATTATTAGCCATACATAGGCTTTGTTTCTTCTATGTACTACGCTACTGGTCTGTGACCTTGCCTATGATGATGTGTTTATACGAAGATTGTATCATCGCAAAGGGTTGAGTCTTCCCTTTGGAGAAGTTACTTTTGACGCCTGCCCCAATCCTCTTAGAATGTGACAAGGTCAGCTCCTCCTGTTGATGTCTAAGCTAAGCTTATCTGAGGAGTTTAACTTGCTTGTAAGATGCCAACTCGTGTCTCACACATCTGTCGCAACCAACGTTTACGTGGGTATAGACACTCAGTTGTACTCATTTGTAATCAAATGTCTAGGCAGGGTTTGCAATTTTAAATATCATGCGTTAGTGGCAATCACCGTTGTAATTAATTGTGTTCTCCACTTCCTAGGATGGCACAATGGGGTGCCATTGCCTCAATTATCTTAGCTATTGGAGGTGCAGCTCTCTTCTCCTCTGTGCACAAAATAGAAGAGGGCCACACAGGAGTTTATTACAGGTAACTTAGCTTATCCTTCATTTCTACGGTTGACATTGATACTGGATTGATGTCTACTTTAATCTGTGTGTGTGTGTGTGTGTGTGTGTGTGTGTCTGGTACAGAGGAGGAGCTCTCCTGACCACCACCAGCAGTCCTGGCTTCCACCTAATGCTTCCCTTCATAACCAGCTTTAAGTCTGTCCAGGTAACACTGAACAACCCGAGCTACTATACCTGCGTCCTGGTAAAACTGAACACCCATACTGTTCCTCTGTGCAGGTGACACTGAACACCCTAGCTACAGTAACTCTGTACTGGTTAAGATGTTAAACACATAACATGTTTGAACTTAACCCTTGATTGTGAAGTGTTAACATTTTTAATCCTTTGCCTTGTAGACCACCTTGCAGACAGACGAAGTGAAGAATGTACCATGTGGTACGAGGTAAGATTTTCCCACTTGTTACGTATTCTCTCACCTTTTCTTCAACTAATTTACAAGAGATGTTGGTAGTGCTATGACGATAGCCCACCTATGATGTACACATGCCCTAATGTTGTTTTCCTTCACCCAGCGGAGGAGTAATGATCTACTTCGACAGGATCGAGGTAGTGAACTTCTTGGTACCTGCGGCAGGTAAACAAACCTGATCAAACAAACCAAACAAACAGGATTTTCTCATATAGATGAGTTGATGCGTCTCACTGTATTTACCACCTCTTGATGAAGCTGGCTCCCTCCAGAAACCCTAGCAACATGACACGTTGAGTCAATCACATGAAGAAAACAAACACAACTTTAACTCTGATTTGCACTGATAGATCGCTCGCTCGATTTTTAGACATTGGATTTTGCTCCGGTCGTAAGAGGGAGTTCTGTTGTGACGGATGTATGTAAGTGGAATGTGGGGAGGATGACCCGCTGTGTTGCGCTGCCCTGTGTGGCCTAACTGGGTGTCTGCATCCTCCCTCGCAGTGTTTGATATCGTGAAGAACTTCACGGCAGACTATGACAAGGCCCTAATCTTCAACAAGGTCCACCATGAGCTCAACCAGTTCTGCAGCGTGCACTCTCTGCAGGAGGTCTACATCGGCCTGTTTGGTAAGAAACAGCTCCGCCTGGTTCCCCTCTCTGTGAACTGACTCACACTCAGTTTGTTTTCACAGTCACTCACTCCCCCACACAATTTTTTTTTTCCTTTCGCCCCTGGTCTTTCTCTACACCCTTATGTCCCTTTCCATCCTCCCCTTTCTCATGTTCGCTCCCTCCTCCCCCCTCTCATGTTCGCTCCCCTCTCTCACGTTTACTCCCTTCTCCCCTCCGCTCTCTCATGTTCCCTCCCTCCTCCCCTCCGCTCTCTCATGTTCCCTCCCTCCTCCCCTCCGCTCTCTCATGTTCTCTCCCTCCCTCCTCCCTCTCCTTCCCTGCCCATGATGCCTCAGATCAGATTGATGAGAACCTGAAGCTGACCCTCCAGGAGGACCTGACCAACATGGCTCCTGGTCTCATCATCCAGGTGGGACTCGGGAATGAGCTTAGTGGTGGTTGTCATGGTAGTAGCTGTACTGCAGTAGTAAAAGTAGTAGTTGTACTAATATAATGTAATATCAGTAGTAGTTGCTGTACTGTAGGATAGTAGTTGTAATAGTACTAGCATTAGCAGTAATATTAGCTGTGTTGTAGTATTAGTTGAAGTGTTAGTAACAGCAGTAGTAGCTGTACTCTAGTAAAAGGAGAGGAAGTGGTGGGGGTCAGGTGGCTGAGCGGTTAGCGAGTCGGGCTATTAATCAGAAGGTTGTTGGTTCAATTCCCGGCCATGCAAAATGACGTTGTTTCCTTGGGCAAGGCACTTCACCGTACTTGCCTAGGGGAGAATGTCCCTGTACTTACTGTAAGTCGCTCTGGATAAGAGAGTCTGCTAAATGACTAAATGTAAATGTAAGTGGTGGTAATAGTTGAATACGAGCGTGCTGACAGTAAACCAAGCTGATGCTAAACAAGGTCTGCTTAATTATATCTGGCACCGGAACATTCTGTCTTGCAGTAAAAAGAAAGGGACAACTTATTCCCCCTCCTCGCATTTTCTCTTCGCTTCAGTTTTATTGGTCCAGTGGAGCCACACAGACGTCAGTGGCATAAATCCCGGAGAACAAACAAACGAAACAGCAGGGCTCCCCTTAGTATTGCCAGGAACTAATAATGGCCTGTTAGCATTCAGGACACACTGTAGATTGTTTTTTGGAGAGTTTTGTACCGTGCTGAAACCTCAATCTGTCACAATGCTCTTTTTCCTCTCCGAATCTCCCTTTAATACAGGGTTCGTACAAGGTGCTAAACGTGGTTGAAGTACTTGAATTTGACTTTTTAGAAATTTAAGTCCTGGAAAACAGTCATATTAATGACGAGGTACTTGAAAAATGCTTGAAATATTCAAAGACAATATATATATGAATTTACAAAGTAATTTTGAAGTGTTCATAAAAAAATAAATAATAATAATAATACAGTTTTTTCGCTCAAAATTAATTCCACAGCCCATCCCCCTCCTGCCTATTTAATTAAAGCACCATCCGTTTTTTCTGGCATTATTTGGTTTGCGTTATAGCATATGATCATGTTCTCAATTAACATGTGCGTCAGGTCTTAAAGAGACAGCCGTCTAATTAACACACTGCTGTCCGTCTCGTTAATGTTAATCAAAGAACAAAAGAAAGAGAAAATCACTCGCTGCTATTGAACAACATAAGTAGCTTTTAAGGATTAATTTAAAGTAACTAAAGTATATGTTTGATAAATTAGATCTCTGATTTTAGTCCTTGAAAAACCCCAAAATAGTGCCTGAAAAGTCATTGAAAGTACTGGAATTTCACTATACAGTATCTGTACGAACCCTGTTAATACCAATTTAATGAAAACCACCCCCATTCCTTATCTCTGCTTTTGATGATAAATCCATCTCTGATTATTTTTTCTAGGCCGTCCGCGTGACAAAGCCCAACATTCCTGAGAGTATTCGCCGGAACTATGAGCTCATGTGAGTGCAGCAGAACACCTAATACTCCTGGCTCCCTGCAGCGTTCTCAGTTCTGTTGGTTATGGACCTCAGAGGAAGAGGTTCTAGCTGGGAAAGTGAAGGATTACTGTTCAATGTTTATTCAAGTCCATCTGGATGCTTTTGGATTTCCTGTTTGTATTGGCCACATAGAAAGTATTTTTTTAAAGAATCGTTTAACCTAAACTTTCAGCTAAGAATACCGTTTTGATGAAGAGGCGTGTGTGTTTGAGTTTCGCAGGGAAAGTGAGAAGACCAAGCTGTTGATTTCTGCACAGACTCAGAAGGTTGTGGAAAAAGAAGCCGAGACCGAACGGAAGAGGGCCGTCATTGGTGAGCCGCTGTCAACGACGGCTTTTACAGACGTTCCTTTTCAGTTGGAAGGGCAGTTATGTAAGAGACTCAGGGGTTGAATGAGCCTCCCTCCCCTCTTCCTGCAGAGGCAGAGAAGGTGGCCCAGGTGGCAGAGATCAAGTTCTCACAGAAAGTCATGGAGAAGGAAACTGAGAAGAGGATCTCTGAAATTGATGGTACGTGTGCCTCGGTGTTAAACAACCACTTCAAATGTATGCTTTCCGACTTCCTGGTAAAGGTGACATTCTCCAGGGAACCATCTTCCTCAGTGTGGGAGAGTGCATATATGCTTCGATGACTCCCATGGCCTTTGCTCTTCCCCCTCACCAGTTATTAACTACTTCAAGACCCTGGTCCCAAATCTCTATGGACCTCCATGTCGGTCGCTTTTGTCAGATGTAATGTTTTTTGTCTTGGTTGTATTGGGCTACTAATGCTCTTTAACTGTCTGTGACCTTTGACCTCTGGTTCATAGACAGCGCCTTCCTGGCGAGGATGAGAGCTAGGGCTGACGCAGAGTTCTACACTGCGCAGAGGCTGGCTGAAGCCAACAAAGTAAAAGAGTTTACACACACACACACACACAAGTTCATTCACGCACACGTACGCACATATTATATGTACATACTGTACACAGAGAAGACACACACACTATCCTTCAGCTGACCCACACAACACCCGGATCCCTAACCACCCCCCATCCCTACCCCTCCAGCTGAAGCTGACTCCAGAGTATCTGCAGCTGATGAAATTCAAGGCCATCGCAGGCAACAGCAAGATCTACTTTGGGAGCGAGATTCCCCAGATGTTTGTAGACTCTGGAGGGTCTTCCATCAAGGACTCGGCTGCCATGGACGTACTGGCGGAGCAGATCCTGGGCTCTGACTAGAGGAGGGACAGACTTCCAAGGCTGAGAAGGCTGGAGAAAACCCCTAGACAGCGACACCATCCTTGGGACGGGGCGGCCTGACAGACACCCCCTCGAGTCCTGGAAGCTCCACTCAACACAGTGTTGGGAAGAACCAGTGTTGCTGAAACCAAGGAATTATGAATGTAGTCTGCTGTGGTCTTTCTGTAGGCTGATAAATTAAATGTTGAATTATTGTCAGTTTTTGTTTTTTTTCTTCTTTGTATTTGTATTTTATATTTTATTTCTTGCACAAGAATAATTTAGATACTGGATGGTATTGACCACGTAAGCAAGTGTGTGATGTATGTTTTGTCAAAAAAATCTAACTGGTAGCATTTTGTGTTTATTTTAAATTTTTACACTGGACACTAATCTGTCAAACAGCCCATGAATCTTAGACATGATTTTTGAATGAAAATGAGGATAACTGTTTTTTGAATTATTAAGATACTTTTGATTATTCCACTAACAAATATTTTGAAAGGTACCCTCTTACATTCACTCATCTCCATGACAACCAGGGACTGGTGTTGTACCATGCGCTCATTCTGATTTCCTAAAAGCATGGTTGCTGGGTGACTACCACATTTAGTCACCAGAGCACGGTCTCGCTGCATAACAGTGAAGACGACTCGAAGGGTCAAATTTGCAGCATTTAACAGTACTGAATAATTAAGCGATGAGGAAATGGCTTCCTTGAGTGGGATGACGAGATAGGACTGTTAAATGCACTGTGGTAACCAAAGTTCTACCTGAAGGCAGTCCAGTTCCCCAACTCCATTATGTAGATGAATAGAACAGAACAGTTCTACGGCAGTCTGTAACTATGCCGACTCCAGCTGTATGCTCGGGTGGAACTAATTGAAGCTGAAAGTGCTGTTGGTCTGGTTTTAACAGATGTTAATGTAACTATCAAAGTTTCCATAATAATCAATGACTGCATTTCCAGGAGACTGAGTTTGATTGTTGTCTTACTGTAACATGGACATAGAACTGTAATGTTTCCAAGGAAAACTAAGGACCAAACAAAAGTTAACTGTCAAGTGCTGCTCATTCCTGAAGAGACAGATCTCTTCCATGGTCTTACGACGATGATGATGATGATGCATGCTACTTAGATAGTTGACCAAACTTCTGTTTTGTTTTGCAAATAAATGTATTTTGTTTGAATTGCATACAATTGCTTATAAATGGTCTTTTATGGCTTTGTAACTGCCATATTCACCTCTGGAAAATTATATTTGTGTGTTTTCCCTTATTAGGCTGTGTAGTTGGGTAAATGGTCAGGGTGGCTTGGGGTTTGGAAACACAACTGTGGAATATTTAGACTTAGTTCCTTCATTTTAAGGCTGATGTGCTTCATTAATTGTTCCATTCAAGTGTCAATTCCGTGGCACATTGATTGGGTTTTTGTGTTGGGTTTATCTTGCAGTTCTCTCACTAATTGGTCCGAAGACTGAGTCGCTTCCATGTTAGTCTCCGTTATAATCACTCAGGTTGACTTGACTAATAATGACTTGAAAGGGAACTCTTTTTGCACTCGGAATATAATCGTGAATGCGCAACCTTTTGTCATTTGAAAACAATTGCTTTCTCTTCTGGTGGTACTTTGATTTGGTGAGAGGCATTTAGGATTAATGTAAAATAAAGAGGTTCTGTTCAATGATGATATATCATCATTGAACATTTTACTTGGTTCTAAAACATCAGCTGTAGGCCTATCGCCCCGTGGCAACACCAAAGATAAGTTATCTCTTTGATCTGTTAAGGTTAATAAATGACACGTTGAAGCCTGCTTATAGCGTTGCATTCTTTTATAAGGTGTGTGTGACATCGGTGTGGCATTTAACTTTAAGTGCCTAGACCGCAATCTGTTGATACGCGTTGAAGACTTACACAAAAGCTGAATCATAGCCCTGAACGATGCTTATTTACAGGAATCTTTCTTCTGCAGAGACCCACCCACCCATTGTAGTAGGCAGCGCTTACTAGCAGCGTGGGCAGATAAAAATTGTTATTTCGTTGTTATACTCTGAAATAAACGTTTTATTAAAGAACTTCAAGGTGCAGTTAGTTCCGTCGTTTGATCAGCGTTGTAATGTTATAAAGCAGGATCTGCGTTTTGCAATTAAGAGACCATGGTTGGTGCTAATGTCATGAATATAACGTTTGAACGTGGACGTTCAGATTATTGGACGGAATACTCCAGTCTCCAGCCACTTTGGAATAACCTGAGAGGACAACAGGAGATATTCCTCTCTCCTTACCTACCCGCTGTCTTCGCTTTCCTCGTGCACCTACTTTTCTGCGCACCTTTCCTGGCACTTGAGACACTTGGATGCTTCTGGCCGCGGATCAATTCATACAAAATCTCAAAGACTTCTGAACCGCAAAGCTTGCGTCGATGGTGGGATTGTTTTTTGAGGATACTGCTGAAATACGTTTCAACTGTTATTCCTGCAACTGCGCTCTTTCAAAGTTTGAGGACTCCAGTGTGTCCCGAGCTCGCTCCATCTTGCAATCAACTTTTCTTCGAAGTCGTCGTGAGCTTACTTTTGTTTGACATGCTATTCTTTACATGGCATTACACCATGCACCGGTGAGTGGCTCGCTTGATACTTTCTGATGTATTCCATTTTAGTGGTTTATCTATCTGTAGGGTTTTCATTCAAATAAAATGGTTTGAAACGGTGAAACGGGGTGGCATATAATAAATATACAATATAAACATCGTGCACAGTATAATATTGTCAGTAGTAGGTACAGGATATACAATATTGTAATGTAAGAGTGGGATGCTTTCCCAGAACGCAACTCTTATGTGGTGCTAAACCCAAAATACATATACTTCAAAAATCAACATCCAAAAATGTATGTCAGCACTTATTAACTTTGAGGAAATAAGAACAGGGACAGTGCCTGAACCTGTTTTCTGGTCCCTAGAGTACCCTGGCTGTATCGATGGGTCCACTATGTTCACCACCAGAACCAGACTCCCTTTGCCCTGGCTGCCCAGGACGCCAGCCCAGCTGAGCTCCTCTCCCTGCTCATCCTGGCCCAGGTCAGTGCTCACCTGGTGGGCTGCCACCCACTTAGCGAGGCCCTGTTCCACCTCCTCAACACCTGGCTGGCCGTGGAGGACCACTGTGACTACGACCTTCCCTGGGCCTTCCACAATCTGCTGCCCTGCATGGGCGGTGCCCCCTTCCACCAGACTCACCACCACAAGTACAGAGGAAACTACGCCCCCTACTTTGTACACTGGGATTGGCTGTGTGGGACCAGGATCACCTAGCCTGGAAACCGACCCATCGATAAGATCCTGGTTTGTTTGCTCTGACAGATGGGTCTGGACACCCATACAAACGAAAAGCTCATACAAACGAAAACGAAAAGTGCAGAGCCATTCACAACCGTTTATCTGATATGGGGCAGGTTGAACTGTACAGATAGGCATTTCAACCACCAAGATGGCGTTTTGTCACTCTGATTCAATGTGATCGTATCTATCACATTCTATTTAACTGCACCCAGAGACATTTTGCCTGGCGCCCCTCGACAACACCCCTTGATAAAAAAAATGAACTGAGAGGATCCCCCAGCACTAAAATGACACTTTGTTCTGTGGCGTATTTGGGAATGCCAGGGTAAAACACAGATTAAACACATGTAGCATTTGATCTGAACAGCGCTTATGATGGTCAGTTAAACTGTTGTTAGTCTGAAGAACACTTTTCATATCTATTGCATCTATGTAACACAACTACTGTCTCACCTCACCGTCGGGTGCTTTTGTTTTAGTGGCACCATGGCAACAGGAGCTCCTCTCTGGCTCCACCAATCCTTGCCAAGATACCTGAGCACCTGCACTGTGGAATTTTCCCCCAATTATCTAATCTCATAAAAGTTTATTACCCAGTCTTACTGCAGTTTTTGGTACATGTATACATGTTTGGGACAGAGATGAAGGAAGGAAAATACATGTCTAACAAATAGCATAGACTGCAGATGTCTCCTGTTCCGTTAAAGTTGAAGGCTTAACTAGCAGTGACTGGGATTTTGAGTCAGTACCTTCGTCTGGGAACATGCAGTGTCATCGACCGCAGGGCTGTTTTCATGGGCCAGACAAACCAGATGTTTTGGAAGTCTTGACGAAATCCAGGAGTGGGTATTATTCTGCCTCAACCTCAAACTCATGATTTGGTTGTTTTTTGAGATTTAAAAAACAATCATCTTCGTGATTGTGAGAATTCAATGATGAGAAAGAGTTTTGGGCAACCTTCCACATCTGAATCCTCCTGGGGCCGTATCAGTTCCACTTGGGCTCCAGACCAGAGGAGCGTTGGTCACTCAGCATAAATCAAACAGACGTTGTGGTGTTTCAAAGAGTAAGATCGAAGAGGTGAAAGTTGCTCAAGCCTGCTATACTTCATGTGACTACCATGGGAGCTGTATAACATTGACTCACACACCAACCCGGCTCAGTTACACAGACTGTTGACGTCCAATTGTTTGAACATAACATTTCATTCAATCCACTGATTCATTTATGATACAGCATTTTTGTTACATTTGTACTTGTTATAACTCGTGTATAGGGATGTACATTTCAGTAGGAATACTGTGAACTTGTGAGATGGGTGTATTTTGTCGTGTTGTCCTTACAAATAATGAACAACCCTTTCAGCGTATGTTGTAGTCAGTCACTTTTGTCTCACACTCTTCTGCAGCAGTTATTCCTCTCTACGTCAAGACAATCACTCAAGTTCATGTTTTCTGCCGCACGCAACGTTAACAGCTGTATTCCATTATGGGCTGCCTACAATGATTTCTGCGATCGACTCCCACTGAATTGTTGTGAACCGAGACTCTATTGCAGTGGTTCTTAACCCCGTACTCAAGGAAACCCTGTCCTGCATGATTTAGAACAGTGGTTCTCAACCCTAGTTCTCAAGTACCCCCTGTCCTGCATGTTTTAGATGTTTCCCTGCTCCAACACACCTGATTCAAATGAATGGGTCGTTATCTAGCTTTGTAGAAACCTGGTAACGAATATGCATTTGATTCAGGTGTGTTGGAGCCAAGAAACATCAAAAGCATGCAGGACAGGTGTTCTCTGAGGACCAGGGTTAAGATCCACTGCTCTATTGTGTACTCTGTGTATACAGAGATTCCTTGATGCACCACTAGAGGTCATCACTGAGTCACATCTTTCAGACGTCTATAACTATATGCTGTACTCTTTCACACTATCGCTGTCTCAATCTTTCTCTCTCTTTCTCTCTCTCTCTGTCTCTCTTCCTCTATCTCATACACGCACAGAAAGTTCCCCATTCACGATCAAGCAAAAGTGGTCACCATTGTCTGTGCTAATTACCGTTTGTGTGACAGCAGCACATGTACATTTATATAGCCCATGTTCATACTGTCATAACATACTAAAACAGGGTAGGTCAGTAGCGTGTGTGTGTGTTCGCCCAGAGGCGAAGCCAGGACACTATTTCTGGGGGTCCAGCTCTGGTCAGTCTTTTATTTGTGGTGGCACTTGATTGTCAAAAACGACTATTTTAAAGCTCACACACTGCATCACTCAGAGCAGCAGTTTTCTAACGGTATCCAATGGTTAGTTGCTGGTCTCCATTGAAGCGCTGTCAGAATGCAGGCACGTTGGTTTGTGTCTTGCGCTGTTGATGGGGGCATGGCCCAACATGTTGCGAATATGGGGCTTGTTAGCGTAAGTGACAAATGAAAATATAAGACAACTTAAAAAAAAAAAAAAATTATACTTTATACCGTTTCTGTTCAGGAGGGTTTCTTTGTTGTTGTTGAGCTATGAAGTTGGGGGGGGGGCCGGCAAGGGGGCCATTCTCTGACCAATGGTGGCCGTGGCCCCCCCTGGCCACCATGTGACCATGCCCCTGTGTCCGCCATCACAGGTTGTGAATGAGCCAATGCGCGGCAGCGTGATGTTTATTCCTGCCAAGGTGCGGCCTTCCCCTGTAACGACCCTGGAGAACTCCGACACACGTAGCTTCGCCACGTAGCTCGGACGCAAGAGTGGCCTCAGCATAACATCCTCCGGACCCTCGTCCCGGGTTCGCATGCCCGCCCGTTATCTCTGGGAATCGGCGAATGACGAGCTGAATAGAGGCAGCACCCTCCGTCATGCGCCTATCCTCCCATGTCCTTATTACAGGCAATTAGGAGGCTTCCGCCCATGTAAATACTCACGAATGTTCCTCACGTTCGTGTCTCCCTCAGCCTCCTCCTCTCCTCAGAAGAGAAGGGAAGAGTGCCTTGGCATCTCGATCCCTTTAATCATACCCTCCGTTTCTTTATCTGCGATATGCATTTTCATCTCTTTTATCCATTCTTCTCCAGAGGTCGTTTTCCCAGAAACAGAAGGGATGATGCCGACGCTTGGAAACAGCCCACGTAGGCCTACACATGCTGTTGCACCCTCAAAGTGCGAAGGCTGCTATTGCTTAATGCACATTTGCAAATTGCTCCCAGATGAGATGTGCATGAAACCACCCACGCTCATACACAAACAGTCAGACCGGGATAATGAAGGGGGCCCCGTGTTTTATTGCAGATTTATATAACCCTATCATAGTGTGCGAGGAGAGAGATATGTTGTTATGGATTTATAAGTTATCAGTGTTACAAAGACTTCCCATTTCAACATATTTCATGAGCCCCAGCCAGGGGCTGACAGTGGCCTGTATTTCTTCAGTCGTTCTATAAATATCCAATTAGCGATACTACATGCTAATCCTGGTATGCTAGCCTGTTGACATCTAGTAATTGGCCGGGGTCCTTGCCCTCTGCTCCACAGACATTTTTAGATGACCCGCACGTTCATCTGACATGAGAAGTCAGTTCTTGCTTCCTGCTGTGCTTGTTTTCCAAATGCCTCAGTGCCCTTGTTATTAGTGTGACCTTGCCAAATCTAGCGGCTTTCGCTTTGACAGGGCTGCATACTGTAGTTTCTGTACAACAGCGTGACGAGTCTTTCTCAGGAAAGCCAGTCACAAAATTCCTCGTAACCTACAGTCATTTCAAGTAACCCATGAACACGATACTTGAAATGAAAGTATTTTTTTAGTAGTTTGATAGGACTCAGGAGAGCAAAACACAGCGTTTTCTCCCCCTCCTTCCCCCCTCAGTGTGTTGACATTGTGGACACAAGCCCCCTCAGTGAAGGGAGGGGGAGGTTGGAGGGCATAACCGTGCCAACAAAGCCTGGCATGCGCTCGACCCCCCCCCCCCCCTCCTAGACTGTGTGCCAGTGTACAGTACACGTTATCTGGTTCCTCTAGGAGTTGTCGGTCTCCCATATTTTCTACTGTGCTAGTTCAGTAAAAAAAATACAAGCAAGCCTGTGAACACACGACACATGCAGCTTTCTCGTTTAGAGCGTAGTCGTTTATTTACTGTACATACCCTTGGTCTGCGTCGGTACATTCTCCATGAAAAAGGTCAGCGGGACAGAGGCACGTTCTTAAAAACACAGATAGCGCCGGAAGCACGTTTACAGTGGGGCGTCTCTGCCCCTCAGCAAAGCAAACATAGCCCTGCAGCGAAACTCTTGTTTTCCACAGCCGCGCATGTGTCTGTGGATCGTCAGGGTGTCCATCAGTCAGACCCATCCATTGTGTTCATTAGCCGGGCTTCCAGTCTGTTTCCCATGGTTCTATGTTTGCCTGATGTGTGTAAACCCCAGCCTCTGTGTGCTGATACTGCAGCCCTCCTGTCACCATCATGCATCAAGCTGCCTGCCTCTTTCCCAGCATAATTGGGAGCAAAAGTTGTCGTCTGTCTGGTGCTTCGGAAGAGCAAACTGCAGACACGGATGGTTCTGTCGATGTGAATTCATGTGAAAATGAGTGATCGTGAAGCTGTCTAAATGCCCATGGTTTTTCTTGGTAGGCCAAACTCCACAACACAAACGCAAGGGAGAATGGACGGCCATCACCTCAGGATCAATGTGACTATGTCAACAACGCGTGTATATCCTCGTTATACCATTGTACATATTCATCTATTTACCATAGTAAAAATCAATAAATTAGTAAATAAATAGTTTTAAAATAACTTGAGCAGCAGAGGTCTGTCTGTGTTACATAGTTTCAAAAACAAAGGAACAGGCGCCCACAGTACGTTCTCTCATGTCCACTCTCCTGCCTCGTGTCAGGGAGACTCTGAATGACGACATACACAGGGTCTCCTCTTATTCACGCTTCGGCCTTGAGAGCTGTCCTTACAGAGAACTCAACTTTGCGATTGAAGGAGGAGAAAAAGGAGAGACGAAAAAAGAGAGAGGGACAGAGGTGGGGGAGGAAAGGAGGTACTGTTGGACAGAGAGTTCAGCCAGTTTAGTCAGGAATTTGGACAGCTCTCTTCCCTATAACCCCCCCCCCACACACACACACACACACACACACACACTGTCCCCCCCCACCCTCTTCCCAGAACCCCCAGGCTGCAGGGAACGGCGTCCACTCCTCCAGAACTGAGTGGCAGCACATATGCTTCTCGGCTCTAACACCTTCTTATCGCCACAGAGAGAGGGGGGGGGGGGGGGGTGGGGGGAGCGGAGGACAGCGGGAGAGGCTCGCATGGCATGTGACCGCGGCTGAAGTGGGAAGGGGCGGGGAGGGGGAGAGAGATAACCTCGGGAGTGGGGGGGGAGAGGGGGTTGGAGGGGGGTGGCAAAGCCAGGAGATCCAATCAGCACGCTGGCCGCCCTTAGGAGGCCTGGTTCTGAGGCAGCCCAAATGAAGAGCAGATTGGCGGGCGCTGGACGCTCGGGGCCTCAGCGTTGGAGGTCTGGGAGGAGGAGGACAGGGGAAGGGAGGAAGACGCGAGTCTGAGGATCAGAGTTGAAGTAGGAGAGCCCACCCTCCCACAAGGTCCAGACGGGCCTGTCAGCTCACGACACTCAGCAGAGTCAGAGCTCCTTTTCTCCAGTGTCGGCGTAGATTGTACAAAGGGAATGTCACAAACTAAACTTCAATGCGTTCCCAAAACAGCTGACACGTTTCCTGCAGCGTTGTCAATCTCTGTCCCTGAGCTCCATGTCCCACAGCCTCATCTCCTACCTTCAGTTCCTTCCAGCAGTTCCTCTCAGTCCTCTCACCAGAGTCAGGTCACGGCGGCTCTCCAAAGGCTTCAGACGAAAGATAAAACTGCCCCACCTCTCCTCCGCTCGTCCTTTGCTTCACGCCTCCGTCCTAATGAGTCCTTTCCTCTTCCCACAGGAAGACGCCCGCGACGGCCTTCTCTCCCTCTCCGCCGACGTGGGGGGCGTGGCCTATCTGCAGCCGCACTCCGCCACCACCATCCCGTCGTACTTGTACTTGTAGGTGACCACGCCGGTGTCGTCCAGGTAGAGGAGGGAGATGGGCTCCAGCTTGGTGGGCACGCAGCACGCCCGCGCCACCTTCTGAGGGCTCTTCATGCTGACCAGCGTCTGCACGATGGCGTGCTTGGTGGGCGTGACGTGCTTGGTGAGCGGGTAGGTGCACACGCCGCTGCACTCGAACGCCTCGTAGCCGGCCGGTGCCAGAATCCAGCTGTCCCAGCCGATGTCCTTGAAGTCGACGTAGAGCGGCTGCTTCTTGCACTGGTTTCCCTTGGCGTTGCGGCGGATCCTGGAGGCCGTGTCGTAGATGAGGTTGGAGCGCATCTGGATGAGGGACTCCTCGTCGTCCTCGTCGTCCTGGTCGTCCCGCGGCCGGCCCGGCTCCCCCCACAGCCCGTTGAGGCCCAGGTCCTCCTGGAACACCGCCTCCGACGTCTCCTGGTCGATCATCTCGTTCAGCTCGCGCTTGTCCTCGCGGTGGTCTCCGCTCTGGTCATCAGAGAAGACGATCATGAGGGGTTTGTGTTTGTCCTCCGGGCTGGATTCGATCTCCATGTCTCCTCTGGATCCCCGCCCTCCTCCTCCGCCGCCTCCCCCCTCGGACGCGGGGCGACCCGCATCCTCGGACCCCAGGCTGGCGATGTGGACCTCCAGCCTGTGGGTGGTGCCGTACTCGGACCTGCGCCAGCGCTGGGCGGCGACGGTCAGGTCGAACGCCTCCCAGCCGTTGTCTGTCTCGTAGACCTGCCGCGAGGCCAACGCCACAAGCTCCGCCCCATCTCCTCCTTCGGCTCCTCCTCCTCCGTCCCCCCGCGGGGCTTTGCCCTCGCCGGTCTTGTTGTCGTCCGCGTTCTGCCGCTCCACCTCGTAGACGGTGACCTTGCGGTCCACGCCGTCGTAGAGGTCGCGGTCGGTCTGGACCAACGTGTAGAGGCGCAGCTGGGCGGCCGTGATGCGTTCGTGGTGGGGGATGGAGATGTTGAAGAGGAGACGGTGGACCCTCACGCCTTGGGCTCCGACGCTGCAGGGAGACGAGGCTGCAGGAGAGACAGCAACACTGTGATCTAACACTAGAGATAAAACACCATGCCTCAAGTTATGGACATTCATAACATTTTTACTGTTCACTTCATTAAAAAAGTAATGAAATTATTCTGTGTTTTGATGTATACCAGTTGAAATATAAAATATTGCCAATATCTGGAAAGATTTTCTAATATTTCCAGTATTTTCTTGCAGTATAAATGGGAAAATATTTAATATAATTAAGCATGCACAAGAAGAATATTATTCTCACGTTTAACTCATTATTTGGATATGTTTTGATTAAATTCCACATAAAAACCTGATGAGGGAACCTGTTTCCTACCTTCGTTTTTGAAGCTGCGTATGATGTTGGCGGTGGGCATGGCTGTGCGATCGTTTGCAAAGCGGTTGTACAGCTCCATCATGTACTCAGGGGGCTCCACGCGGGCGGAGCCTGGGCCCGGGGCTGGGGGCCCCAGGCCAGACAGGTTGAAGGTGCTTAAGAACTGGCCCCTCAGGTTCTCTAGGAGGCTCTGCATGTCAACGTTACTGTCCTGCTCCAGGAGAGAGGGGTCTAACACCCCACCATGCCCATCCCCCATTCCCGGGGCCAGGCGATGCCTCTGAGGAGTGAGGGAGATGGGGCTCCCCTGGCCAGAGAGGGCCCCCCCCAGGAGGAGAACCAGGAGAGGGAGCAGGGGTGTGAGGGTCTGGGTGAAAGACAACCCGGAGACCCTAAAGTCTGCCATGGAGAGGGCTGTATATCCACGAGGGCTGTCCAACAAGGACCCGGGTGACGCAGTCTAATCTAATCTCGCAATCCTTAATCCAAAGGTTGGAGACGAACGCGTCGATGATCCGCTGGTTGGTGGTGGTTGACCCTGGGTGTGCTGCTGTTGGCTCCAGAAGCTGGAGGAGCGATCAGAAGATCCGTGTTCTTCTCACTGTGTGTGGTGGCTCCTTACACAGAGGATCTGCTCTCGCTCCGCTTCTTACGACCTTTATCCTCAAACACACCTTTTGATGTTGGTTTTTCTCAACAGTTGGTGTTCCGGATGAAGGGTGGTTGTGGCGTTGCTTCACCCGACATTGCAAAGGCATCTCTTAGGTAGCTTCTCTCTGTGTTTCTCTCTCCCTTGCATTCTCTCTCGCTCTCTTTCTCTCTCTCTCTCTCTCTGTCTCTCTCTCTGTCCCTTATCTATGATATGGTAGCCTCTGCATTTCTCAGGGCTCGTGTTGTCCCTGTGTGTGTGTGTGTGTGGTGTGTGTGTGGTGTGTGTGTCGTTATCTCACAACTTCCTTAATGAGGACTTTGTAAACATTGTCCTGTAGCTTCTTCCTTGTGGAAGCGATATTTTGTTTGGGTGGGAACCACGGCGATGGTCTTCTTCTTCTGTTTATTTGTTTGGTAAATGGTGGAAGTGAACAGACCGGAGTCTGCTCCATTGACCATTTCTGTTTGACAAAATATGTAAAAGGTCTGCTGATCTTCAATATGTCTGTGTGATTGTGTCTGGCCAGAGGAAATGGAAATGTAATGAGGTGTGAGACCCAATCAGAAGGACTTCAAGATATCAGGACTGGCTGGCTCTTTGTAAAACATTCAGAACAAATTATGAAGAGGACAAAACCATTTCCCAATGCCTAGTTTTTCACAAATAAGCTAATAAGAATTGACAGTTTGAGAGCACAGAGACAGAGTGCGATGACAGGAAAACACAGAGACAAACGCAGCTCTTTGTTGTGTGTACAATGATCCACAGTAGCAACAATATTCTCATCATCCTCCCCCACCCCACCCCACCACCACCACCACACCCTTACATCACTTGTCCTCTCTCAAGTGCTCTCCACCAAAGTGGACTTCCTCTTTTGGTACTGTAAGCTGCCGCCGCACACAAACGTCAGGGAGGGTCAGGAACGGGTTATCTGGAACCCCCAGAGGCTCCAGGGTGGCTCAGAGGACCCCAGGATGACACAGGACGTGCATCTCCCCAGACTGCCCTCGTAGACCTCACAAGGCTCTGGAGACGGGGCGGCTTCCGGATGCCACGCTCCGCCACGGCCAGCGGAGAGGCGAGGCAGGAGAGCGCGGGCCGCTCAGCCCCCCGAAAAGGCATTCCTGACCGATTACACGGACAGCAGAGAGTCAGAGGTGACAGAGACCGAACCCGAATGAGTCTGGAGGGAATTCCTCTCGGGTGATCAACAACCTTCTCCTCCGCTCTCACCTCATCTGTCTGGGGGGCCGGCCCTCCTGTTCACTCACAGGATCACCACATTCTCCAGGATCACCGCTCCTGGAGAAGAAGCGATGGATTCGACTCGTAAACATCGCATCGTCACCATATAGGGAGTCAGGTGGCTGAGCGGTGGGGAATCCGGCGAGTAATTTGAAGGTCGCCAGTTTGATTCCCGGCTGAGCCAAATGACATTGTGTCCTTGGGCAAGGCACTTCACCCTACTTGCCTTGGGGACAATGTCCCTGTACTTACTGTAAGTCGCTCTGGAAAAGAGCGTCTGCTAAATGACTAAATGTAAATGTGTGTACATGTAAATATCCTGAACCCCCCCCCCCCCCCCAGTGCCAGTTGTTTCAAAGTGTTGACGTGAATTCGAAATCGCCCGTCTGTTTCGATCCTGGCATTCAGCTTTCCAGCTCTCCCGCCCCTGACCTGTGTTGATGAACTGCTGATACAGACGCCCAGAGCTGTGGGAAGTCACCAAGCCTTCCTTCCTCTGCCAATCAGCCGCCAGACTGACAGTTGACAGACACACTGTTATCTCTCTGCTTTGCCTTGCGCAACGCTTCTGTGCGCTTTAATCCCCCTTCCCACCTTCCAACTGGGCCGTAGGACGCCTGATACCGCCTTGGCTCTCTCTATCTCTGCTCCGTTTTCCCCCCTCTTCTCTCGCTTTCTTTTTTTCCCGCTTAGCACGCGAGCCCATGCGGGGAACGTCCTGACACAAAGGAACATTCCCACTGGAGGCTCTCCTGCCCCCCAACCTACACCCGATCTGTTTTGACCCACTATCAGGGCCATGACCCTGTCACGGGAAGGAATTCTCTCATACTGGAACTTCCTCCATCTCCGCTCTCTCGTTCCTGTTTTCTCTCTCTTCTCTCTTTTTCTTCCTGTGTCTCCTCTCCCGGTTTCTCTCTGTCCTTCTGGTTCTTTCTGAAGTGTTTCAAAGGAGGAGTGCCAGTCAATCAAGAGTTATTTATTTCATTGAATTACTTAATTTCACACAAAATATTGACCACGGTAAATGAGCAAATCAGTATGTCATTCCAAAACAGAAACTGCTCATCACAGTGCAACTGTTCTAAACAAATTGAAATATTTCTATCTACGCTTGCTCCATGGAGCAATGACCTGAGCTCACCATTAACATATGCATGGTTACCAACTCTTCATCAAATGTCAAACCAAACACATTCATCTTTTCTCTCTCTTTTACTCGTACGATACTTCCTTTGATCCACAACAGCAATGAGACAGGCAATTCATCAAATGTGAAGCTTACAATTGCACCACCAGGTGTTCGGCTTTAAGAATCTCTCGTCTAACAAACACATCGACTGGCAACCCAATCTCCAGACCCCTGGATCTGATTCTGAAAGAGGGACCATTGGGATGAGCGTAGATAAATGAGGACAGCGTGCATCCACACTCAGCCCGGCGGCGAAGAGATGCGTGGCCAAAAGATCATCAGAGCTCCTTCTGAGACGGCTGGGTGATGGGGCTCTATGTGGGAGCTTGTGGTTCTCCGGCCCGGAGTCTCTCCACCTCTCTGTCCAGCTCCAGGGCCCGTCTCTGGGCCTCGTCGCGGCCGACCTCTGCCCTCCTCGCGCGGAGCTCCAGGACGGCTGCTCGCTGACGCTCGGCCTCCAGGGCCGTCTGGAGCTCGGCCACGGTGGCGCTCAGCTCCGTGTTCTTCCTCTGAAGGCTACAGGACGGGAGAGAGAGAGAGAGAGAGAGAGAGAGAGAGAGAGAGAGAGAGGGGGGGGGGGGGGGGGGGAGGGGTGAGGAGTGTGTTGGGCCTTGTTTAGGTGAGGTGTGTGTGTGTGTGTGTACTCGTGTGACAATGTAAGGTCATGTATTCATTTTGCAGACACTTTCACATACAGGTGGGGATTGGACCCTGTGACCCTGTGACTAATAGTCAGATGCTCTACCACTAATCTGTACACAGCCCTATCAAACACCTGTCTATTGTTTGCTGATGGTACCAACCTGTTGAGTTGAGCTGTGTTGTTCTGGCTGTCTGTCTGGTGGTCAACGTTGCTGTCTGTCCTGGGCATTAACATTGGTACTGACAGGAGCGCGGGCCCTTGCTGTCGGGATGGAGCTTGGGCATCACTGCTCACTTGAAAGGTATCGTCGTGGGCAACCATGACATCATTTTCTTTCCTGGCTTCGGTTCTGTCGCCCTCTTCTTTGGGGGTCCTGCGCGTCTGATCCCCCCCAAACAGGGAGCCCCCGTGGAGGTCTAGGATCTTAAAGATGTCCTCTGACAGGGTCTTCTCCCCCTTCTCCTCACACACCTCCTGGATCTTGCTCCAGCGGTTCAGGGCCTCTGTCCTCCGGGGCACCCCAGCCACGGGGCAGTTGAAGCTGGGGAGGGTCTGGGTGCGCTTGCGGGGGCTCCCAGACCAGGTGTCCGGCCCGGAGGGGGGCAGGGGCTGAAGGGTGTCCAGAGGAGAGGTTGGGAAGCCCTGCTGGTCCACCGGGGGGGGCGAGTCCTCCTCCTCCTCTGGCGACTCAGACAGGGACGCCTCACACTGGAGGGGAGGGGGTGGGGGGCAGGGGGGGGGCGAGAGGAAACACACAGTAGTACCAGTATTTAACACAGTATTTAACATCTAAAATGGTCTTAAATGGACTCCTCGACTGGACTCCTTGAATGGAGCATCGCAGCAATGCATTGTGGGACGTGCAGTGCAGTGGTTGTTACCTCGGCAGACTCCCAGCCTACGAAGCTGCGGGGAGCAGTGTTCTTGCTGGGGTTCTTCTTGCGGGGCGGAGGGGGAACCACGTCTTTGGAGGGAGGAAACAAAGCTTCGTGCTGCCGGATCATCACAGTCATCAGCTTCTGGATCTGGGGAGTGCCTGGAGCCAATGGGAAGCACACATTTACAGGCCAGTCGATTGGCAGATGCTTTCATCCAAAGGTGACACGCGAGGGTGCGTACAGAAAGCTTAGTTATTCCACAGAAGTGCAGGGTTTTAATAGGATTTCCGTGGTTGGTGCCAAGGAATAGTCTGTACTTTACCCGGACACATTGCAACAAGTGAATTGGAATGGAGGGCTTGTGCAAACTTGAGTACACATTGCTAAATACATGCTGTGAACCATACCAAGGCTGCTTCGTGTATTTTGTGGAGATTATGACATACTTTGGGATCAGGTGTCATCTGCTGTGGTCATACTAGATATGATACTGCAGGAAGAACTCACAGAAGACCCCACAAACAACTGTGAAGCAGGCAGGAGTAACCTCACATTGGCATGTGGCAAGCCACATACAAATAGCGCATGTGGAGACCACAGCCGAAGTGCGTCCTCCTAACAGTATTTCAGTGGTCAGAGTCAGGGAGCGTTCTGTGTTGACCAGGCACGGTGCAAAGATTGGGACAGTACTAACCTTTCATCATGGTGATAGGATCCTCCACCTGAGGCTTGAGGAGGTTGATCCCAATAACCGTGGCCAGGTTCTCCACGCTCATCTTGTTCACCTTGGAGTTCAGCTGCACCTCGTACAGAAACCTGCCCGGCGACAACAAGCACAAGCTGACAGATGTCCGACCTGTGCAACTGAAGACACCGGGACACTGCTGGCGATGTGCGGGCGACCGTCCAGATGAGGTGGAAGACTGTGACGGTGACAGGAGGGCTGAGGCTCACCTGCAGATGTAGCTAAGGAGGTTGTAATTCTCTCTGGGAAGGAGTGAGATCTGCCTCTCCAGCTTATCGCGACCCTAAACCGACAACAGATTAAAAACAATACTTTTAGTTTTTTCAATTGTTGATCGTCTTTAGTTTGTTTAAGATTTGTCGAAATGTTATCGAGAGACCATTCATGTTCATTCACTGCGCTTATTTTTGGTTTGGGACCGTGTTGGTTCTTACTGTGGCACTGTTCGGATCTACAAAACGACTGCTATCCAGGAAGTCTTGGTACTGGGTCCACGGCACCACCGGCTCTGGAAGCTCTCTCAGGTACAGCTTGAATAACGACGCCACCGTGTGGACGTCTGTGTCACTGCAGGCCACGACAGAGAGAACACAAAAAGATTCTTCAGTCTGTTGATTAATCCCACATGACAATGTGGTTAGACAATGTTTCACGATTTGGTTTGTACTGGTGGCTTTTACCTTCATCTTTCAATTTTAACTGTCTTTAGAAACACTATTGTAATAAGGGAAGGGGCATAGATGGCCTTGTGGACAAAGCCCTTGGCGGCAGATCAAGAGTTGACAGAATGAAATGTTCACCCGGACTGTATGGATACAAGTGCGTACTTGGTGAACTAACGTGTCGCTAAACATGGAGGGGTGTGAGAATGTTTTGGTGTGTGCGTGTTGAGAAACTGCACCCCTCCTCTCTGTCAGGATGAACAGGATGTGGGCACAGCTGCAGACTGAGAACTGAAGAGCGAGCGTAGCACCCTCCTCTCTGCTATCATCCCTCCATCTCTCTCATCTCTCTCGACGCAAGAACAACAAAAAAACGCTGACGTCTTTCGCGTCGGGGTGCCCGTTTTCTGAGCGCTCGTCTGGTGGGGGGGGGGGAGGGGGGGGAGAGTCACCTGGGGAAGCTGGGCCTCTCTCCTGCGTCGAAGGCGTCCCTGAACTGTTTGACGGAGTTGTCCTGTCCGGGAAGCCGGAAGATTCCCTCCTCACTCAGACCGTGCTCTCTGATGTACTCGGCACACTTCTGCACCAGGATGGGCACCATGTGAGAGCCGAATCTCTGCTCGTACGCCAGCGTGTCGCCCAGACTCTTCCCAAACACTGGCCGGAGAGACGGGCAGGCAGGGAGACAGAGGGGTGGGTGAGACACGTGGGGCAGAGAGGACCACACTGAATGTGGTCTGTGCTGTGACCTAAAAGCCTCGCAAACCGACAAGGTTTGGAGGAAGTAAAAACTCGCAGTCCAGACATGACAAAACCTGCCACTGCATATAGAACAAGCCAATGAAATAACAGTCTGAAGCCTCGTGCGACTCACGTCCAGACTTGCCCCTGCTAGTCCAGCCCTTGAGTACTCAGTTTGTGTCTGATATTTGAAGTGTGCAAACCTCCACTAGTTGGTACGCCGATGACCCGTCTCAGAGATCGGACCCACTCCTCCATCTCCGTCTGGGAGGTTGCCATGAGAACGTATGGACAGCGCTCACGATCCCCACTGCTGCCTGTCACACAGAGAATGACACACGGGCACATTTACCTCTCATCTGTTTTACATGGTCCATGCCCTCTGAAACCGAAGGTATATAGACCCTCAACGTGACGTGATAGAAAAAGAACTCGAGAGAGACCGTTAAAAAGAACGCGGGGATGAGAGAAAGGGAGAGGGAGGGGTAGAAAGAGGGAGAGTGTGATGGAGAGAGGGAGGAAGAGAAGGAGGCATGTTGTGTACTCACGTGGTATTATCTCAAACAGGAACTTTCCCGGGTCGTCTGAGTTCAGTGGGAGCTCGTTGACTTTACTGAACCTCAGCTGGATCACTCCCTGAACACACATCCAGGACACATCACGTCAAACATTCCCAAACCCCCATTGCAAATCCCTAAACCTCCATCACACACCCCCAAACCTCCATCACACACCCCTAAACCTCCATCACACACCCCTAAACCTCCATCACACACCCCTAAACCTCCATCACACACCCCTAAACCTCCATCACACACCCCTAAACCTCCATCACACACCCCTAAACCTCCATCACACACCCCTAAACCTCCATCACACACCCCTAAACCTCCATCACACACCCCCAAACCTCCATCACACACCCCTAAACCTCCATCACGCACCCAGGAAACCTCCATCACACACCCCCAAACCTCCATCACACACCCCTAAACCTCCATCACGCACCCAGGAAACATCCCACATCCCAGAACACACATGCAGGAGAAACGCACCATCACATCACATACACCATCCCATCACACACATCCTTAAGCACACAGAGAACATAAGATGATATTCACCACATAACCCTACTTCTACCTCCACTGCCCCTACTACTACCCCTAGGGCTTACCACCAACAACCCCTGGCCCTCCCACAAACCCCAGACTCTCCGACCACAGCCAAGCCCAGGCCCCCATCACCCCTCTCACCTGAACTGGGCTCTCCTTATCGTCCTTCTGGTAGGTCAAGGTGGTCCCCCTCAGGACAAAGTAGCGCTGCTGCCAGTTCTTCACGATGGACCTCTGCTGTTTCTTCAGCCAGCCAGCCTTCACAGGCCTCTCCAGGGTGCCACTGGAGCCGGCCGAACCCGACCCAGGGCTGCTCTCCCCGGGCATCACGCTCTTTGAACGCGCTGGTCCACCACGGGGGGAAGAAAGAGGACACCAGCGTTAGGGATGGAGTTAGTCACACGGTTTGGGTGTGAATGTTTCAAACCAGATATCCTTGAGGTCCCCTTCTGTCGCATCTTCCTGTTTGGTTCATTTGAATATCAGATATCTGTTATTCAGCGTGCAGTCTGAAACATGCTGAGTGCAGCTTGTTTCGCTGCGTTAGCAAATGAGAGAGTGAGACGGAGTGATAGAGAGAGAGAGAGAAGAGAGAGAGAGAGAGAGAGAGAGAGAGAGAGAGAGAGAGAGAGAGAGAGAGAGAGAGAGAGAAATAAAAAAGGAGGGCTATTGTATGTTATTTGCGTGGTGACCCTGATTGGAAACAGGCTGCCACTGGTTGACCTGACACGTTTCCTGTTAAAGCAGCTAAAAGATCGTAGCTGTGATTGTTCCGTTGAGGGAAGGCAGTGACATAGTATGAAAGCAGATTAATATAACCAACAATACCAAGCACATCGACCAAGCGTGTGGACAGTGTTAACTTGATAATTGTCTACATTTAGTAACCCACAATACTGTTTGGTTGTCAGTATTGAAGAAGGTAAAATAAGATTGTTCGGAGGGAGGGAGGGAGGGAGGGAGGGAGGGAGGGAGGGAGGGAGGGAGGGAGGGAGGGAGGGAGGGAGGGAGGGAGGGAGGGAGGGAGGGAGGGAGGGAGGGAGGGAGGGAGGGAGGGAGTCAGAGGTGTACGTGTTCCAGTTGTAATGGAAGAAGAAAGCGAGGGATGGGGTGAGAGACGGGTGGTAGCTGGAGATGGAGGGATTGCGAGGGGTCTGCGTTCGCTCAGTTCTTCTGAAATTCACCGTAACCTTTAAGGCTAGATGAAAGAGGACAAGAGAAGAAGAAGGCTTCTGATTTCATAAACAGGAAGTGTTTGCATCATCGCTGGCACACACCAACACTTTGAAGGCCCCCACCTAGAACTCAGGGTCTTTGGTCTATTTTAATGGCATCCTCCCTCGACGAAGGGAACGTCAAACACATTTGGAAGAGGTTCGGGGCCACACACTCTGATGAAAGACACCGCACCCAGTGAGAGGACCAACACACTCTTTTTTTCTGAGGAAGCTGATTTGTCATGAGAGCAAGTATACAGGCCCGAAAGTCCCTGAAGAATTCTCAGGGACCTGGAGCATCAGTCTGAAGTTGCTGACTTTAGATCAGGCTGTGTTGCTATACTTCAGGTTCAATATTGTCACCTCATGGACCGATTAACGAACACATGACAAAATATAATGCACACCTGACAAGACATTCAAACCTGTAGGCAACTTAAAATAACACACGGATGAGTTTACTGAATCATAGTGCCAGATGTAGTTTTGAGCTGATTTCATGTGGCTTCCATATAAGGTCATTGTACAGTTTGCATTGATAAGAACTAGTCATCATCACACAGCTTTACATCGAAGGATGTAGGAAGGAAATGTCTGCACTGGCCCCTGGTAAAGAGGAGTAGTCACATAGGTTCCACTGGCCTACATACACATGCATGCATGCACACACGCACACATGTATGCATGCGCACACACACATACACACACACACACATACACACACGCGCACACACACAGGGCTGCACAGTCACATCCAGCCCTCGGTATTTCATCAACTTCCTGTTGTGAACAGTGGGCCTTTCCTCAGAGCCAAACCGCACCTATCCCTTACGCCTGTGATTGTGTGCATGGCTGGGTGAACGGTGGGGGGTCAGATGGCTAAGCGGTTGGGAAGTCGGGCTGTTGAGCCGAAGGTTGCCGGTTCGAAGTCCCGGCCGTGTAAAATGACGTTTTGTCCTTGGGCAAGGCACTTCACCCTACTTGCCTCGGGGGGAATGTCCCTGTACTTACTGTAAGTCTCTCTGGATAAGAGTGTCTATTAAATGTAAGTGTAAACGACAGCAGCACAGTGAGGGCGAGGCCAGATGGGAATGCTGTTACATGAGGAGAAAACATCAAACCAGACAGCGGTCCCACTACACTGCAAGAGATGCACCCTCCTTATGTCACACACATCTCATGACGCAACATTACAACATCTCCAGGTAGCTTGTTGGTAGCTTGTGTTCCTCTTACAGTAAGATCATACAGTAGTGCTTATAATGGATCTGGATGCCCCAGTCTTCCTGTGATGAAATGTAGGACATTTGAGTCTTTATCGACCAAAGCAAAACAGAATACCACTGAGGAGAGGCACACACCTTGAGACCGGTACACACACCTGGACAGTGTTACAGCACGGCACACACACAACACACACCTCTTCGACCCCAAACAAAAGCCCTGTCACACACACACACACACCCTCATCCACACCCGCGTACACCATCCATCTGATGCTAGGATCTAGGTGGAGACAAATTCATCATCCTTGCTGCCACACTGTCACTGGAGCAGCATTGAGTTTCTGGATAGACTTACTGATTCTCGTTGTGTCAGCTTTGAAGGTGCTGAAGTCCCAGTTTTTTATCTTCAGTGACATTATCCTTGCTTCATAGAAAAAGGTTCGTATTTGCCCCATACACACACACACACACATACACACACTCTCTCTTTCTCTCTCTCACACATACACACGCACACCTCGCACTCTCTCTCATCTGTACTTCACCTCTCCGGCTTGTCAGACTCAAACCTTTTCTGTATCTCATTTCCTACTTCCTGTGTGCTGATCGTTCTTCTTCTTTTTTCTCAACCCCCTTTCAGACGTGTCCTTTCATGTTCGATCCACTTCCCCGTGAGGCAGGTACTTGCTATGGCTTTCTAGTATGTGACCCTGTACCTCTAGCCTCATGTCAGCTCAGACTAACAGACAGCCAGGATTTGTAGTGTAAACATTATTTTATGGTGTCTGTGAGAATTTTCTCTTTCAAATCGTGGCTTTTGTTTCTGGGTTGTTGGATTTGCACTCCAGCCACAGATGCGGTTCCTGACAGGTTCACGATTCTATATGAGGGTTATTGAAAATGTGTCTTATGTTGATAAATATCTTGTCTGGAGTCTATAATAGAAGAAGGAAGTTTCTGGTCACATGAGGGAAGGGGTGAATATCAACACAGACCATATTACATCTGCCTATTTCCTCTTTATTGTCAACATACGAGCCAGTCAAAGGCAAAGCACATTTCAGCATTATCAAAAACGTACAACTTAAACATTTCCTAAACAAACACAACTGAACACAAACCATTTCACAATTGGATAATAAAGAATATCCTTTTATATAAATTATAAAACATCAACTCCAGATAGGGTTATTTCAGAATAAAAGCAAACAGTTAGATCTATGGAGGGAGTGTATGTGTGACAGCCAAACATAACAGGTCTCCCATACATTCTATCTATATCTATTCCAAGGTGTCCAAGAATGATAAAAGTCATCTTCAGGTGATTAAAAAAATAGATTTTTGTCAATTTAGCTGAGGAAAAATTGCACGGAGGCATCCACTGAAATATCATGAATCTACTGGGCGGTGAAAAGTGCTCAAAATCCTTTGTTAACGGAATTAATCCACCTGTCTATTATCTTTCCCTTAGCCGGTTCTTGGAACCTGGGGGAAACGGAATGTATCGAAGCGCAGCACAGGGACAGACCAGCCTGCCCTCGCTGCAGCACTGGCAGAGGTTCAGCTGAACAGACCACAAGGCCCTCCATCATACAACAGCTCAGCGCCCCCTGGTGGCTGTCCGTGGCACCGACAGAGACCTGCAAGAGCCTCACAGATCATGGCATTGCTGTCTGCCACTGGACAGACCCCTTTTAGGGTACAGTTTAACACACCTGGCTGATAATAACATGTCTGAAATATGACTTCTATCAGTACCCTCTCGTCCACTCTGGAGACTGTATTATGTTTGTTGTTGACGTGGGCTGCTAAAGATCACACACAATAGCTTCTAGCTCACAAGGACAACAATCTCTATCAGAGAGCACTAAACCCCACGAACTAGGGATCGTGGCGATAACAGAAAGGACACGCTTCTCCTCTATGTTAACAACTCTAGTCTTCTATGGCCCAAATAGCTTCATACCATCAGTGAAGAATTTGTGAACAAGCAAAAAAAAAAAGGGACAACAGTCTTCTAAACAATAGCATATATAGTATATTTGATCATTTCTGACCCTACAGAAGAATCGTGAATCCTGGCACAATATAGAATAATAAAAATATATTAAAACAGTTACAAAACACATAGGTCAGGTACGCATTCATGGCTTTTCAGTGTGATTGTGGAAGCTTAGACTGGAGTGGTGCGTGGTCTGCAGATGGAACACACGGCTCTGTGACCTCAAACATGACGGGGCAGGACAACACAGACGTGAGCACAACTGTGGAGAGAAACGAGCCGTGTGATTGGTCCTCCTGTGAGTTTAACAGAAACGAGCCGCGTGATTGGTCCGCCTGTGAGTTTAACCCGTGTTCCTTCCCTACCCTCTCTCTCCTCCATGGTAAGGATGACATGCTGACATATTGCTTGGTTCTATCCTAAAGCCATAGGAAGAAGAACAAGACAAAACTATAGCTTTTTTTCCACTGTGAGTTATTAAACCACGTTCGCTCCCCCCCCCCCCCCACACACACACACACACACACACACACACACACTTTAAATAGTTAACATGAGTTACCAGTGATATTCTACAAGCTACAATCCAGGGGAAAACAAACTTTGGACATGTGACATGAAAGTATGGGACGTGATTGGGCAGCAGGGTGAGGAGAGGGATGACATCAGCGGTTAGTAGGTCAGACCCCAGCCCAGCCACATCTCTGTAATGAAACACTCATCCCATCTGCAGCCACTCCCTGTTAACGCAATAGCTAAAGGACATGAACATATATTCACACCCACACACATTGCACTTACATCAACAGTAGATCTGTATTAAAGTCTGGGTTACATGTGTATCAAGATAGAACATGGCAAACTCAGAATAACAAGTGTACAGATTATGGAGGTATCTTAAACAGGAACAGACCTGGCAGTGGATTATTTTAGTTTACTGAACAAACTGCTGCGAGGAGTGTTAGACTAAGACACACTGCTGAGTCTAGCTGTGCCACGGTGAAACCAATCCAGCGTTTCTGTAACTCTATAACACTTGGGGAGGCTGGGTGCTTCCTGTCACACACAGTCTGGCAGGGATAAAGCTGTACTTAAGTCACTGGTAACCATTTCTTAATCGTTAAAACTATAGACAGTTGTCAGTCGTTTTAGCTTTTCTTATGAGAACCTATGGACATCCGTGAACAATAATTGACCTTGGAACACATGGTCATATAGTGACAGTCTGAGACAAAGTCGGCATCACTGCAAAACACCAACTTAGCTCACAGCGGGCGGGAAACCGCGCCGCTTGTGAACGCTGCTCCCATCAGTAACATTGACGTGTGGGACATCGTGGGAGCACACCTCGCGCTCCGGGAAACACTCTCTTCCTTGACCTGGATCGTGACGCTCCCTAATGACATATTCAATAATCCTGACAAATCCCTCGACGTCCGCTCCCAATTTAGCCTCCCACACATCCCCCCCACCACCACCACCATCCCCCCCTATCCCCCCACCCACCGCCTCATGGCTCCAGAAAGATCTGGCTGGATGCGGAAAGCCCTGAAATGACGCTGAAGAACAAAACCCAAAAAGGTGACACACAGGAGTAACTCTGACAAACAGAAACAGGCGCATGGTGCGACAGTGTATGCCCAGAACAGTCCACTGTCTCCCAGGGGGGTAAAACTGACAGAAGGGATGAAATGGCGAGATATCAAATGTAAAAACACAACCACAGATATATAAATACAATGACAGCGGAAGCAAATGAAACATAAGCACGGACACAGTGTCAACATGTTCGAGCAGTGCATTAAAACACAAAATATAAAATAGGACCCTCAAATATTCACACACACGTCGGAGGTACAGGTTATCCTGTCTACACACGGAAATGTAAAGTGGCATCACTTTAGGTACTATGGTTGACATGAGACAAAACCCATGCAGTCACTTACAGACAGCCTGAAACACGGACAAAATATAACACACACACACACTCTCACATTCATACACAGCACGGAATGACCCAAGGCTTTAGTAGATTTTTTTTTTTTGTCGTTTTTCCTCGTTTGTATCCTGGCTCTCCTCCCACTGGAGCAGCAGGCGTCAGTGGGTGAGGGTGACCCCCGGAGGCTCTAGGCAGCCTCCTCGCCGACCTCCAACAGGCCCCTCTCCGCCAGGTGGGTCTTCAGGGAGTTGAAGATGACGAGCTGCTGGTCCAGACGCAACGCCAGCAGCTGCTGGACCACCTTGGTGGGGTTGGGGCCCCTGGGCGGAGGAGGGAACAGTCAGAGAGACGCACGTGGACCACACACCGGAGGAGTCGGACGCCCAGGTCGACGCAAACATCGTTGCCGTTCCCGTTCACACACGCACACACGCACGCACGCAGGCCTACCCACCAGACCCTTCCGCGAACTAAACTCTGCTGACCCGCAACAGCTCTCCTTTCAGTACGGTTCACCTTCATCGTCCACAGCTACCCTTCCACAGCTTACCTGATGAAGCTGGCGATGTAAACGTTGACGAAGGTAGCCATGAGGTACTGGCAGTCAAAGCGGTCCATGATGCCGCCGTGACCAGGGATGGTGTCGGCAAAGTCCTGAAAAAAGCCAGCGGGCACAGGAGCCAGGGTCAGAGTACGGAGAGGGGGGGGGGGGAGAGAACAGGGGGTGACAGGAGACTACAGAAAGGTCCAACACGGACACACACACACACGTCAACCTCCTCACACACACACACACCTTGATCTTAAAGGCCCTCTTGAAGCCACTGGCAAAGAAACCGCCGAAAGGTCCCATGATGGAGGCGAAGGCAGAGAGGGCGATGCTGTGGATCTGGAAGGGGTAGAGACGAACCGTGGTCTGCAAGGGAGGGAGGGAAGGAGAAGGGGAGAAAGAGAGAGAGGGGGTAGGGAAGAGAGGGAGAGCGAGAAATGTTGAGTTCTTCAAGTGCCTACCCAGACCCAGGCACGCTTACAGTCGACCTGAACGTCTAGAAAGTTCTCAAACAAGCAGTCCCAGCCCATGATCCAGGGCCAGACGATCCCCAGCTGGGCCAGGAGAGGGTCTCACCCAGCCAGTCAGAGACTCCAGCATGGCGGGCAGCCCGTAGTCTTGCAGCACAAACAGCTCTGAGGGCTCGCAGTCCACCGTGAAGCGGTTGGAGTCGTTGTTGAACTCCACCGGACACACAAAGTACTGGTAACCAGCCATTACGTAGGACAGCTGGAGATGGAGAGGGAGGGGAGGGTTAGGGTGAGAGAGGGGGGTGGAAGCAGAGGGACAGAGAAAGGTAGGCAGGATTTTATAGACTGGTGAACACCAGTAGATTTATTGGTGGTGGCGGTGGTGGTGGTGGGTTGTTGAAATTTTTCGTGTTGTCTCACCAGGATGCCAAACACGACCGTGGCGAAGAACCCTCCGATGAAGCCCTCCCACGTCTTCTTAGGAGACAGCTAGAGAAACCACAACACCACACGCACAACGTTACTCAACCTGAACCGGGGTGAAAAAAATGCACACAGATGGTGCGTTGTCACGGCGCAGGGAGGGCCATGTGGCCGCGGGTCCGACCTTGATGAGGGGGGTGCGTCCGAAGAAGAAGCCGAACATGTAGGCCATGATGTCATTACAGATCACACAGGAGATGGGCACTATGAACCTGGAGAGAGGGGACGAGAGAAGGGAGGAGAGAGAGAGGAATAGACGGTGAGGGGGAGAGACACCAACAGAGACTGAGATACTGAGGCAGACAGAAGCACAGAGAGAGAGAGAGAGAGAGAGAGAGAGAGAGAGAGAGAGAGAGAGAGAGAGAGAGACAGAGAGAGAGAGAGAGAGAGAGAGAGAGAGAGAGAGAGAGAGAGAGAGAGAGAGAGAGAGAGAGAGAGAGAGAGAACAAAGCAAAGCAGAGAGACAGAAAAGTTGTGAAAAAAGAGAGAAGTAGAAAGAAGAAACAGACAGCAACTCTTACCAGATCATGCCCTCAAACAGGTTGTGGATGATGAGGTGAGACTGGGTCACCACAATCAGCAGAGTCACATGAGTCCAGCCAAACTGAGAGAGAGAGAGAGAGAGAGAGTGAGATAAACACTATAAATACGTCTATAAACACAGCTTGATTAAATAAAAACACAGTGTCCTTTTTCTAGCATGGCACTGTCACTGAATATCCAACGGTTCCTGCTGTCTGTGGCACTCAGCCAGCTCTGCTTGCCCCGACAGGGAACACGTGGGGCTGATGTACCGCTCCTAACGGTGTGCGTTCCCCAGCCAAGCCTTTGTCCTGTTTAAAACCAGGACCCAAGCCAGGCTCAGGGCCCAGGCAGCAGTAACAGAAGCTGAGGCAGGGCCAGTAATGGAGGTTCTGGCCCAGGCCTCTGCTGGGGGAGATGGCCAGGGGCAGAGGGGTTGGGGAGGGGGGCTACAGCAGAAGACTCACCATGTAGAACTGCAGACGATAGTGCTTCTTCACCAGGCTCAGCACAAACATGCAGAACCCTGCAGACACACACACACACACACACACAGGTTATTAACGACTCCCTCAGAGACACACACATGGATTATCCAAGCTACCTTTCTCCGAAGTGTATACATACAGTAAATGACTGAAAAGACACAAATAAATGATTCATTTCCTAAACCCTGTTGATAGCTAAGGCCGGGCTACCTGGGCTTTGACAGGAACAGGTCTACATCGGTCTACAACAAATTAAGACACACTTCAATCAATCGATTCAATCAGCCTGTGTCCATTTGACTCGGATCCAATTAAGGCACTGGGCTGTCCTCAGTGTGTGTCCTCACACTGCTGCAGTAAGGGGGCGCAGAGCAAGCCAGGGCCTTGTTTTTATACAACTTCACTCTGCGAGACTCAGCTCTTTTAATTCATTTATGTTTCTGGGCGGATGGCAGCCTGCCTGCAGCACCCGGTCCTGCCCCAGGAAACTCTGACAAGACTGAAAGCACACTTCCTGGTCCAACAGGGAGGGAATGAGGCTCCAGCGCTAATTTGCTTTTCACCTTGAAGGGAGAAGTGTGTGGGCCAGAGGTGTGTATGAAAGGAGAGAGAGGAGCGTGTGCGAGGGAAAGGAAGGGAGGGAGGTGTGTGTGAAAGGAGAGAGAGGAGCGTGTGCGAGGGAAAGGAAGGGAGGGAGGTGTGTGTGAAAGGAGAGAGAGGAGCGTGTGCGAGGGAAAGGAAGGGAGGGAGGTGTGTGTGAAAGGAGAGAGAGGAGCGTGTGCGAGGGAAAGGAAGGGAGGGAGGTGTGTGTGAAAGGAGAGAGAGGAGCGTGTGCGAGGGAAAGGAAGGGAGGGAGGTGTGTGTGAAAGGAGAGAGAGGAGCGTGTGCGAGGGAAAGGAAGGGAGGGAGGTGTGTGTGAAAGGAGAGAGAGGAGCGTGTGCGAGGGAAAGGAAGGGAGGGAGGTGTGTCTGAGGCAGAGGAGGGTGTGAGAGAGATACTTGTGACATTGCTGAAAGACACCCAGGCTTCTCTCTGTCACCACATCCTGTGTGGTATAATCCGTCCCACAGCAGATCTCACCCAAGTCGTGCTGTTCAGCTTGCACCAGAGTTGCCCCTGGGTCCAGAAGGGCTAAGGGTGGTATACAGGACGGAAAACTACAGGCTGACCTTGGGGTCTGTGGTAGCCACACAGCGAGTGTCGCTACTCGCTACGCAAACCCACAGGAGGTGTCACTTGCGCCATCTGGAGGACACATTCTTTCCGTGAACAGTTGGCGGTGGCGTACCTCGCGCCGTTTGCTAGGGGCGTGGCGGGCGTCTGACCTGTGAGGTAGAGGGCGAAGGAGATGAAGCGGTGGTATTTGCTGAGGATGCGTAGAGGCTCCTCCCTCTGCACCAGTGTGAAGAAGTAGTCGGTCACCGTCTCACCATAGAAGAAGTAGTTGACGCACAACAGGAAGTACCTGGGGAAGTGGGGGAGGTTTCAGAAGCACACGTACCTTAACCACACCAACTGCAAGCTAAGCAACACAGGCTGATGGCTGCACTCTGTATGCTGGAAAACCCTGGTGTTTAGTCTACAGTCCTCTCACTGGTTCAGAGACTAAAAAAAGGTTTTCCACACCAGGTTTTCAAGACTCACTGCATAGCGACCACTGAGCTAGCACTACAATGGCTACAGACAAACTACAGACTTGTTTCATTTGTAAGTAATACGGTATAACTATCATTTAGCACAGCTTAATGTCTATCACAACAGCAAATTGCTACGCACAACCACCCAACTAACCTCAGCCAGTCTGGAATGGAATCAAATACACAAGATCAATATCATCATCTCAGTCAATGACAAATACTGGAATGTGTGTGTGTGTGTGTGTGTGTGCGTGTTAGAGTGTCTGGCCTCACCAGCTCAACGTTCTGAACCAGGGAAGGTGATAAGAGTGGTACACGCTGTAGCCGATGGTGATGATCTCTTGGAAGCACTTTATCTGCACACACAGCACCTAAAAACACACACATCTGTTAGAACACACACAGCACCTGAACGCACTCACACGCCCGTAACAACACGACCTGAGAGGGGAGCGGACATACTATCATCATGAGGACGATGGGGCCCATGTAGATGATAAAGAAGAAGAAGGAGATCATGGCTAGAGTCAGTATCCCTCGAACCCACCAGTTCTTCCATCTGTGGAAACACACACGCACTTAAAATAAGCAGTGACGTAAGGCATAAACAAATTGCTGATAGCTCGTTGGTTACCGTGACGACAGTCCGGCTAGGGCCTTGTTGAGGACCTCGGGGGTGTCATCAGTGGACACAGGCACCTCTGGGACCCCCGGGTCAGGCTTGGTCTCTCCGTCAGAGCCCCCCTCCTTCTCAGAGCCCTGCAGGGAAGGACAGGGAGGACACATGCTAGCTTCAGATGTTCAGATGCTACATGCTAGCTTCAGATGTTCAGACGCTACATGCTAGCTTCAGATGTTCAGATGCTACATGCTAGCTTCAGATGTTCAGGCGTTGCATGCTAGCTTCAGATGTTCAGACGCTACATGCTAGCTTCAGATGTTCAGACGCTACACGCTAGCTTCAGATGTTCAGATGCTACACGCTAGCTTCAGATGTTCAGATGTTCAGATGCTACATGCTAGCTTCAGATGGTCAGATGCTACATGCTAGCTTCAGATGTTAGCTTCTCCTGTATGCAAGCCAAGACACAAGAACTCGTATCTTTATTAGTGCTTCTGCAGTAGATGCAGCCATGAATGTGAAAATGACTGAATATGACTTTGCCTACATCAAAGTAAACATATTAACTTTGATGTAGGCTACTCTGTATTATAGAACAAAAATACTGCTTGAAGCAAGAGTAGTGCAAAACATTGTCTTAAATCATTTAGGCTATATTGTTCAAAAAACTGTTAACATGAACATTTTGAAAATATGACCATATAAGTATATTTATTTCAGCTGCAATATTCAAAAATGTTTAATTAATTTATTGTTCTATTATTAGATGAGAAACCACCTGGTGTTTCCATGCTATTAAAATGGCTTGAATCTTGATGACCCACACTGCTTCTCCATGGCAACAGCCACTGAAGTGTGTCATTACCAGACGACAGACATGTGGAGGAACAAGTCTGTAGACTCTCTCTCTCCTCCCTCCCCCCTCTCTCTCCCCCATATGGCCTGGCCTCTAAGGATAACTACTAACCTATGATCCTCACAGGATGGAACTATGTATCACAAACACACGCACACGCACACACAGGCTGACAGACAGAGAGCGGCTGTCACAGCAATAGACGCTCCAGGCTGAGGGGTTTCCATGGAGACCACATCCCGTCACTCAGGATGCCAGAGCTAAAAATAACCCTCCTTCTTTCACATCAACGACAACACTCGCGTTCCTCCGGCGACCCCAGTTCATGCTTCCTGTGAAGAACGAAGTAGCATTGGCCTCCGTGTTAGTCCCTAACAATAACCTCAACGAGCCACGTCCGCCCACGCTCACCTTGGGTCATTTAGGATTCTATACTAGTATTTTGTGTTCTGAACCCTTGTTTGGCCTTCAGTAAGGCACAAGTACGTAACAACATCGGACATAACAGAATAAAAGGATATTTACTTCGGGTTTACACTAGCTAGGCTATGGATCTCCTAATGTGTAACAAAGCTTTAGATTAGCTATGGAAAGACTGAAAGAGAGGTGAGTGGACACAGTCTGGGTTTAGCTTCCTGTATGAACTCCAGTCTGCAACAGTGTTTCTACACTGACTGAACCAAACATCAGGCAGCTGCAATAATGCAAATCAATAAACTTAATCTGACCATTACATGCCTGGGAAAGGCAGCAACCACAGGCAGATGAACAGAAGTATAATGGATGCATTGGTGCTTATTTTAAGCAGAGACGCATGAAGCCATGAATTAGAGGGACGTTCAGCAGCATAACTCAAAGGTTAATCTAATGAAGATGCACAGAAGGCCCAGCTGTATGGGGAGAGCCCAAGCAGATGTATACATATCTGCCTGTGTTCGTAATAACTATAATTACTTTAAGTGTTCCTCTATTCTTGAAACCGCATAGTTGGGCTCTAAACTGAGGCGGCTGAATGAGTATAACTCAAAGGTGGTGCATTTGAGAACAGATGTAGGTTGCAGGTTCAAATATCTCCTGTACATCATCTTGGATAGAAGCTTCTTCTAAATGACTAGCCTACATTTTAGTAACTTCACAGGTCCTAATACACTTGACTGACGGCCATGTTTGTAGTATACACATACCAACCCATCTGATCTCAACCATTCAAATTAGAAGTCAAATTCACCACGCCCCTTTTCTAATGTAGGGAGCAACATAATTTGGTACCACATGATTCAAAACATTTATCGGTTTACATTAGGCTGTGGTAAACTATCGTTGTGGTTTTAGGTTTGTGTTATACGTGAGAAATTCGTTTGGATGTTTTAACTGATGTTAAAGGCTAAGTTGTACTGTAGCTATCCACCGTTAAACTGGATTGGACACAGTCTATTTGTTAAGTGGAAAAGCTCCTTGGGACGTTGACTGGGCATGTTGTTGTGTTGGCCTAACCAATGAATGTTGATTGTTGAGGCATGATCTCAATCAATTGTGTCAGTAACGTACGATTATTTTAGCGGAGATCCTTTGTTGTTGTACGCAAGCTAAAACCTTACTTAAATTCGACCGCGGATTGTGTAAATTCCAGGAATTAGACTGACCCGTTAGAAGTCAATGAAGGCTCTCCATACCTTGTCATCAGACTGTTGCTGTTGTAGCTCGTTTTCCGCCGTTCCACGATGACGTAGGTCTGTCATTTCAACAGCAAATGTCCGATGTTTTTGAAGCAATAAGCTAGCTATGTTATAATATTTTAGTTGACTAGCGACAACAACAAGTACTTAGATGCCCTGTTCGATACCAGATTCTCTCTGCCTCTTGCGTTGCACGTCAGTCCATCTCATTGCTCCTCCCCCTTCTATAAACAGTATGTTCAAAAACGTTGCAAAGTTCAACGATGTATTGCAGTTTGCATCGTTTTAACGAATTGGTTTGAATTAACGTGAGAACGGGAAAATCGTAAGCGTTGTATGTTTTAATGTTGGGATTTAGTAACAACTGTCAGTACCAATGAAATAGTCTCTTTAGTTAAAAATCCCTATGGGACACTGCTGTTTTAGAATTATTTTGTAACTCTTCAATAGAATTGTAATTACTTTCTTTAACACAGTGTGGCAGCAAAGGGCTGCAAATATTCAGAAGCCTTACGGCGAACTGTGTGTGTGCGTGTGTGTGTGCGTGTGTGTGTGTGTGTGTGTGTGTGTGTGTGTGTGTGTGTGTGTGTGTGTGTGTGGAGAAGATACGGTTCAGCCCTGTGGCGTGACAGGGGGAGCAGTATAAATACTTAATAGCCTCCCACTGAGTTGGCGTGAGGAGAGGAAACGGTTGCAGACAAAATAACAACTGCTTTAGCAAAGTCCTATATGGATTATACCGGCCCATTTTATAACAAAAGGTTCAAGGCAATCTAATTCAAACCTTGGGAATCTTACTATACAACAGATATTCTGAAGCTTTTTTGCAACAATGTGTTTTATTTTTTATTAAATGTGTCCCTTGATTTCTGTATAAATCCTCAGAGAGTAATTTGGCCATATCGGCATGTACTGATGGTTCCCAGTGATTCATGAGTCATGAAAGACCCCCAAGGCACACAGACAGATTAATCAACCCATGTAGTGTATGCAGCAGCCTGGCCTTCATCAATCCTTCTCCAGAGGAGACCCACATCTACATTCACATCCCCTGCTGGAATAATCAATGACGACCACTTTTAAGAAGTCAGGGCCCTTCCATCTTTCACCTTTTCCACAAACATAAAACATAGGTCTAAAACCTTACTGCTTCTCGAGAAGATCGTATGAGGCACATTTGTATTTCAGTGCTACACATTTCACATTTACCCGACGACAACACGACGGCATGTGCCATACCGTCTTTTCCGATCAGAGAATGTACCATACCGTCTTATCCGATCAGAGAATGTACCATACCGTCTTATCCGATCAGAGAATGCCTGGGGTGTTTGACACCCTGCGGAGCGTGACTGAGGTGCGTGGGTGTGCTTTAGCCAGGCTGCATCACGGTGTCCTCAACTTTGCTCAGTCATGCTACGGAGGAATGCGCATGTAGGGCCTGCCGTGTAGGTACTGTGTCAGACTCGTGGAAATGTGGGCCGCTGTAGCTGCTCCACAACTGCAGGCAGGGCTCTGGGACATCTGCAATGCAGGAGGCTATATTTAGCAGCGGAGAAAGGGTGCCAGGGCAACAGACAGGGAGAGAAGGGGGGGAGAGAGGGGGGAGAGAGAAAGAGAGAGAGAGAGAGAGAGAGAGAGAGAAAGAGAGAGAGAGAGAGAACGGTGAGGGGTTGGAAAGGAAACAATGACTGAAAACTAATCTCAGCATAGACTCAAACTGGACTTGGCAAAGATCCGTTTTTGGAAACTAGATGGTAATTGCATCAGTTCTGATAGGTGATTTCATATCATGTCGAGTTTCATGTTTATTTGTCATTAGGAGGGATAAGGAGGTGAGGGCTATTGGCTGAGCTTAATATTGATTACCCTCTTCTCAGGCAGGTCCAGGGAGGCAAGTGAGAAGGAGAGCAGCCTAATTATGTATACATCCCCAGAACAACAAATCTGTTGAGGGAAGATCGTCCCACCAATCCCCAGACAGATCAAGGACAGGGCTTCAACCAAGTCTTCCGGCTGCTGGATGGATCACATTTCTGTACTTTTGATAAATCAGTCCACTCACAGACATCCTCTGAGTTGCTATGCCTCGGCAGGGATCGGCCCCTGGACCCTGGACTGTGCACACCTCCAGCCCAGCCAACACATAACTCTCTCCATGTCACTGATGGAGGACAGGGCATCAGTCATGCCGTGTCTCGCATACAGATGAGGCATGGCAACACTCAGACACAAACACACTTTCATGCTTACGCAAGCACACACACGCACGTGTCCACACCCATGCACACACACACACACACTCACATACAGTACATGTATTTCTTCCCTGTGTATGTTTGTGTTTGACAAATGGAAGGCAGGGACAGTATAAATCACAACTGGGTTGCCTTCCTCTGCTCACTTGAGCCTTTCATCCAGAACCTGAGCCAAGAATGTGTCTTTTCCGGCCTTTTCTAGTTGTGTGGGTATCTATTGCCCAGCCTGTGAGCGCTGAGGGAGGCTTTTGGTCACTGTGCTGATTCTCTTCGGTCCAGACGCGGTGGTGATGAAGTCCTGGCTGTTGACAGCTGCAGTGGTGGGCTACTTGGCAACCATCATCCATCTCAGGAGCGGTCATCCCTCATCTGACAGCAGAGGGGGCAGAGTTGAAGAGCTGAGCGAGCGTCCGTAGACTCACCGCGGCCGCTTCTGAACGGCGCCCTTCGCTTTGTCTGCAGGACTCAGCCTGTGGACTTTACATCTGAATTTTGATTTGGTTTCCTGAGAGAAATGTTTTTTCTTGTTTGTGTGATGATTACAGTAGTCCAACCAGCCCACACAAACAACTACGTCAGTATGATGCCTTTAGAGTGTGATTTGTCACGATGCTGACTTATGTTTTGGAAGGCTTGCTAATGGCAGAATGGGATGGGTTCAAGGCCAACAGATTGATTACCCCCTGTGAGCCATTTCCCCTCCCTCTATCATGTTTACTAATTGTAAGATGTAAACCCATCCACAGGACAGTCATGTGGAGTAATGGTGGTTATTTATAGGCTAAAGGCATAGTGTTGACACAGCAGAAAAGGAAGTAAAAAATTTAAATGATTCCTTTACTTGAAATGTAGAACTATAGAATGTTGCATTATATTTTGTGTTCAGGATGTCCTTTTTACTTTGCAAAGAAACGATTGAGGACACAGGAAACCATTGTGAGTGTTTGGTTAATAAATGGCTTTATTTGGCTTTGGGAGGAAAATCACTGCATGAGAGAGCGGCATACAGTCACAGTAGTATAGCAGGTCTGTAAGGTGTTAACACTCCAGAACCACCTCGGAAAAACGTGAAATGCAAGTGAGAACTTTTTTTTTATCGTTTTTGAACATGATTAAGGCAATTTTTTTCAACACTCAACAAGCATATCTATCCTATCCCCAGTTTTCAAGCAACCCGAATCAGGCCATGCAGTCAATACCCGTTGATTGATTTATTTCTCAGATAAAATAAAGGACCAAGTAGATTCTAAACAGGGCATATAATCATCCACAGTGTTCTACAAGTCTCTGATGTCATTCAACATGCCATCTACCTGACTGGATTGTAAGTTTACAAAGCGTGTGAAAAGACAAGACATTTTACTACAGGATCCTAAAGTTCATTGGCCAAATGCTTAGGAAAAATGTCTTGTATTCTCTCCGTGCATTTGTTAACTTGACAATATGGCCGCATCATATCACAGTGCAATACCAGCGTCTCTCCATGTCACTTCCCTCCTTTCACACACAACGATATCTCTGTAGCAGTGCAGTGTCATGCGCTCCCCCCCCCCCCCCCCCGCCTCACTACACCCTCCCAGACTAAGGGTGGGGAGGGGGGCGTTCCACTGCCTTTCATCTCAGACTGCAGAACACGAGCGGTGGGCTTGGGGGTGGGGGGGCGGGGGGCAGGGGGTGATAATAGCCCTTATTCGCAGCGCCGGTGCACCATGTGACCGTGACCCCAGTGGCGTTGGCTCCAGCTGGTTGATAGGTGCTGTCAGTGTGGAGGGCTGTCTCTGTCACACCCAGGTGCCGTCTCGTCCTCCCCCCCCCCTCCTTGCAGCCTCTCCCCTGTCTGCCACAGAGCCCACTCAGGGCAGGCAAGCAGACCAAACACCCACTGCACCATCTCCAGACAACACAACCAGAGCACTGGTTACCAGAACCAACTCCACTCACTCTAATCTAGACAGAGAGAAAGGGACTAAGCTACACTTAGAGGGAATTGTATCACTGAGAAACCAGAGGTGATAAATGTTTGTGAAAAAAAAATCAATCAAGAGGAGATATTCATACTCTGAACAAGAATTGTACAATGTAATAAATAGCAGCATCTTTAAACTCTACATTTGCCATTCGCCAAGGTGCACTCCATACATCCTCCGCACAATGCACTTGTACTCTGCCACCACAGGCCTTTCCCCAAAAAAGGTTTAACTTTTAATATATATATATATATTCTAAATTAAAATTGTATTCTTTTTTTTCTTTTTTTGCCGTGCTATGACATTCGCAGTGACAGAGAGAGGGGGAAGATGAAGGCTAAACGTCGACTGAGGATGAGACGGAATGAAAAAGAAAGTGGACGAATGGACAGAACGTGTGAGGGAATGAAAGAGAGAAAAATGAGTGAAGCAATTGCCATTCCTCAGAGAGATACGTGTCATTTGATCTGCAGCCGGGCAATAAGTCACTGTTCCTGTCACATGCTAACATCCAGTTGGTCAAAGAGCGCATGCTACACTACAACCTCTGATACAGAACTTTCCCAACTTTTTAAGTAAAAATCTAATAGCACCGTGAAAGTTGGACCGGTAGAGTTGGTGTGCTCCAGACCGGTGCATAGCGTAGAAATCTGTGCTAGCAGATCTTGCGCTGGAGTTATTCCTTTTACGCTTGCAATTGCTCTTAACCTCATAGGCCTACATGTTGTATTGCTAATGGCACATTAAGACAGGTGATTTCCGGGTGCTTCCATCTCACCATGAGATCGCCCAGCCTGAGGCATCACCCTCCAGGCTGGCGAGCTGCCTGGGGACACCTTCTCTCTGGTCTGTGGTGAACTTCATCTGACGGGTGACACCCATGATGAGGCCCCCGTGATGGTGAAGCCCATTCTAATTGAAACCACCCCGAGGCAACAGAGGAGAAGGGAGGGATCTGGAGTGTGTGACTGACCGGGTGAGCTTGTGTGTGTGTGTTTGCGTGCGTGCCTGTGTACGAATGTTTCCACGTGTGTGTGTCTTGTAATGTGTGCATTTCCTGGTAACAAGGTGAAGAGATGAGGTGACAGGGAAGGGGATGGAACCATATGAATGAGTGAAGGCATGGACTGTGATGGAGCGAATGGTACAATCAGCTGTTTAGCTCTTGGTGCCCTTGCCGGCAGCGCCAGACTTCTTAGTATCCTTCTCCTTCTCTTTCTCCTTCTGCTCTTCCTCCTCCTCCTCCTCTTCCTCCTCCTCATCTCCCTCACCCTCCTCCTGGTCGTTTCCCTCCTCTCCCTCTCCCTCTCCCTCTCCCTCTCCCTCTCCCTCCTCCTCGTTCTCCTCTTCCTCCTTCTCCTCCTCCTCCTCGTCCTCCTCCTGCTCGGGCTTGGCTCCGCTCCTCCTGTAGGGCAGGGAGGACCCCAGGGCGTAGGAGCGGCTGGAGGAGTAGGAGTAGCCAGAGTAGCCAGAGTGCTGGATGGCCCCGCCCACGGAGGTCAGACGGCACTCCTCACCTTCCAGAAGCTTCCTGTGTGGGTGCAGAGGGAGTTTGAGAGAGAGAGAACGAGAGAGAGAGACGGGGAGATGAGAGAGAGAGAGAGAGAGAGAGACGGGGAGAAGAGAGAGAGAGAGAGAGAGAGAGAGAGAGAGAGAAAGACAGGGAGAAGAGAGAGAGACGGGGAGAAAGAAAGATGAGATTCATAGAAGAGAGAGGGAGTGAGGGAGAGAGAGAGAGAGAGAGAGAGAGAGAGAGAAGGACGGGAGAGAGAGATGGGAGAGTGAGAGATGGGAAAGAGCGAGACAAAGAATGAACATGGTTACCACTGTATACTGCTGAGTACATAACATGGTAAAACTAAGAAAAGCATATTCTTTAAAGACATACAGTGGCAAATCATTAAACAATGGTCAATGTTTCAGTGACAGAGACGTTTCTCGTAGATGTCAAAACACACTAGCACACAAAACGTTGGGCTCTGTGATAGAGTACTCCCACAGGGAAAAGGGCCATTGCTGTCGAAACCGTTAGACATTGGTCAGTTCTATGCTTACGGAGTCGTCTGACTCAGAGCTGGTGGAGACTGACCTGTAAGCTGCTATCTCAATGTCCAGGGCCATCTTCACATTGAGCAGGTCCTGATACTCACGCAGGTGACGGGACATCTCACCCTTGGTGCTGCGCAGGGCAGACTCCAGCTGCTGGATGGTCTCCTGCACACACACACACACACAGAAAAATATGTGGTTACTAAAAGAGCACTTTATTATTAACATTGGAGAAAACATGTCCACCCACACATAGTCTATGGAAATCTTTGACGTGCACTTGTTACACCAACCATGCCTCAATCCCGACACCCAGTTCTCCACCCGTCTTGAACCTGATCCTCCACCCCCACCCCCACCCTCACCTCTCCACCCCCCAACCCTCCACCCCCCAGCCCTCCACCCAGTCCTCCCCTCTACCTGCATCTCTCCCATCTCGTTGCTGTGGCGATCCTCCATGTCGGCCATCTGCCTCTCCAGGGCCTCGTTGTGGCCTCTGAGGGCCTCGATCTCCAGCGTGCGGGCCTGCACCTGCCTGCGGTACTCGCTCAGGTCATCCTTGGCCTGTTTCAAGTTGTCCGTGTTGCGGGCGGCGGCCTCGCTCACGCTGGCAAACTTGGAGTGGTACCACTCCTCGGCCTGGTTCATGTTCTTGGCGGACAGGACCTCGTACTGGGCCCGGATGTCCTTCAGGGCTACGGCCAGGTCTGGTTTGCCCATGTCCATCTCAACAGATACCTGCTACCAGACACAAACAGGAACGGGGAAGACAGGATTATTCTGTTGTGAAGGGTTAATCATTTGCATGATTTGGTCAACAATAACAATGTTTGACGTCAGTCAAATTGTCGTGACCTGTGGAGTTCCAAAACTTTTTTTTCTAAAAAATTAAACAAAATGTGTGTGTTTTAGTAATAATAAATCAGCTGTACAGTAATATACAGTATAGGTCTGCTATTACCTGTACTGCAATATTTACAGTCTGCAATAAAGGGGTGGCTCTGTGCTTGAGTGGATGTATTGTAGCCAGTCAGGTAGAATGCTGAGAGCTCATCAATTCACTGCTGACTCTGGCTTCTGTGTGCAAGAGTAAGCTGTGCTGCCTGACCATCGCTTACATGGCAGTTATACATCTTACTGGCCAAAAGAGTCCTGGGAGAATTTGTATCATCACTCTGTAAGAACCTCTCCAATTAAAAGGAGTAAAAAGATTGATTCGTTGAAAATTGCTACAAGAGTTGTTGAAGTGAAACTACACAAGTGACATTTGTAATATTAGAAAAGGTTATTGTTATGTTACGTTGTTAAGGCTAACTGATTATTAATGAGTTCCATTACTTCTTTGCAAAAGAGGAACAGGACAACCAAAGAGTATTAAATGTACGAACACAAAACCACACAAGGAAACCTCTCTGTGTTTCCATATAGCATTCCATGCTAAGTTTAAACAAAAGTTTATAAAAGTTCATTTTTACACCTAAATCGTTTTGTTACTATACAAGAACACAGATGTTTGGGTCCCACTGGGTCTTCTTTCAAATTTCAGAACTAATGTTTCAAATACTGATTTAAAATGATAACATAATGAAACAAAGTTTATAGTGAAGTTGATATGATGTGTGCACAAGACTTGAGTACTAAAATGGTTATTTCTACAAGGTCAGTGTGCCTGAATGCAGAGTTGACCCGCATCTACCGCATCCTAATAGGACCACACCTAGATTCTGCGCTACTGTTTCACCGCATAGTCTGGGGAGAGCTTAGACACCCCGCAATCAGCCAATCTCTATCTCTCTCTCACTTTTCCACTCTCTCTTTCACTCTTTTCCACCTCTCGCTCTTTCCTTCCAGTCGACCTCTGTGTTCTTGTCTTTGTTTATCTCTCTTTCACAAATACCGTATGCACAGGTTAAGGATTCGGCATTTAAAGTCGGCATTTTCTTTGCAGTCACAGAACACTAGTTCTCCAACATCTTTCTTGGTCCCATAGAAACTACTTGCTCGGGACACTGCAGTATATTTGACAAGACCACGACACGGTGCTGTTTCATGCAGCAGAACTGCAGTGTCGTAAATTTTCGAGAACTGTCACTAATCGCAGTGCGCACTCACTTATTTTCCCTGGACAGCGCATGTGCTAAATATTTTAGTTGGCCCGATGCTGGTATACAGACTGATATAAATAAATATTTGTTATGAACTTAACCAATTGTCACATTGTTTAGTCTTGTTTCATACGTTTTTACATATATACAGTATGTGGGCTTTTAGTACACAGGATGCAACTATTTGAACTCTCAATAAACATGCAACAGTGTCAATTTGAGTTATCACCTCAATTGTATGTGCAGTTGATGTGTGAGTGTTATATTGGATGCGTGCGTGAGTGTATGTACCTGGGAAGCCTGGAGGGACGTCTGCAACTCGTGCAACTCCTCGTCGTGAACTTTTCTGAGGAAGGAAATCTCATCTAAGAGGGATTCAACTTTCTTCTCCAGTTCCAGCCTTGACATCGTGGCATCGTCCACGTCCTTGCGGTAGCTCTTCAGGGTGTTCTCGGCTTCTTCGCGGAGCTTAGTATCGTCATCGAGCTTCTCCCTCATGCGTTCCAGGGTCTCGTTCATCTGCACGCAATCCAGGTGCATCTGGCTCTTCTCGTGGGTCAGTTCTTCCACGCGCGCCCGCAACTCGCGGATCTCTTGCTCGTACAGGTCATGGAGACGAGAGGGCTCATTGTGGCGCTGACGCAGCAAGGTAACTTCAGCCTCGAGCACTTTGTTCTGCTGCTCGAGGTTGTGCACCTTCTCAATGAAGGAGACGAAGCGGTCGTTCAAGCCTTGCATCTGCTCTTTCTCATTGGTGCGGATGATTTTCATCTCGTTGGTAACGGCCGTGGACTGCGTCAGGTCCATGGAGTCGGGCATGGAGGAGAAGCTGCGCCCGGCTCCCACCTTCCGGTAGCTGGAGGATGAGGTGGCATAGTTGCGGTGAGGGCTGGCACGGAATCCCGTGGAGAGACGAGAGGGGCTGCTGCCCACAGACATGCGGCCCGAGGCCCGGGGAGCATCCCCAAAGATCTTCCGATAAGAGCTGCCGGAATACATGTCACTGGAATAACTCATGCTGGAGGTGGAGTCCTGGAATGCTGATCGGTACTTGTGGAGTCCGTTCTCGCCGCCCCGTGGGAGAGTGTGTATGTGTGGAAGTGGGAGAGAGTGTGAGAGAGAAAGAGCGAAAGAGAGGAAGAGAAAGTGAGATGCAAGTAAAGGCTAAGACAGGTGCCTTTATAGCGCAGGACCTCGAGCATCATTTGACGCAGGGGTGGTAGGGAAGGGGAAACCTGCAAGCTCGCGCAAAAAAAGATATACTCTGGGGAGCACGCGCTCACTCATGCAACTCCTCTTTTGCCGTGTAGTTCTGACACCTTTACATTAAACGAAATCCTATCCATGCACACATGAATATCTTAATAGGCCTAAGATATAAGGATGACTTGGCTGGGCATTACATTAGGAAATATTGAATTAATCAAATGATAAATAAGCAACACATGAATAGCATTTAAACCACAAGTATAGCTACCAGTTAAAATGTAACCATACATTTCTTAATGCGCATATTTTAACCTCTAAGTAGCCTATATGCAAAGGTTTATATTTATCAACTTTAACGAAACTAGGACATATACTCTATAAAACAGGAATGGGTGTAATTTATGGGTAATATTTCATAAGATGCACTTTTTATGCCATGTAATGTTAGCGGACTTAACACTGTCATTGCAGTTTTTCTTTGCTGTCCCAGCAGAATGGCACGAGATCGATGTATGTAGATGTGTGCACCAGCGAGCGTGCCTGGTGAGATGATACTGCAGAGCCCTCACGCCCAGACACCGCATTATCGGAATATGGGATGAGACACACTGGTCGACGTGTGACTCGCCTCTTTTACAGCCTCATAATCTAAATTTAAATGCAAAACTAAATGTTTAGTACCTGTTTCCAAACCAGGTCATGTTTATGCCAATTTAACTCTACCAAATGTATTGTACAGCATCATTATACTGCTTCCTAGTCTACTGGTACTTTCGTTGGTTGACATATAGCAGTGAGGACTACACCGGCCGGGGAAGGTTACCGCGTGGAGACAGTCTGCCGCTGGCCTTGGTCCTGAATGCGCTCGGGGACAGCGACCACGCCCCTGCAAAGGATACAACACCCACGCGCTAGGGAGAGTGTCAGGTGACTGCAGGTTTTACAGGTTCAATCAACGCTACAAATCAGTGCAAGCATTTGGATTTCCAGACAAATAGCTATAGTTGTATCAAATGTGTTGTTTGTTTGTTGGTTTTGTGGCCAGTTGAAACTGGGTGACTTGACCAAACGATCAGTTCATCAACTTAGGTAAGCCTATGTATCATGTTACTAACACTCATTTCACAACATTTAACAATGACATTAATGTAGATAGCCTTTGCTCATTACACAATAATAATGCAAACTATTGTCAAGGGAAGTGAGTTGTGAGGCTCCATAAGTATTCCCATCCCTGATCATTCAATTTTGAAGCTGTCCAGACTTCGACATTTGTTACTGTAAATCATTCCAGACATTGTAAATGGATTTCCTCAAGGGAGTCGGCTGTTTTGCATGTCCTAGATCATCCACCAGAGGGCGTAGAGTGATCAATAATGCTCGGAAAGTCAAGAAAGCGAGGGCTAAAAAGGCAGAGGGCGGGGTGGAGAGAAAGAGAAAACAAAAACAAGCAAGCAATAGGCAATCTCGCCTACATGAAGTCCCTGATCCACCACAGAGCTAAGCTTTCCCTAGCCCCTGCTGTTCTGTCTGCAAGATTCAGCTCTGAAGTGTTAAGGCTCAGATGTAGACTGTCCTAATGAACGCCATCGCCAAGCGCTTCAAACTTATTTACACCGACAACCTGGAAAATCCCTCACTGATAGATCTGTGTATATGTTTGACAATACATTTATTTTCAGTATACACATTCATCACACGCACAGACAGAGTCTCAAGCTGTTCACCTGAGCCAGCATTTCGACTGTGTTTGTGTTTAAGGATCTGCGGCTAAAGGCCTTATTGAGAGAGAGGATGGCAGTGACTCAGCAGGAACGAACAGGTAACAGAAGAGCTACAGATAACCATTATTAGCACATGGTCTGCAGGGAACAAACCGAGCAGATTGGATGCTTTGTTGTGCTGGAGAAGAGGTGAATATCAATTTGATATTGTGCCCGTTTCTGTGTGACGCTATAAGGTATGAAATGCATATGCCCAAAATGTCGGTATTGATTAAATGCAGAAGCATTTTAGTTAGGACATGCCATTGTTTTTCATATAGTTCTTTTGAAGAAACTCAAAGTAGGCGTTTTGCCTCCACAGTAAAACACAGGCTATATGGTCTTTCAGCCAGCTCCTCTTTTCAGAAACTCCAGTTCCCATATGCTTTGATTTGCCAGGTGGTCCTCACACACACACAACTCACACAGCTTCAGACGTATATTGTGCATCATTGGCTGCAGTGTGTGTTTGTCATCTCTTCAGTCTTAGATGGACTGATCTTTTCTGATGTGCACTCTTTACTCCCTTCCCCTGAGAGCTGGCAGTTGACCTGCTCCATCTGTCAACACACACACACACACACACACACACATACACAGCCATGTTCTGGCCGCCATCTTGGCTCTCAGCTGCGGAAGACGGTGATCAAGATCTCCAACTGTCAGTCAAACAGATCCTTAGATTCATGTAGAATCCCCCTAGGGGCCCAGCTCTTCCAGGAACACCATACCATTCTCCCACATACTGTTGTCAATATTGTGTTGTTGTTTGTTACAGGTAGAAGGCTTACGGGCTTTGACATCTGTCCATGTTTAGGCTTCAGGATCAGGAACAGTTGAATCCAACAACGGGGGGAAGAGAGATTTGAAATGATGATAAATACAATGGCTTTTCAGAGGAGGGAAGCCATTAGGACAGATATCTTGGCTCAGCATTGATGCACTACAAAGCTCTTTATTGGGCAGCTGTATGCGTATGATGGCATGTCCTTTCTGATCTGACAGGACTGAGGTGGGGGAGGATGTTTCTAGAGAGCATGGAAAGCCTTTTCGCTGGCCACTCACACACATGAACAAAAACCCTGCCTCGTGTATTTCTCCTTAGGCCATGGTGTGACTGTGTGTGTGTGCGTGTGATCACACTTTGGCTTGTCCAGGCAGACGTACACCCGGCTAAGGTCACACGGAGATGGGTTTGCAGGGCTGGGATAAATTGTTGGATTTGCCTAATCTGACAGCCAGGATGGGTGGAGCAGGGTCAAAGACACTGACACAAATGTATACACACATCCACTCCCCATCAGATAAGATGTAACAGTAGACAGTTCAATAAAATCTGCATTGCAGTAGATGTCCAAGGTCAGCTACACAGATTAGGGGACAATAAAAACACTGGGAGCCACCTCAAGTCATCATCCTTGAGTGTTTTTTACTGTCGTGTGTTTTATGTGACTCTATAATATCTATATACTATGTATATTTGAGAGATATAGAGTATATGTTTGATGGAGTGTGTGTGTGTTTGAGTAAGAGTGTGTGTGTGTTTGAGTAAGAGTGTGTGTGTGTGTCTTCGTGAAGGGTTAAGCGGAATAACAAAGTCGCAACTCCCATCACATGTACACTGTGCTTCATCAAATCTCAGCTCCCCCCCAGTCACCCCTGAATCCAACTACAAACACACAAACACAGAAGGAGATAAGGGTCCTGAAGCAGGTAGTAAGGCCATGGGAAAGGTCAAGAGGGTCACGGTCTGATGCATAAATCACCCAGAGCCCCAGAGCCTGAGCATTTCTGGGCTGCAGAGACTTTCCTCTCCTGGCTATTGTACCGAGCGTGCTTGAGAGGGTTTCCCTGAACCCCCTCCCACCTCTCTCTCTCTCAAAATAAATCAGTCCCTTAAAGCGCACCAGAAATACCTATCAGGGAAAACATTGTGAAGACAATGGGCGGTCAGAATAAAGAAGCAGTTTTGGCGTCGGCTGAGCACGATGTTTTTGTGATGAGAGCTCTGCGGTGGTGAACAGCTGAAGCAGGACCGGACCAAGCCTTTAAGGGGCCTTAAGCAAAATGTATTTGGGGGCCCCTATTAATAAAAAAGAATATATATATTTTCACATAATACATTAAACTGTAATTTCATTTGCTCTTGGGGGCCCTCTGGTAGCCACAGGGGTCCTAAGCAGCTGCTTAGTTGGCTGATGCCTTGGGCCGGCCCTGAGCTGAAGTGAGACTCGCCGAGCACCTCCAGAGACAGAGGAGCGCCAGTCTTAGTTTGGCACGTTTTCCCCCGTCTTCAATTGAACAACGCTGCCCAGAGAGAGCGAGGAAAGCATTGGAGGGTGGGGGGGGGGATACTCAAAGGCCTGGTGGAATTGTACCAGGAGACATAAAAAAAAAAAACGACAGCTATTCAAGCTAGAACCTCCACTCTCTCCCTCCACATCTCTCGGCCTGCTCAGCCTTGGAGTGGGAATGTTGTAAGGACAAGCCCATGGTACCCATCCCCCTCTTCCTCCCTGACGGGTTAATGGACACAAGCATTCTGAGCTGGCCATAACCAGTGATTAGTCCGCTCACGGTCTGTTAACCGAGGACGAGGGAAAGACCTAGAGGGACCTCCCTGAATGGGTGCGTCCAATGAACGTCCGTTTTATTGTTAATCTTCAGCCATGTTGACTGGTCTTTCCCCAGAAAGATACGCCCTGTTACTCTCTCACTGCATGTCTTTCCATGTTAAGAGATCGTTGTAAAGTGGCAATGGAGCCGCTCAAAGAATCTACTCAGGCAGAGCCAGGGACCAGCAGGATAGGTAAACAAGGGTTTCAAATGTTTTATTTCTTTCATGTCACCGACAAATATAAATTACTGCTCCACATTTTGAGTGATTTTGTTTCAAGTCAGTCCAAATTCTCCCAATTCTAAAAAGTAAGTGTACAAAATTTCCATGTATTTTTCTTGTTCGACAGACGCCGACCCTTCTCGTGTCTGTGAAAGGCAGTCTGCAACAATGCACGTGTATGACAGTGTATTTGATTGTTGTGTGATGAGTGAGTGCTGCGCGACCGCAACACACGAGTCACAATGACAAGGAATGACCTTTGTAATACATGTCTATACGTCATATATTATATACATCAATATATATATATAATATGCTATGGATTTCATACATTTGTCTGTTTTAAGGCCGTCAGCCCCTTTGTACAAACATAGCCCACATATACACATTGAAACAAAGGACTCCACCAAAAGGGTGACCACATCCATAGCTTACACGCTGGAACACACGGAACCCCAGCACTGTCTCGTTCTTCTAAGACCCCACACCTGCTCTCAGGGCAGGTGCTGAAAGCACCAGGATCTCAACAGACTGTTTCACCACTGAGTGAGCGGTGAAGACGCCGTGTGTGTGTGCGGACACACAACGGCTGATTTTGCCCCTCTGCACCATGGTAGCCAGCACAGCTTGTGGAGGGGTGAATGTGATACAAAAAGTCAGACAGAGACAGACAGACAGTCAGACAGAGACAGACAGACAGAGACAGACAGTCAGACAGAGAGAGACAGACAGACGGTGTGGAAGACACAGAGGATGGAGCCATGGATGGAGCAGGAAGAACGACCTCTCCCGCGGACAGACATTAATGCTTGGCTCTAACGCGAGGCTACTGAAATATGCTTGTTGTATGCTGTTTTTGCACCTTTAAAACAAATAAAAACATTCAGTTTTTTCCATTTGTAGTTCTTGTTCACAACATCCCCCCAACCCTACCCCATCACCCATGACCTTTAAAATGTCTCTCTGAAGACAGTGACGGAACAGACACACAGACGGTCTTCTTTCATTTTGACCCAGAGTCTTGGGAGCATATCCCCCCTCGACAGTCATCTGGCTGCATTGTTTCTCTCTATCGGGAATCAAAATGACACGCGTGCTGCATTCCACACAAACAACATTTTCGAAGAAACAATCCTACTCCTATTTAGTGAGATGTTTTTGTTTTTTTTCGGAGGGTGCGTCATCCTCACATTCTAACCTGGAGCTTGTTGCGTGACACAGGTTTGAGTTCCTTTGGCGCCATGCTGCTACAGTGCAGAAAGGGAGTTGAAAGTTGCAGACTACCAACTGTACATTCACTGAACCCAACAGCTAAGCCCCCCCCCCCCCCCCCTCTCTGGAGACAGCATGAAGGCTGCTTATAGCGCCAACCATTTTGTCCTCCATAATGTTGGCATTGAGTCTCTTGAGTGGTGGAGGAGACATTTTGTGTGGTTAAAGCTCCTAGACACGAGATGTGTGAACCAACTCTGCAACTTGTCACCATGACAGCACCGCCAAAGCACCGACACACCACAACTCTTTGCATTTTTATACTTTTTATCCACAATTTTGTCGTATTTCTTTTATATATATATATGTATTTTTTTGTTCGGTTTTGTCATTTCCCTGTTGAGAAGGAAATGTTGCTTTTATCAATTCGGAAAAAGTATACCCACCACAAATAAAACGTTTCAGTTCTAGGAGCACCGTGCGGTAAATTCGACACAACAGCCCAGAGGCACGAAAGACGGTTTCTAAAAAAGAGCTAGGGATTACTATGCTGTGCAAACAAACTACACATAGAAAACCTCACAACACAAACCATAAAATATTTAACTTATTATATTTTTATATATATATATATGTATATATATATATATAATCCATCTATATATTTAGTATATTTAAATCTAATAAATACTTTTATTTCCCTGTTTTCGATATACATAAAGATCTCTCTTCAAACTATTTACACCGACATGACAAAAATCTGCTGAAATAATAAATATCTATATAGGCAAGGCAATGGAGAGTATCTGTACTTCTGTACGACGGTTGACCTTTCTCACGCAGTTTGACCCCCGTGAGAGCAAAAGCCCAGTCTGTGGTTGCCGTGGGTAACCTGACACACATCAATGTAGGTTTTGATACTGCTCTCATGAATGAGGGGGGGGGGGGCAGAATTTATGGCCGCCTTGATGTCGTTCCATCAGGCCTACGAATCTAGCATGGAATGTGTTGAGAGTCTCTCTGGGCTTCAGTACATACAGACCTGTCTCGCTTCTCCGGTCTCTCTCCTGACTTGTAGCTAGCGACCGTGACTAGCAGTGTCACACACGCATACATTTTACTAGATGCACAACAACGCCACCGTCATCAGAGAGAGTAAGACAACGTTTACCCCCCCCCCCCCCCAACACCGTCCCTCCCTCCCCCTCCCCACCATTTAAATCTCATGCTGCACATATACATTTTTTTTTTTTTTCTCCTTCTCTCCTTTTCTTTCTTCCTTGTAGTCCTTCTGAAATGGCAGGTGCAGACATGGGTATGCAAAACAAAAACAAAACCAACAGATGACAAACGCTCCCACGTATGGGGAATCACAAACAGTCCTTCTGCGAAGCCTGGGTGATGGGTGCACGTGCTTCTGCCGTCCACGACAACAAGAGGATGACATCACAGCCACGGCTAGTGTTCTAGAACTCCCCGTGGGGAGGATGGGAAGGGGGGGGGGGGTAGTGCAGACAGACAACTCACTTTTAAAGGCTTACTAGACAACAATCACCTGATATTACATTACTACTATAGCTGCAGGGCCTTTGGGGCATGAGTTTGACCCAGAGTCTCACCGAGACCACCCTTCCTCTGTTCTAAGTGCAAAATACCATGCTCACGATGGTCACCCAGGTGGACTCCCCCCCGGCCCACCCCCAGTGGCTGTGCCACCACCTTTGGAAGGAATCGCTCTCATTGGACGCATGGGAGACATGGGGACTGGGAGGGCTCAATCTCAGAACAGCTTTCCATTGGCTCCTGAAGAAGCATACAAAAACAGGCAATATGGGGGGGTGGGGTTGGTTGACGGGCGAGCACATTCTCCGGCTGCAGACGCCAGGTAGGGACGGAGGGGGCTGGTGGACACTGACGGGGGCCGAGTGCATTTGTTTTTTTTTCTTCAATTCCATTGGAGCGGAGCGTCCGAGAGCCTCGAAACTTATCCTCCCCCCCCCCCCCCTGATTGGCTGGCGGAGGGCGGGATGGGCGTGAGCCATTGTCTCGGTGGTGCTGCCGGGGCAGGGGGGGGCGGAGGGGGCGGGGCAAGAGGCGGCACACGGGAAGCTCGAGGCGCCTCGGGATTGGTCAGATCGGTGGGACGAGGGACGGAGAGAGGAGGGAGGGAGGAGGAGGGGACGGGGGTTGGGAGTGAGGTCTGATTGGCAGAGACTTGCGGAGGGGCGGGCGGGGGACAAGCTCGACAAGGGTGTTGTGGGGGGTGTGGGTGGGGGAGGAGCGGAGGGGGGGGGGGGGGGTTGGGGGGTACGAGGCTGTGCTCCTATAGGCTGCAGGCCAGCCCAGCCTTCTCCTGAGTGTCCTGCAGGCGGCGCAGGCTGGCGCTGGAGTAGCCCTCGTCACTGCAGCTGCTGCGCAGGCTGCCGCGCTCGTCAGAGTCACTCACGCCGCTGGTGCTCCACTCCAGGTCCCCCAGCAGGTAGTCTGTCCCCTCCACGTCCACATCCAGGTCCTCTGTGGTCGGTGACACGCACATTACTACTGTGATGAATACACGCCGCGCCCAAACAAACCATTCCTACGTCGCAGTCTATGTCAATGACAACATATGTATGAAACCCCACACAACTTAAAAGACACTCATCAAGTGCATGCACGAGCGTGTGTGTGTGTGAACCCTCACCCGGGTCGGAGTCGGACTTGTCAGAGTGTGTGGAGCCGGTGCTGTCCATGCGTGTGCGCTCCACTCCCAGCTGCTCCAGCCGGCGCTGCAGGTGTCTCTGTTCCCTCTGAAGCTGCTCCAGGGCGTGCTGGGCCCTCCGCTCGCTCTCCTCCAGCCTCTGCACGCACGCACGCACACACACACACACACAGGTTACAGCGCGTGTGTGGTTGTTGGTCTGCAGGGCTAAGACGGGGCCCTCCACTTCCTCTCAGTGACAAGGTGATGCCACAGCACATCCAGGATACGGCCCCCCGGGTGGCACCGTCCGAACCTAATGTGCAGAACTCGGCCTTCCTTTGTCCGAGTGCTTAGGAACGGCCCCGGGGCCGTCAGGGAACCTGTGCCAACACGTCGCTGCCAGTGTCGGACGGGGAGAATCGGACGTGCGGGTTACACACACACACACACACCTTGATGTGCTCCTTGGCCTTCATCAGCAGACTGAGGGTGGTGTGTCTGCTGGTGTCTGGTCCCAGGGGAACGAGGGATTTCAAGCGCTCTAAGCACAGCCGTAGGTTTGCCCGCCTGCAGAGAGAGAGAGAGACACGTCACTTCACCCAGTACGTCTCAAAAATGTGATGAGTCAGTCCCTGCTATAACAACACACCTGCTTGAGAATAACTTAATGTCGACGACCGATTATGTAAAATGTTCTGTTCCAATGTCTGTTCAAATGATCAGACACGGCTTGGATCACCCACTCTACCTGTCCCTTTTTGTCTGTGTGTGTGTGTGTCTGTGTCTGAGTGTGTGTATGTGTGTGTGTGTGTGTGTGTGTGTGTGTGAGAGAGTGTTGGTGTGACAGGCTTGGCAGCTGCCGGGGTGTGGTGGGAGTTGCTAACACATGACCTGTTACACAACACACCACCATATCCAGAGTGTTCCGTGCATGCACCCAGGCTGCAACCACAGTGTGTGTGTGTGTGTGTGTGTCTGTGTGTGTGTGTGTGTTCCTCTTACAGCAGCACGCATGGAGTACACTTCAGTTATAAACAACCGTGCGACAAGTGGACAGAACATAAACGGAAGTGATATTCACTTTGTTTCTGAGCTGCAGTGTTTTTTTTTCTCCCCCCCACTCTGCCCAATATCTGGTCTGGAGGAGGGAAGCTATTCAAATCTCTGTAGGAGAGGAGAAGCTCGTTTATCTGTGGGCAGCTGCCCTTCTCCCCCGTCTTGAGATTTGACACACACACACAAAGTTGACACCAAACAGTGGAGCGAGTCGAGGTGACGACTCCCAGCTGATCCCTGGGACAGACTGGGGCCCAGAGTGCAGGAGACAGGGGAGTTACATAACACCACAGGAGGAGGACGAGGAGGTGTCGTGTTTATGAGCCAGGCGTCAGCAGCCAGACAGGGACCAGGCTTGTGTTGGTTAAACAATGTCAACTCAGCTGCAGCTCTGTGGGTGTCATGGTGACGCGTCTCGGGCCTGTCAGAGAGGCCGACGAGCACCGGGAGAGGAGGGGCGAGGAGCTGACTCGCTAACACGTTCATCCAGGCAACTCCACTCTATGTGCCTTGCATGTGTGTGTGTGTGTGTGTGTGTGTGTGTGTGTGTGTGAGTTTTGTCTGAAATCAATTCCCTACTGTGTCTTTTTGAGCATAAACAAACAGCTCTACCCATAAGACCCTCCTAGCACACCAACCCTTGACCCCAGGGTCATTGCCCTGGCCCCTGGGTTGAGTTCCAGGGTGTGGTGTCGGGTCACGTTGCACAACCCTGGCCGCATAGCTGGGATGGTGGGGGCTGAGCCCAGGTGAGGCTGAGCACAGGTGAGGCTGAGCCCAGGGTGAGGCTGAGCTCAGGGTGAGGCTGAGCCCAGGTGAGGCTGAGCCCAGGTGAGGCTGAGCCCAGGTGAGGCTGAGCCTGAGCCCCAGGTGAGGCTGAGCCCAGGGTGAGGCTGAGCCCAGGTGAGGCTGAGCCCAGGTGAGGCTGAGCCCAGGTGAGGCTGAGCCCAGGTGAGGCTGAGCCTGAGCCCCAGGTGAGGCTGAGCCCAGGGTGAGGCTGAGCCCAGGTGAGGCTGAGCCCAGGGTGAGGCTGAGCCCAGGGTGAGGCTGAGCCCAGGGTGAGGCTGAGCCCAGGGTGAGGCTGAGCCCAGGGTGAGGCTGAGCTCTGAGGAGCTGAATCTAAAGGGAGGGCCTCAGTGTGCTCTGGCTGGGTCTGCTGCAAAGCAGGGATCTGCCGCGGCAAACTAAGTGTTTGCAAGGAGATTAAATAGAGCCTCCATTGTTTGAGTTTCCAGTCCACCCATCCATAACCACACACACACACACACACACACGACAAACAGACACAAACAAGAACACACACACGTCTCCCACTCGACAGAGATCGAGCGTGACCGTCTTCTCAGTCAAGTGAATCAACGGGATGAGGGCGCCATCGGTTTCTGTTGTGGTGCTCGAGCTTTAGACACAACACATCAATGCAGACATGACGTCATTATCGGTATATCTAGGACAGGCCAGTTCAGAGTGTGTTAGAAAAGACGCCCACATCCACCTGCGGTGCTGTGGCCTGGGCCTAAGAGCATTCATTATTCAGTCTGCCTGGCTACCGTGAAGGATTCACTGGAGCTGAAGTGTTAGTGACCCTGCCGTCTCCCTGCGGAGGAGCACGCTAGCACCGTTAGCATCGGAAGCTAGCGGACCGTGGAGCAGAATAGTGTAGCCTGCTCCGTCCCAGCTCGTTAGCGGCTCGTTACTCGGGCTGTGTGGGAGTGTGAGGGGGCTCGAGGGGTCTCTTTATGGGTGCCCTGATAGACCAGACAGGAGGAGGCGGACAGAAAGAGCAGCAACTCACCTGTTCTTCTCCATTTCATTGTGCGTAGACCTGCAGACAGACAGAGGCAGGGATTAGAGGTTCGTCCATGTGGAGGTCGCGAGAGACGGGCCTGTACTGGAGCTCATAAACCACCAGGAAGCGCAGCAGCAGCAGCAGCAGCAGCAGCAGCAGCAACAACAAATTATATTCTCCAGAAATGAAAATGACAGGCGTACTCTGAAACCTAAGGCTGTTTATGTGAAGGGATGTTTTAGAGGATTGGAGCTGCACACACAAGGATACACACACGCGCACGCACACACACACACACACACACACACACACAGAGACTGCACGACAACGGCAGCCAAGGGAGTAAACTTAGCAACGGTAACTAGAAACAGAAAGGACGTTTCTTCACCATGGCAGGAACCCGCCCCGGGCAGCAGGCCCTGCAACACTGGCTACTATGCGGGGGTCAGGGACACCGGCATGCAGCTCTGGAAAGAGGGAGGGAAGGAGCACCAGGAAGGGGAGAAAACAGGGTGCTTTTGGGAAGCTGAGAGAGAGGGTGTGTAAATAGAAAGAGACGGGAGGGAGTGTGACTGACAGACAGACAGACCAAGGATAGTTGGTCGACAGAAAGTATGAAGCAGGCCGTCGTCTGGTGACCACCCAGTGTAGACTGAATCCTATGTCCCCAGGGGGAGCTCATAGGGAGCAAAAAAGGAGGTCATGTCCGAATAATCTGCAGACCAGTCTGAAATGAATTGAGAGGGTAATGGTGAACCGTGAGCCCTGGCTGTGTGTGTGAGATGACTCTACCCCCCCCTCACCACCTGACATCGCTAGCCCCCAGCACAACCTCTCAAAATACTCCTGTTCCGTCTTACGGCTGTCATCTCATAGCCAGCCTGGGAAACGCTCCAGGGAATCAAACGAGCTCTCCCCATCCAGCCCCGTTCCCCGTTTAACAACAACGAATCGCTGAGACTGAATGTCTAGTATCATCTAAGCTAAGCTAGCAGCAGAACTAGACAGCACTGCATCGCCATGGCTGCTTAACACAGACTACCACAGACATAATTAGAAATGGAGAGAGCGGCGACTGGTGTAACCCATTTCCCAAGAGGACAGGTCAAATGGTAGGAGGGGGAGGGGAGGGGGGAGGAGGACTACATCTCAGGCCTTTAAACTGTATCTCCAGCCAAGTGCATTCCTATGGGCTTGAAGCCAGTAATGACATAACACTCTGCTGTCCATATTACTGTCCAGGACAGGCCCCCTCCACCTGGACCTGCTGTCCATGGGGACTGGGAACACACACATGTACACTCACACACACACTGTGCAAAGCCATTTGATAAGGCATCAAGACTTGCTATGCTGCCATGCTAATGATGAGTTGTGAGCATTAAAGCCCAACTGGGCCTTGACAACGCGGTGCCTATGGCAGTGCGTAACATTTTCATAACGGCTGTGTTTTTTCTTCCATCCTGTTTACTAGAGGGGACAACTGCACCACTGCTATGCCTACAGCTAAATAACAGTTTATTTGAAACCAATTAAAGGAAAGAAAGGCCATGTGAGATGAGGCTCTCTGGTTGCAGCACTAACGTGTTTGTAAGCTGGTTCCTTTACTGAATGGGGTCATATCGTGAGCCATACTATAGTGGCATGCAGTATGTTTGTGAGAGAGAGGAGTGGGAGTGGGTGGAGAGAGGTGGGGGAGGAGACGTGTGAGAGGGTGGAGAGAGGTGGGGGAGGAATCCATCTATGTAATGGAGGAACTGGAGCTCCTGACAAGACTGAAAGCAGAACAGGAGGGAGGAGAGAGGGAGAGAGAGAGAGAGGGGGGGGGAGAGAGGGGAGAGAGAGAGGGAAAGAGAGAGACAGAAAGAGAGAGAGAGCGCCACATTCACTGCCACTGACACACCAGAAACCCATCGACTCCCTTCCCCCACACATACACATATGCCATGGGGAACACGGATAGGAGCTGAAGGTCTGGGTGGAGATGTGTTCCACTAGCTACTATCCTAATGCTGCTCCACTGACTGGAAATGGGCTTGTTGTCCTACATCTCCCCAAGATTAGGAATCCTGAAAAGCTAAAAAGGCAAGGCTCCCTGACAAACAGTACCAGTTGAGTCAATGGGGAAGCCAATGCAGAATAGGGCTGGACATGACGATACCACTTCTAATGAACTGAGCTAGAATGGCGAACCATTTAATTAATTGCTTATGTGGCTGCAATGCCATTAAGTTCAAGTGTAATAGCTTTATAGATCAGCCATCTCACGGAACGGATTTGAGGTGCTGCAACAACAACAACAAAAAAACACCAAGCAAAAATATGACTGAAGAACAAAATGCCTAGCAACAGTGCAGAACTGGCCACTGACATAGGGCATTGCCTTCATTACAATCTCCAGACAGACAAAGTGGGTGCAGGTGAACTATTCCTTGGGGCCGACATGCACACCTTTTTTTATTTAACAAAATGCATCTAAAGCCATTAGTCTACTTACATAACAAAAGTCATTCTTCATAAGAAATGTAATTTAATCTGAACTCAGAAAGAGACCTTTTTGTATTCCATGTACCACAAGCAATGGACCAAAGCATTCATTAGTCTACTGTATGCCTTCCATAAGCAAATCTGAGAACTAGATGTCCTTGGAGACCAAACTAAATATTTGAATAACATCAGGTTCCAATTACAAAGCAGGCTTAGGTGGATGTGTGTTTGTACTATCTATAGATACATACACACACAAACACACACACACTTGACCGCTACTTAAACTCTATTCAGCTCGCTGCCACAAAGACATCCTGACACAGATTAGCTAGGTGGCTAGTTTCACAGCTAGGTGTCAGGTAATTGGGCCAACGGCATGCACTTCAGCCCTGCACAAGTCCAGCGTGCTGGCAATCTGGTTGGGTTGCAGCCACTTGCAGGAGTCACATCGCTGAATACTTCTGCTGTTCAACACTGCATGACCATACCATTTACACAAACTGACACATCATTGATCCTCCGATTGCATAATTCCAATACTGGCAAATACAGTATTTGTCAATATCTGTCTACATGGGATAAGACCATGTAGTGGAACAGGAGGAGTAGTATATATTGTGTAACAATAAACAAGGTTAACCAGGGCAATAGTAGGGGAAAAACTGGGTCAGCTTTACATACCTGCTACTAAAATTTTTCTTGCTTTTGTTTTTCCGCTTTAGACTGTCCCGTTCTTTGCTGCTGGTGAAAGGTAACATGGATGCATAGCCATGTTCAGCTTCTGCAAGCAAACAAAATAGTTTAGAGACACCAGAGATTCTTCAACAATTAGTCAACCAAATGAAAATAGATGCAATGCATTAAACAAAAGTAACAACGTTAGCTTTAGAAATAGGGGGATGTTTGTTACAGTATCGGGCGATTAACGGCATAATCAATATGCAGAATGAATAAGTGTTTGTGTTTTATACGAATTGTTTAATATCATCTTAAATATGTTTGGCCAAAAATGATGTCATCTGAACTCGAGTAAACCCCATTTTCGAGCCACAGCAGTGGGTGGGGGAGAGGGGAGAGCTGGACCTGTTCATTGCATCTTCAATCCCCAGCACTCGCGCTTAAATTAAATAAACCTATTCACATATTTGTTATTAGAAACATCCTAGTTTTTAATTGCAGCAAAACCGCACACATTGAATCCCCGCACATAGTTTTTCTTATTAAATCCCGCGACTTGGAAAGCTGTGTATTCAGCAATGCCTGGACAACCATCAGAAGTATTTCTCTGACCACTAAGGCTTGCGACTGATTATAGAGGGAAGATTCGGAGTAGACACAAAAAAAATAAAAAAATAACATGCCACAAATAGTCAACCTATATGTGAGGAAAACTGACCATGCAAAAGCATAAGAATCCTGGCGTAAATAATGCTTTCGTCATCTTCAAAATGACAAGAGCAACAATGCACCATAACTGTATGATATCATACCTCTTTCCCTGCGATCAAGGTACTCGGCTGCTTCAATCAACATCTGCACCATTTCGATAGCCGCCATGTTCAACAATAACACCGATAAAATCACAATCCTGGGTCAAAATGTATGAGTACAATAATCGGACGAAGTCAGCTAGAGCTTGGTTAGCCTTCTCTGTGCAAAAATGCTTGTCGGTAGCAGTAATAGCTGCACTGCAAAGTATATATTTTAATACTTCACCAATAAATGTGCAGGATTGACGTTAGTTAGTTTATTTACTGGTTACAGTGGGTAAATTATTAGCTAGTTAGAGAGCTAACGTTGGTCAAAAATTCTGACGATAAGGCTCGCGCTGACACTCGTTGATAGATAGCTATTAGGCTAACGTTTCTTGGTGGAAGCTGCCAACAAATAGTGACTTTGAGTAGTAGCAAAAAAGTAGAATTTCACTTAATGTTTGATGACAAGATAAAAAGCACCAAAAGTACGGGGTGTTCTAAAAAAACTACGCCGTACTGATTGTCACCTTCAAGAAAACAGCGAACGCTAGCTAAACTAAACTTAGCTGGTAACGTACAAAAACCAGGGGGTGTCAACGACGTGCAGCCACAACATAAAATCAACAACTAGCCAGCCACGTTAGATACAAATCATTTTAGCTTCAAAGTTACCACTAAAAAATATTTAGATTTTCCTTGTACGCAATCGTATTTGTCCAACGTGTTAAAAAATGTTTCTATCAACAATTGAACCAGCGAATGATTGTTACACTAGCTTCACGATGTTATAAATTATGCTGGTACAGCTTTCTTGCAAACGTCGTTAACTGGTTGATCACGCGTGGATTGTGGTAGTCAAGAGCTGGAAAACCAGTGGTAAACGGTGTTTATACAAAAAATGATCGTCAGCAATGGTTTGTGAACTAGATGCCTGGCTATCTAGCTTCGTGTGTTGTTGATTCCGTCGGTGGTGTTCTGTGCTCTACTATACTTTTCATATAAAAAAAACTAGCTGCTATGATTGGTTACCCAAAATTGTATAATCAGTTCTATTGGTGGTATCAGTTGTCAAGTTTGACATATGTATCGCTAAAAGGATGGGGGTAGTATGCAACTGGTAGACTTTTCCGCCATGTTGGTGTAAACACCACTTTTGCCTGCCTTTGAAAAATCGCTTTCGGTGCCAAAATGGACCCAGTTTCCTTATCATGGATCCCAACAAGCCAATACTAGTGCAACTATTGGCTACGTTTTTGTGAGGCCGATAACCATTGGCTATAATATCTCCACTTTGTATCCAAGGCCCGCCTACATTAAATAACCAAGCCAGAAACCACGCCTCCCTGACATGCTGCTTTCGTTGTGTATTGCAGCCATTGGGGCTACGCTATGTTGTTGGCCTTAGTTCCTTTTCAGTGATTGGCCAAAATCACATGCTGTGTTTCTATTGGTCTGTAAACTAGTACTGTTTAAAGACGTATTTCACAAACACATTGTTAATTACCTTGAGCTTAACTGACCCTTCATTTATGGAAATCGATATAAAAATGAATCAATTGTAACAGACACAATATTAGATCTAAAGCAATCTTTACAAATACTTATTTTGTATGTTATATGTTTGTATGTATCATCAGTCTATGTAAAATATTGTGTGCATATTGTGTCAATAAGTCATGTTTGAAGTTCATGTTTGATAATGGATCCAGTTAAATTGACAATATTCACTGATTAGAAAAAAGACAGATAATCTGGGTAGTTACAGTTAGAACTAGAGTAAAGGAAGAGACGAGTATACAATATTGCACTAATTGTACCCTACTTGTCTCTAGGTCAGTATAGGATGTGTATTATAGGTTTAGTATACTTTATTGTTTATTATTTTGTATATTTAGGAGGTTTATTTTATTATGTTAGCTTGTCGTAGGTGTAACCTATGTTCTGCGTACTTATATGTCATGTTATGCCGGGTTGCTCTGCGTTGTCCAAAGAATTTCAGTGCCCAGTCTGACCCTGTGTTGTTCTGTGCATCTGATAATAAAATACTTGAACTTGAAGTGTGGAAGTGATGTCATCTGAATAGTGAACAGCACAAACAATAACAAGCCATAGCATTATTACAAGTTTCAGAATCTATAAGAAAACAAGGGCATGACTGGAAGTCATTTTAAAAGACATTTATTGAAATAAAAATGCACATGCTCCAATCAGAAACCCACACGGTGTCCACATGGCTCCAATGTATTTACATAATTTTGTGTAGAATATGTGTTGAACCAATAAATGAAGAAAGTGAACCACAACAAAAGGAAAACATCCACAAAACCAAGCATGTCAAAATCTACACACCACAGGATCTTGAGTCTTTCCAGCTTCATGCAATAAAGTCCAGTGGTCTATTGAATCCACCTTTTCTGTTCATGTACTGCCTGAAGCGGAGAAAAAAAAACATGACATCATTGCTGCCTTTGCAGCACTTGTACATTACATCATCATCCACCAATGAGAGAGGCGATGTCTGCATCGAAACACCTGCTACGATGATTGGTGCAACAAGAGCAAGCAATGGTCAGCGCGCATGATAGTAGTGGCCTCTCAATAGCAAATGAAACTTTGCTAACAAACTAGTTCTAATAAGTGCTTACAAATGTCAACAGCAATGCTTAGTGAAGGACAAAGAGCATTGCAGAAATAGATTAGACAATGGATGTATCAATTGCAATGTCTACTAATGCAATTTAAAGAAAATGACAACAAAAGTGTGTAGAATACTAGTGTGTCTGAGACCAATTCACATACCTATACTTCCTTTTTTGGGACACATTGATAGCATGGGCATTCACTGCTCCATCAGTCTTTTTCCCCTGTGTGAAAATAAACATTTTACACATTAAAACGTGTTGCTCATAAGCACTGTATCTTAGAAGTTAATTCTATTAAACAAAAAACAATGTTAAAAAATGAAAAGATGTAAAAAAGGCCAATAACCATCTTGGGAAAACTTGTGCCCCCTTGTGGAAATGAGCGATTCAAATGGGAAGCAAAAAAAAAAAAATACCTTGGTGGTGTCGAAGGAGCCAAATCCCATGATTTTCATCATCTCAATCTCATCTTCAGTTTTATCCTTCATGTCTTCCTCTGTTCAAATAAAACACAGTCATACACATAGGCACTACAACAGCCACCACTACACAATGTGCAAATGTTTATGTTTCAAAAGTGAATAGGTGAATTAAATGAAACCGATAGCAACAGAAGTTTCTATAGGCAGGTAGCCATGACAGTTAGGGAGTCACACTATTAATCAGAAGGTTGTTGGTTCGATTCCCGGCCATACAAAATGACGTTGTGTCCTTGGGCAAGGCACTTCACCCTAATTGCCTCGGGGGGAATGTCCCTGTACTTACTGTGAGTCGCTCTAGATAAGAGCGTCTGCTAAATGTCTAAATGTATATGTATTAACCAATTACTCCCAACACATGGATCTAGGGTGAAGCTTTCCAACATCTTAGTTTATGCAGTTTGTTTAAGCACCAGAAATCTGATGCTCTTTAACAGTTTTCTCCTTTGAATCCTCCTTCTGCCTCGAGGGAGAGCTGGAGGTAGAGCGGAGACGACGAGGAGACCTGCGTGTGGAAAACAGACATGGCTGGAGGACGGGTTATCTACACCAAGAAAGAGACGGTCTCCAATTCTACACAACGATGCAAAATAACATGTATGAGATCTTTTGATCTTACAGTAGTTTAACTTGTAGTCATTTGAACTTTTCTAACACAATGTCCCTTCCATTGGAGAATGAAACCAACGACAAGAAAGGTCTCACCTGGAACGTCGCCTATGAGGAGAGCGTGAACGGCTGCGTCGCCTGTCCCTGTCCCTGTCCCGAGACCTGGAGCGCTCCCTCTCCCTGCGTCTTCTAGTCTCGCGGTCCCGGGACGCTGAGCGAGAACGGCGCCTCTCTAATAACAGAGAGAAGATAAATAATTAACACTTAGACTAGTTGTGAATATTGGGTTCTTAAATCAAATTTGACACAATTAGTTACGTTAAAATTGAAGATATGTTACTGCTGATAACTGATAATAATAATACAGTATTTCACGGTACGAGCGCCCTCTCTGGTACAGTTTTAAGCATGTTGTGCTAGTTTTTTCTGAATCAAATATCCAGCTAATCAATTAACTAATATGATCATAACTGATAATTACAACCATCATATACGAGCAAGCCACATGTCTAGAATAACTATTTTCAGAAAGAATATCTGGGAGTAGTAACTTGTTTGTGGTGACTAACCTAAACGTTTGCGTTTAGTCACCACTTAGTTAGCTAATGAAGCTAACATTGTTTGTGAGACCTTACAGCTAACCACTCGTTAACTACGAACCTCGTCTCGGCGGAGAACGGCTTCTACTTCTCCCCATTATCTTTCCCACCTAAATTAATTGCTGAAATAAATTAAAAGTAAAGTACGATTAATAGTACTGTAGAGTAGACAATGAACAAGATCAAATTCGAAGGCTCCGGGGTGGTCAACGCAGCAACAGGAAAACCTAAATGTTTCCTCCAGAATATTGCTGGGCAGTGTCTTTCCGTCGCCACCTACAGTACGGGAGGTAGACTAACACACGTTTACTCTTATTGGGCAAGTGTGAGAGCGCCCAAATTGTGTAGAGGCTGAGAACGGTATTGCAGACAGATAGAGATTTCAATCTGGCAACGGCAGCCACCATTGTCGCACCGCCGCACGCGTCATCAAAACAAAAAGCATCATGGAGGCGACAGCAGCAAGTAGGCGACAAAGCAGCAAGGAGGCGTCCTATGATCATTTAAGCGAGTTTTATGACAAGGTCGGTGAGGATGGGAACAATCTTACATTTCTGTGCAAACTTTGCCCACCGGCTTTCAAAAAGAAAATACGTACATCAGTCACGTCCTCAGCAAACCTGAAACGGCACATTGAACTGAAGCATCCGGTTAGCCTTTCAAGGTATGTGCAATCAATTAAAAAATCAAAAGACAGTCAAGACAGATCCTCAACCCAAATCCCATTAACTGCGTACAGTAACGGCTTCGTTGTCATCTCCCAGCCGCAGCTGGACAACTTGGTGGTGCAGTATATTGTTGAAGACTTGCAGCCATTCAGCAAAGTGGAAAGCCCAGCTTTCATAAACTTAATTAAGGGGTTGCAACCATCCAAAAAGGTGCCATCGAGGAAGAAAGTACAGACACTGATAAACAGGAAATATAAAGAAAACATGTGTGAACTTAAGACTGAACTGTCTGAGATTGATGCTGTGTGCACAACAGCAGATTGCTGGTCTGCTGTGAACAAGGCATTTATGGAAATCACTACCCACTGGCTAAACAAAACAGATGTTTCCAAGAGACACTCCGTAGTACTGGCATGCCGGCAAATTAAAGGAGCACATACACATGATGAACTGGCAAAATTGTTGACAGATGTCTACAAAGAGTTCGAAATCCACAACAAGGTTGTGTGTACAGTGACAGACAATGCTGCAAATTTTGTCAAGGAATTCAACTGTTTCAACTTTGATCAAACTAAAAGGGAAGATGAGGATGAACAAGTGTCAGCCTTTGCTGCCGCCGGTGAGAGCTCAGATGAAGATGCGATGGAGCCTCATCCTATCTCAGATCTGGAACATCCCTCTCTCCTCCCTCACAGACGGTGCATGGGACACACTTTGAATCTCGTGGCCAAAGACACAGAAAAAGTTAGTGATAAACGTTACAGAACAATGTTGAGGGTAGTCTTTGCCAAAGCATCTGCACTGTGGAACCTGGTTAGGCAAAGTACAAAGGCTTCTGATGCTGTGGAAGAAAAGCTTGGAATTGGCTTTGTTGTGACAAATGACACGAGATGGAATTCAGTCTTTCTTGCGATGGAGCGACTGTCTCGCATAGCAAAACTAACTACGAAGGCAGAAATGAACGTGGCTGAGGTCACCCCTAAAAATGATGCCACCCCCTTACACGATGAGCTCCTTTTGCACACTGTGAGTGACGAATTTGGCTTTTGCAGATTCTTTCCACAGGAAGTCGAATTCATTCACATGTTTGCGGATGTGATGAGGCCTTTGGCACTAGCACTAAACATCCTCCAAGCAGAGAACAACATCTTTCTTGGTTACCTGGCTCCAACCATTGTACAGCTGCAATGTCACATGAATGACCTCTTGGATGAGAGCAGAAAGCCCACTGCAGTAGAGGGTCTCATTACATGCCAACCTCTCATAAAGAGGATCTTGGAGTCACTGAGCACAAGGCTGGCAGGTCTTCTGGAGATGAAGGAACATATTCTCTCCGCTATGCTGGTGCCAAGATTCAAGCTAGACTGGGTCCAAGATGAGGAGAAATGTATGCAGTACAGATTGATGCTGAAAAGAGAATTTCAAACCCTCAACTCTGATGACTCAGCTACAAGAGACTCCGGTCAAGCCCAGTCCAGTGGTGGAAGTGACAAGAAAGATCCTGCTGTGTCATTCTTCAGATTTAACAAAAACACTCAGGTTCATCCGAAATCTGAAGTGGACGCCTATCTGGATGCCCCAACCACAGATGGGTTTGATGAATACATGCAGTTTTCAAAGCTCAGAAGGCTGTTCATAAAACACAACACTGCCCTGCCATCAAGTGCTCCAGTAGAGAGGCTTTTCAGCATCGGCGGTCTAATATTCAGGTAGGAATAAACTGTGATTATATTACATCATTATTATTATTTGGTAATAAGTAGAGTAAATACCGAGCCTCAATCATAGTTCTTGGTGATATTATTCTAGTTCTGGTTTAAAATATAGAAATGTGGTAAAATGAGTTCAGTTATTGTCTCAGTTCACAATTCCTTTATTACTGTTACCATTTTGCCATAACCATGATGTTAACATCTGTCGTTATCTCATTCAGACCCAGGAGAAACTGGCTGGGAGATGCCGACTTTGAGAAGCAGCTGATCTTGAATGCCAATAAAAAGATTTGAAGGTATATTAAATATTGCTATGATCTGTTGATTGGGCTATAGAAGTGCAAAGTAATGCCATGGGTATGATGCAGAGGTGACCTGCATTAAAGTAACAGAGTATAATTGTTTTCATAGCAAGCAAACAACAGCAGATCCACCAGGGAGAGACCAATGACAGAAGATCTTCATTCAGATAAGAGAAAAGAACTCCTTGGCCCTGCAAACTTTTTTAGTTATGTATGTGGACTGTAACCAGTGACAGATATTCATTTAATTCAGGTATTTTCACTCACTGGACAGAAAGTAGAAGCACTGTTTATGGCCTTGGACTCTGACTGACTCTTTTAAATTCTTCTTCTTGTTTTTTTTTTTTTTTTTCTTATTCATTGGGCAAACAAGCCAAACAATCTAAAAGTGCCTCAATAATGTTGCCATATGAAGATTAAATCTTACACATAGTTGCTGCGTTAAACAAAGAAAATAATTGCTGTCTGTGGTTCTATATGGGCTGTGGAAATGATTGAGAAAGATTATAGCTCGCAACATATTGAAAAAAAGAACTGAACTAGTTGGTTTTTTGGGATCTGTGGACTTAGTTCAAAATGTTGAATCATGAACTGAACTAGTTAATTTTAAAAAGCGCTGCTATTGCCTGCAATCTGCAGCGATCGTTTTGGCAGCTGGTCAAAAAAGACGCTTGCGAAATCGGCTGCAGGATGATAAAAGACACCATATTAGTTGATATATTTGAAAACATTTTTTTTTTCTTTTTCTTTTCTTAATTTTATTAAGATTTTTTCCTACATTCATTATAGATTCTGGTGAACATTTTCAAGTTTTAGACTTTATAAAGATTTGTTTTATATTACTTTGGAGGCCTTTACCAATATTCACCCTATATTAAACCTAACTACACAATGTTGGTAACGAACGGCCTTTACATACCCTGATGAAAACGAATGAAAATAAACGGATTAATCTGTTGAGCTAGCATGCCCGTAGTTGTTTTGTTTGTTTGAGAGAAACGAGTTGTCACGCACCAAACACAACACACACGCGTGCAGACATAGTCTACCGAGAGTGAACCCCCAAGTCGAATTTGAAAATCAGCGAGAAATTCAAGGAGATGGACTATCGTGGCGCTGGAAGGCAAAGCCAAAGAACTCTTAGATCTTGACATCATTGAACAAGTTGACGGCCCCGCCCCCTGGGTGAATCCAGTCGTTATTGTGCCAAAGTCTGATTCTGATATTAGACTGTGCTTGGATATGAGACAGTGCAAGGCTAGCTCTTTTTATACCCTCCCCTGGTCACCTGACAGGCCGGCTTTCTTTATACCCTCCCCTGGTCACCTGACAGGCTAGCTCTTTTTATACCCTCCCCTGGTCACCTGACAGGCCAGCTCTCTTTATACCCTCCCCTGGTCACCTGACAGGCCGGCTCTCTTTATACCCTCCCCTGGTCACTTGACAGGCTAGCTCTTTTTATACCCTCCCCTGGTCACCTGACAGGCTAGCTCTTTTTATACCCTCCCCTGGTCACCTGACAGGCTAGCTCTTTTTATACCCTCCCCCGGTCACCTCACAGGCCGGCTCCCTTTCTGCCCTCCCCTGGTCACCTGATGGGCTGCAGGTGTGACCAGTTCCAAGTGGCTGCAGCACTTGCACAGGCAGATAGACTCCCTCTATCACCTCCCCTAATCTCAGCCTATGGACCCACCCATTCAAGTGTAAGCATAACAGTAAATCTTTTTTCATCCTCTAATAAAACACATCAACCCAAATTGGACTAAAATCAACTTGATGTTTAATGACTGGTACATCGTTTTTGCAACTTTTACTTTACATTCTAATGTGAAAAATAACTTAAAAACCAACGGACATCACACATCAGCATTTTAAGAACAGCTAATGATCATAAAAATAATTACAGCTGTAGAGGTATTGTTTACACACTTGAAAGAAAAAGGAGAAAAGTGGAATGTTTCGTGCCTTCTCTGGGTGGGGCTTCAATTGCATCAACAAGCACAGGATTCTTCCTCAATATACTTTTTTTAAAACTTGATATTAGTGACATTTAAAGCAGCCTGTTGAATGTTGGGAGCTTTAGTTTTCTTCAAATGAATCATTTATTTGTCCCTGCTGTCTATAGTTAGTTGAAGGGGAGCCAGCTTTCGGTTCATTAAGAGCATTTCATAGCATATCAGCATTTTTCTACATGTACTGTTCTGCACCTGCACTCGCAATACATTTCTGTGACATTCATTTGACATTCAAAAACCAATAAACATTAGCCGATGATTTCTATGTTGATGCTGTGAAGCAGTTATGATTATATACATGTGTCTCAAGTGCATGATGCATGATATAGGGTGCATGAATAAAGAGGGATGTTGCTGATTCTAGTTCAACTTGCAAGGTTGTGGATGTTTTAAAAGAAGATTTTATGCACCGATAGTGGAGGGAGTGAGGTACGACAGACAAACACCTGATCAGATTCTAATCCTATGTGTAAAACAAGAAATATTTAAACACAATCTTTCAGAAGTGGTTTGATATTACGGAAGCAGGTGAAAACAAAAACATGATCGTGAGCCATGTACATTAGGAACTTATGGGCATGTGTGCACGTGTGGTTAGAAGCGTGTCAAGTGTCACAATAGTTTGTCCATGTACTGTATGCATCCCTCAAGTTTCTGCCTTCTCTTTCTGCTTCTTGCTCTTCTTGAGGAAAGAGGGCGCCTTGAACTTCTTCTTCTTCTTGGAGGGGGACTTGGAGGGGGAGCCTTCCGGGGTGTTGCCCGGGGGCTTGGCGGCCGGGGCAGCGGGCGTGGTCGAAGCTGGGACCGAGGTGTCGTTGGTCGACAGGGCCTTCATCCCTTTCTCCAGCTCCTCCGTCTGCTGTTTCTCCTCCTCCCCTTTGCCGTTCGGAACCGGGGAGTCCGTCTTTCCCTCGTCTGGGCGAGGGATTGTTCGTGCGAAACGAAAGCGAAGGTCAGGACAGAGGACTTTGTTTGCGTGGAGTAACATAGTGTAGTGACGTGACGTGGTGACTTTGCACAGTAACATTGCTTACAGGTAGGTACGTATTATCGCAGCTGCTTTGCAGAGTGCCTAACATGCTTGGTTCATGAGAGTGCAACGGTCTTACAGCTTTTCTCAGTACTTACTATTGACACAAGATCTTAGCACCAGAGGTGTGCCCTATGAGTGACAGGTCAGAGGGACATAGACAAGGACAGACACAGAAAGACAGAGGGAGAGAGGTAGACAGCGTGGGTGTGGAGACAAGTGGACCGCACTACATGATGCTGAAAATGTGACACGTTTACAACAAAACTAAAGAACTAGAACCACACACACACACACACAACAATACCATCCTGACAGACACCCCCATGTTACTCATTCAAGTGTCTTCCCAAATGCATTTTAGAGAGTCAAATGAGGTCCCTACATCTAGCCGTTAGTTTGAGTTGAGAATCTGGAGAAGCCGGGTTCACTATGTTTGATGTGAGTAACATGGGCTTTCCATGAGCAGGTCAGGAGACATTGAGAAGAGCGGACAGGTATGTCGTTCCATATGCAGATATGGAACCGACATGGGACCATGAGTGAAAGCAAGCCCCAGGTAGCCTGGATGCAAAGCAAGCACAGCACGTCTATCTGAGCCCCAGGGAGGGGGTGCTCACCTGGGGGCGGAGGGTCACAGGGGGGAGGGGTCTTTGGAGGGGAGGTAGCTGGAACGGTCTCTGTGTCGTTCACCACCTCCTCCCCTTCTAATACACACACAAATACCCACCACACACACACACAAATACCCACCACACACACACACACACACAAAGAGGAACACAGAGGCACAGTGCCCAAGAAAGGTGAGGATGTGCTTCGAGGCGTGCAGAAAGTGAGTATATCGTGAGGCAAAGTAGTGAGTAGAGCACAGGATAGTGAACACTACAGCTGTCTGTCTGGTGACAGGAGATTAGGAGTGGCTTGAGAGACACACGGAGCGTGAGGGTTAGTGAGAAGACTGCCAGACCTACCTTCTATCTGGCCCTCCTGGTTTCGCTGCACCTCCTTGCGATACTCCTCCAGCTCCTGGTCTGTCAGCTGGTTAAAGGGGTTCGGTGTCTCGGGCTCCAGAGGTTTTGGAGGTTCAACGGGAGACTAGGAAGACGGCAGATAAACATTTTGGCCATCAGGACTTTCAATGCCAGCTCATTGAGACGATTAGGTCCCAGAAACATTCATTCTGCGCCTCATGTCTTGACTACTGCAGCCTCTGGGATCCTACCGGTGGGCTGTCAACTGTTATGACACTGGCCAGCACTTGGGACTGGGGGCCCGCTGTCTTCATGTCCTGACGGTTCTGCTGTCGGATCTGGGACAGAGAAATTTCAAGAACTGAAGCGTCGGAGAATCTAACATACCACATGGTGTGACCCACATAGTGAAAGGATGGGTGAATCGGGGAGGAAGGAAGGCTTGTTTACCTTGTTCCGCGTCTCAAGCACTTCCTGGGGGTTGGTGAAGAGAGGGACAAACTGGTTGGGGTTCTCTATTTTGATGGCGGTGCTTCCAGCCTGGGTCATCTCCTCCTTCAGCCACTGTGAGTGGGCAAAACAATAGAACAATATCCCACAAATCATCAAAATGAGCATGGCTCAAGTCTCTCAGTTTGGTCAGTTCAACAGCAGCCTCAGTTCGCCAAAGGAGTGCTGATCCGAATAAAAGGGTCCACATCTTGAATTCAGCTCCAGAGTCGACAGTCTGGATGTCATAACCGTCATCAACATGCTTTTCATACATTCATTGGCATGTCAGTGTGTCGTGGAACACAGCAGAGCCAGTTCCCACCACTAGAGGGCAGGGTCTGTACAGCAATCGTCAGGCAATGTGCTTTCCCCTGCAATGCAGAGGACAGGACCAGAGGAGGGGAGGGGAGGGGAGGGGGGGGGGGGGGGGGCTGAAGGGAGGGGGCGGTGCGAGAGGGGAGGGGAGTGGAAGAGAGGGTGCACAGTCTCCTCCCAGTGATGTAAGAGGGTCTTTTGTGTTGCTCCGTCTGAAACAGACTCCACATCCTGCTCTGTTTTCCTCCCTGTGACGGACAGCACGCTAACACACGGCTAAAAGCCACTCTCCCATTTCCCCAACAGAAAAGACACCATCTAAATCCATAAAATAGTGACAGGCAACCTTCGCCATGATACCACAATATAAATATATAAATAGCTCAAAGCGACGCTTTTTTTTTGTCCTTAATTTTTGGCATTGCATCAGCCATAACACTAAGGAATATTCAATAAGGAAAGAAACTCCCGTCCCCCTGTTAGTACCATGGTGCGCTGATGCCCAGGGCTGGCCTGGTCCTGGTTAATCCTCAGGTATGAGTTGGGCGTGTTGAGCCAGCGGGTCTTCTCCTGCTGGTGGCGCTGGGCGAAGGGGTGCTGGCGGGGCATAGGGTGACCCCCCTCCTCCTCGAACTGGAAGGAGGTGACGGTGGCGGGCACCTCCACCTCTCTCCGTGTCCGCGAGCGCTCCAGGAGGATGGGGAAGCGGTAGGCGTAGCCGGTGCGGTAGCCCTGGCACACAGCCAAGAGGGAGGTTTTACATGTCATTCATATAGCGTGACGCTTCTATCTAGCGCATCCGTCAAGGATCAGAAGTGCACAGTTCTAACAGTATTTCAGGGGTTAGTAAAGTAGGCCCTGTCCCTAGAGCTCTCACATGTGTCAGACTATCTTAGAGTCAAGATATTTCAGTAAAAAGCTATGGTGGGTGGTGTGGTGCCCCCTTCCTCAAGTCCTTAACGTAAACACACTAGTAAAGGTGCTTGTGTGTGGTCGTCTCACCAGGTTGTCCAAGATCCTCATGAGAGCCTCAAACTCATGTTCCCCAAGGCGAGTCTTGGTCAGGGGCCCGAAGGTGGAGCCGGCCCAGCCCACGGTCCCGGTGGGGTTGGGCCTCTGGGTGGTGCGGTCCAGCATGATGAGGTTCTCCGCTCCTCCGGCACTGCACAATGCTGACACCTGTCAGCACAGCACAGGATTACAGCAGCTAGAGCTCTTGACACTGGGATATCTCTCCCTCTCTCCATTATTCTCTTTTTCATTCTCTAAACCTCCCTCCCCCTACCCACCCACCCTCTTTGTCTCATATGCTCCCTCCCTCCCTCCCTCCCTCCCTCCCTCCCTCCCTCCCTCCCTCCCTCCCTCCCTCCCTCCCTCCCTCCCTCCCTCCCTCCCTCCCTCCCTCCCTCCCTCCCTCCCTCCCTCCCTCCCTCCCTCCCTCCCTCCCTCCCTCCCTCCCTCCCTCCCTCCCTCCCTCCCTCCCTCCCTCCCTCCCTCCCTCCCTCCCTCCCTCCCTCCCTCCCTCCCTCCCTCCCTCCCTCCCTCCCTCCCTCCCAGCAGTGCCAGTTAGAGCTCACCTGGATCTGACAGGCAGCCTGGATGTGATAGATGGTGTAGAACGCCTCCTCCACAGACTCCCCCAGGGCCACGATGCCGTGGTTCCTCAGCACCAGCACCTGAGAACACACAGCAGAGACTGCAGCAGGAAAACACAACAAACTCCCACTGACCTCCTGTATCGATCGAGGAGAACCATCCTCTCTCTAAAACAGCCCAACAACTGTGGCGCTTCTCTTGTCGAACAATACGTTCTTTGTCCAGCAGACTAGGCTGAAGGTTTCTGTATCGCCGGAGATCATAGCTCATGTGAGAGAGACAGGAGGGGGTTAGTCTCATGTGAGTGAGAGACAGGAGAGGTTAGTCTCATGTGAGTGAGAGAGAGACAGGAGGGGGTTAGTCTCATGTGAGTGAGAGACAGGAGAGGTAAGTCTCACGTGAGAGAGACAGGAGAGGTTAGTCTCATGTGAATGAGAGAGAGACAGGAGAGGTTAGTCTCATGTGAGAGAGACAGGAGAGGACAGTCTCATGTGAGCGAGAGAGAGATAGGAGGGGTTAGTCTCACGTGAGCGAGAGACACACAGGAGGGGTGACGAGTTTTCCTGGTCCTGCTAATGACCCCCGACCTCCCGGGAGGCTCCTACCTTGCAGGTGGGGCCCAGGCTCTTCTGTAGCGCCACCCTGTCCTCCTCTTCCTCCATCACGCCGTTGTAATCAAAGTAGGCCACGTCGCCCACGAGCAAAGCCTCGTGGGACAGCGGCAGGAGGCCGCACTTCATGGCAGACACCTGAGGGGAAACGGTGAGTTACCACCGTGACTGCGTGGAAAAGTGTGCCTGGAGGTCCTAGCCTGGCAGTGCTCCGGCAGGGCAGACTTACAGCGGCCGTCGCGGGGGTGTGGAGGTGCAGCAGGCAGCGGACGTCCGGCCGGGTGGAGTAGATGGCGGAGTGGAGGCTGAAACGGCCCAGGTCCACCCCCAGGGAGGTGCTGCCCCTCTCCACCACCTCCCCCAGCACGTTCACCTTCACCTGGGACCCAACACAACACCGCAGGCATCAGCACTGCTAACGCCAACCCCATAGGGCCGATGCTTAGCGCTGTGTTTTTGGTAAAATGGTGAGCAGGTCAAATAGTGCATCTAGTTATATCAAGTAAGCCTAACATACAGATTAAGCTAAGCATATTCCTTTTTGGTTGACTGAATATTTGTGTTTTTAATCAGCAAATAAATTGTTTATGTCAGTAGCAACACGGTACTGTAACATGGTAGTCTCTGCTCTGTTGTGAACCCACCAGGCTGGATGCAGTGACCTCACCATAGGCCAGGCCTTCGGGCAGCACCAGGAAATGCTCCTGCTCTTTACTCACACGCAGCTGTGGACGAGGCAACACACACAGTTTACACACACAGTTTACACACACAGGCTTCACTGTTCGAGAGTAAAACATATAAGGGACGTAAAACCCCGGAAAAGAGATAGGAGGAGTGGAACACAGAGCGAGGGGGGGGGGGGGGGTCCCCACTCACGGTGAGGCAGGAGTGGCTGAACTGGGCCCAGCCGTAGAGATCCAGCAGGCGGTGGACGCTGGCCAGCTTGCAGCGCATCAGCCTCTCCCCCTTCACCATGCTGCTGGGCTCCCAGCCATGCAGGTCGTTGATGGGAGTCACCATCATCATGGCTGCACCGCATGAGGGGGAGAGGGAGGAGGAGGAGAGAGAGAGAGAGAGAGAGAGAGAGAGAGGGATGAAGGAGAGCGAGAGATAGGAGGAGAGCAGGAGAGAGGGATGAAGGAGAGAGAGAGATAGGAGGAGAGCAGGAGAGAGGGAGAAGGGTGGAGAAAGTGAGAAGAGGAAACAGATCAATCTAGATGTCCCAGATGTCCAAATATTACTCGGTGTCCGTGTGTGTGCGCATGTATGCACGTGTGTGTATGTGTGTGTGTGTGTGTGTGTGTGTCTACCTACTGGAAGGGGACACAGGCAGGGCAGCAGGGGAGCCGTGAGAGGCCATGAAATCAGCGATCTGCCTCAGAGCCCAGAGGTTGGAGGAGCTGCCTCCTTTCTTCATCTGCTCCTGGATCAGCACATCCAGCTCCTCTCTGAAGGACTGCACACACACACACACACACACACACATCACACAAGGTGAGTTGCACAATCACACACAGACACACAAGACACAGGTACAGTTGCACGCGGACGCACACACACGCAAAAACCAACACACACGCTATGAGCTTACCACTTAAACACCCACACAGACGTTACGGTTCATCCGATGTCTAAACCGAAAGGATGAGTCACCTCGGCTCAACAATACGTTCCATTTCCACCATTCTTAACGTCCATATTCTGTCTCCTGTCCACAGACACACTCCTCCAGCTCCCTGGCTCTCTGTACCCTGAACGTGTCCCTCCCTCCGCACACAGTCACTACTACCTCACACCCTGAGTTGAGGATCTTGTCTGCAGCCACAGCTGTCAAGTGATGATTCAGGGAAGATTACAACTGAGCTGTGGAGATAATCATATCTATAGGCCTCTAATGAGGGCCAGGGAGGGGGGAGAGGACAGAGGGATGGCCATGGAAGGCAGGAGGATTCCCATGGGACAGAAAGAGTGAAGAAGAATGGAGAGTGTGAAGGGCAAGTGTGGGATTGCTGAATGTGCCTTTTTTTTTTTTTTCAAATGTGGCTTTAAAGGTTATCTCTCTAAACACATGTGTGTAAATGAACATATGTCTGTCCATAAGCACACCAACGTACACAAGTATACACACACACACACACACACACACACACACACACACACACACACACACACACACACACACACACACACACACTCACTGGGCTCTGGAGGATGCTGGAGACTCGTTTCTTGTGCAGAGGCCCGGATCCAGGGGTGGAGTGTTGGGGGGAGAGGGGGTTCTCCTCTGGGGCCCCATCACTGGGGCTGAGATGCACCGGGGTGCCCTTAGGGGTGGGAGAGGTGCTCATCCTCCACAGCTCACTGGGGAAGGGGACGCCACCTTGGGAGAGCGGAGGAGGGGAGGGGTGAAGGAGGATAAGGGGACAGGTGGGAGAGTGGAGGAGAGGAGGTGGGGGTGGGAGAGAGGGGGGATGATTAGCCAATTACAACACAGACATTTATTAGATTGCAAATTGAATCCTTTCAGAGGCACAGTTCATAGTAATAGTAGTAATAGCGTGTGGATTTGTAAGACCCCGATGTACCTGGATTATTATCAGAAGTTCACCAACTACTGCCTTGTGCTTGAGCGACCGGAACATCAGACATGAAAGCCTCCCTTCCAGCCTCAGACATTGGAGAAGTGCTATTCCCCAGAGGGTGGTGTGTATGTGTGTGTGTGTGTGTGCTTACTAAACCAGACAGGAGAGCAGAAACGCAGCATTGGCAGTAAGAGCTCAGAAGGCTGCATAATACCAACAGGAAGTCCGTGTCAGTAATTGGAGAACCAGCCTGGACTTACGGGAAAGGACTCCAGACAGGAGCCAGACCATCCCCCTTCCCCTCCTCCATTTAAAACACACACTCATAAAAACTCAGTTTTCTGCACTAAGCAGATAAGGGCCCAAAAGCACCACACCCTTACTCCCGTCCTCGCCCATCGCAAACTGACAGCAACACAGGCAGGCCCTTCTCAGCAACTACAGGGCTCCGGAATCAACCACCCAGGAATATGAATATCTCAATGAGATTTGTTTTCATACACGTTCTATCTCACATCCAGATAGATCATGGCGCATCATGCTAACACAGACATGTTAGGTAGTCCTTTTTTATTTATTTATCCGTTTACACTACAAATGGTCAGAACTGCTTTCCCAGCCATTTAGACCCCAGTGACAGCCCTCAAACACAAACACAGTGACGGACTGATCAGTCCCTTTGTGTCGGTGTGCCACAAAGAGAGAGGGGCCCAGCTGCTCAAAAGTAGCAGGCTCAGAGCTGCTCCCTCCTGGGAGAAATATAATGACTACAGGGCGTCACGGACGGCTGCTGGCTCTCTCCCCTCCACCCGCACCTCTCCTCCACCCGTTTCTCTCCCCTCCACCTGCCCCTTTCTTCTCCGCCCATCTTTCCTCCAAATGCCCCTCTCTCACCCACATGCGCCTCTCTCCTTCACCTGCCTCTCTTACCACTGTACCTCCTCCGCATTACCCACCCTGTGCCTCCTCTTCCTCCGCATTAACCACCCTGTTTCTCAGACGAGTCAAGGAGTTTGGAAACCAAACTTGAAGAGGTGTCCATGTGTTATCAGCAAATCATCTGACGTTCACTGCCCTGTCTGCATTATGTCACCATCATACAACCAATCAGGAGTGGGCTTCAGGGAGGCCAGACCAGGAGAAATGGGGCACCCGGCTGATCACTCCACTAATAAGTCTCAGCTTGTGTCCATCCAAGTGGAAGAGAGCTTTGTGGAAACCACATTAACTCCATGCGAGCTACATTCACTCATTGATTGATGGAAATGCATCCACTTTCACCGGATTGCAATGTTGGGCCTTTCACCTCTGAGAGTAAGATATCCTATTTGGAGAGAGGGAAGATAGGAATATAATTACATAAGTAGCCCAGGATTGATTTATGTGGCTCCACTTTCATTAGGCTACTGAAAGAAAACATGCTTGTAGATACAATGAGTTATGTAACTTGTAACAACTCTGTATTGTTTGTTGTTTACCAGGCAATTCAGTATACTCGGCAAGTTGATTTTACCTACTGTAACTTGAAATCAGATATTTGGAAAATAATTTTACTGACCATGAAAAATCTCATTTAATATCAAATGGCAGGATTAAAAAGTTAACATATAGTCTACAGGACATGGGCCCAAACAGTCTAATACCATGTCAAATAGAGCAGAAATATTATGTTGGTGCATCAAAGTTTACTTAAATAACGCACTCATGTTAAATTGGGTACAGTTTAATTGTAGGCCTACAGTCGCTAGGCTAAATGACATACTTTGATAATACATTACTGTTTGTATCTCTTCTCTGCACAGGAGAAGATTCTATGTCATATAGGCCGTATGTCGTGTGCTGAAATCAATCACGAACTATGCTACTGAATGCGATTCAGTTCAGCCCACTTGGCCAAAATAGTAATATGTCGTTGTCGTCTGCTGCCTATAAGTCCACCACATAAGAGACAGCAACCCGATATATTCAGCTGACATTTACAGGCTGTTAGCAACCTAGGCTATAGCATTTCGCTCCAGGTAGGCGGCCGCCTGCCGCGTGCTGCCTAGCAACACCCGCGCAGCGCTACAACATCAGCACCCACAGCGGATCATCTCCAAACCTGCCAACTGGACGTATGGCCATCCGCGACACACACAGGCAATATCACATTATTCGTTGTAATTAAGTCTACGAGACTCGTGACAATCCCACCCACTGTAAGCGACTAGTAGAATAGGTGAACCATATTATGTGTAGCGCAGAAGATATAGCTGCTTTCACGTTTTCATAAGCGTCGTGACATCTGCCGACAGCAGACAGACAAAATCCATCTGCACAACAATATGCATGCTGTGTGGGTATGCTAACAACAACCAAAACCAATGTGACCATAGTTCAGAGACACAGCGCATTTACATTACCTTTGTCAACAGAGACGAAAGAATGGCCAAGGCCCTAATATTAATATTCAAAGGCAGACACAAATCATAGGCCTCTGCTGGGACAGATTGAAAGTGATTAGCCTGGCTAATAAAATCATCGACCACAAGATCAGTGACCAGATCATTCAGCCTACCTTAGTGTTTAAAAACCAACAGTTCGTTTACATTTTTGTATTTTGGGCCATTGCACCTTAGGATACACAATAGTAGTTGTTAATTGTTAAAGGGTGCCATGCATACACTGATGGTTTGAACCAGTATCTGTCTGTCGCTCCTCTGTATGTAATAATGTTCACCTTTCCCAGTTAGAAACAACATGAAGTTCTGGGTGTTGCTAGGTTTATTTTCTTTAAAAAATAACCACATCATCAACATAAACAGTTCCAGCTCACCTCAATGCATTCTCCGCGTCTTCTTCTTTGTAGATGCGCGTAACGCCCGCTGCCTTAAATAAAACACAAACTAAATACGCGAAACGCAGAGAATGAGAAGGAAAAAAAAACTAAAATCATCGATAAATGATTTGACTCTCGACAAGCCTACAACGCGTCCGGGGTTGAGGGCTTTAATCTATGTCCCCGCTGTTTTTCACCGTTGACCGCGTCTGGACCAACCCATTGCCACGCCTGCCGATTCACCGTTCTCTGTGTTCCTGCGTTCCTGCTCTGTGTTCCAAAATGTAGGAACTAAAAATGATGTATATGGAAATTTTAGATCAGGTTTTTTTTTTTTTTTTTACACCCTAAATTACATCATACATTTCAATCGTGTCATTTGTAACAGACAGATAAATGTTTATATCCGCATTGCATTGAAATATCCAACCATGAATTATAGATCAAACTGGCACCATCTTCTGGTCAGAATGGGGAACACTAATGGATAGCTAGTGGAAGCCAACAATGACAATTGTCATATTTATAACAATCTTCTTTTGACATTTCTTGTGATCCTGTAGCTCAGTGTGGACATAGCCTAGTGGTTTTTATTAAACGACTTAGTTCCAGTATTTACCTGAAAACTAAACATTTTCTGGTTTGCCTTAAAACTAAAAGCCATACGTTTTCAAAAGATACTTCCCTAACACACAGAAAACGTCTACCTGTTCACGCTGCTGTTCATCAGGTAATGTAAATTTTGGAATACAATTCTTAAAAGGCAGGGGCTTTTTATATAAAATAGAAAACTTCCACAAACCAGATAATGCTGACCATTTTATTACATGGAGAAATGTAAACCAATACAAATACAAACACAAATATTGACCAATTTAATAAATGGTGGCATGTTTTCCATCCCCCAAATAAATAATTCACTAAAGATTAGCCAACAAACAAAAATATATACATCAATAACCTTCCCACCAAAATATTTTGCGTCTGTGTAAAATAATGTTTTTAAATCAGTCTTACAAACCTCAAACTCTAGAATCATCTCGAGGTGAAAAAACAGCATTGAATACAAAGATTAGGAGAACTGACTGCACCAACATTTCTCACCTCTTGTGGGCAACATTTAGCCATTCTTTGACCACAATCATTAAACTTCAAACCACAAATCTCTGATTGGACCCCTATGGGATTAATCTACAGTATTCATCGAAATGTATACTTCAGCATTGTCTTTTGAGCTGATGAAACTACATATCTGCACATGCTGAAGACCCTGAGTAAGTCATGAGAATCCTATTTTCTATGAAAACAAGCTAAAGTCCCTGCCAAAGACAAGTATCCAGATTCTATAGAAATGTGCTATTGGTAAGGTATTGATGGGGCTATTGCAAACCTTCATTTTTAATAGCTTTATTGAAGGTCTTAGTTTATAATTGCATTTTATTGGAATTTACGTGATGTGGTTTTGGGTAACATTAGCATTCCCCTTCACTAAAGTGGAGAAAAACGGGCATGGCATAGTGTTCCAAGGCATTACATAAAGTGTTAAGCAATCATTTTGAAGGACGCTCTAGTACATTCTCTTTAATGAGTCCTTAGCGGATCTGGACATTCTATAACAATACAGGTCACAGGGAACCATTTGCCTCCTCCCTAACTGACGCAGAAGGGTCAAATTAGGTGAAGGATTGAAAAACCGGTATTTGCCTGAAAGAGACTCCCTTCAACCAAAGAATGGAGGTCATCAATTGAATAAGCCAGTTCAGTTCAAGTGAATGTATTTTGAGCATTTCAGGTTTTGCGTTAGCAGTTGCGTTAGCAGTTAACAGGTTGATCATGTCAGAAAGCGTCACCTGATTTTTTATCCTGGCGTCACCGGCTATTTTATTTTACCGCATGCCTGAAGCCGAGAGTACATCTCTTTGACAATGCTGTGATGTCAGTCTATTTTTCTATATCGTTGACTTGAAAGTTGTGTCATTGCAGCAAAGTGATAGTTAGTGATACTATATATTTTAGTCAGCGATAATGAAGCTCTTCTAAAGCCTGGTGGAAACCATGTAATCGCTCCAGTTCTGGGTCAAAGTCAGGAACACAGGAGTGCAAGTATTAACCCAAGCACCATATATATTTGTTTACACTACAGTTGACATGTAACTTAAACCAGATTTATATTAACTAAGTTAATGAGTCTTCTCTATACACGGCATCCTCTTTAGCTTTCAAATGGCATGACAGTTTAAGTTGATGTAAGCAACGTCTGGTTACGCATTCTTTATCCTCATTTGACACCAAATCTAACGTTCTAACAATTCCGTCTTGGTCCATTTATGAAGTGGAAGCAAGCGGCTCCATGCTGGGGCCAACATAGTTGGTTTGTTCAGTTAGTACCATAGTCTGATCCGGGGCCACTTGGAGGATGTACTGGTAGGTGGGCACCACACAATGGTGCAACACCAGACCACTCATGTCTCCATCCGTATCTCCATACTCTGCTGTGACTACAGGGACGTTCATGGTCACGGCATCCGTCATGTCTGCCTCGCCAGACACACCCTCCAGTATCTGTGTGTATGAGGGAGGTGTGTGTGTGTGGGGGGGGGGGGGGGAGGCGTGTTGGGGGAGGGAGGTGTGGAGGGGGGGGGGTATTGGAGGTGGAGAGATGGAGTTGCAAATTAGTTATTTTCATTTCTGCAGTTCCTATCTAGAGATGCGTGCAAGTTTTTTGTAAACACCGTTTTCAACAACTCCACTGAATTTAATGCCAGGGGGAATCCCTGGTAGAACGTCAAAGCTTTCGTGTCCATCCTAAATGCACTTTAAGGGACTAGGACACAAACCTCTGTCTTTGCAATACAGAATGAAACCAGAGACTAACCTTCAGCATGTCAACATGGACAATGCTGAAATTGCCTGGTGAAATCTGCTCTATGGCTATAGTCACCTCATCCAATCTCCACATGTCATTGGCGATGCCATCAGTGGTTGCATAGTTGATTGCATTCCTGAGGAAATCAGTGGGGCCTGCAGCATTCTGAAGAAAAACAAACTCTAAACAAGCAGGTATTTTTCATCCAGGCAAGGGACAACAAGCTCAAGGTGAGAGGCTGCGTTTCTCGTAATGTAACTAGTTCCAGCCAAGAGCCTGAAAAGAAATAACTCACACTGTCGGAGTCCTGTAGTACAGCAACAAGTAGCCTTATGTATTCTGTGGCGGCCTTAAGAGTGTCTACTTTACTAGGCTTCCTGTCACGACGCATCAAAGGCACCATGCGCTTCAAACGAGAGAACATGCCATTTAAATTCCTTATCTGGAAAAAACAAGAAAAATTCAGGCATTGGTCTAAACACTGCAGTTCTAATTCTGATACTTTTTGGCATGACAAAATGATGATCAGTAGGGTTTGAATCAGGAGGGTCTGACCCTCCTAACTAAGACTTGGACCCCCCCAAAAGAGGTAAAAACAACAGTTCTGGGGCGTTGATACATGCCCTGGAGAAGAAGTTAACACCCCGATTGTCATTGTATAATTTGCACCCTGAGTAACTTAATGCACGATTGTATGAAAAGTGCTCTCTAAAGTCTTACTTACTTAACACATTTAATACATCATAAATTGTTAAATTACCAGAGGAAAAGTGATTTATTGAACAGACTGCTGTAATATGACTCAATGCCAAAGTCATCAATAGTTTTTGTTGTCAGATGGATAGACAAAGGATGAGTATAGACCATTGGCTCGGTTAAGTAAAAAAAAAAAAATTAAAGTATGTTGTTGTATGGGCTTATAGGTTGCTGTCTACATCTATAATGAGCTGAATTGAAACATTGTGCTTCACGTTTAGACTGCGACTCTGGTCAGCATATCCTTTTATTTTTTCATGAATATTTATCTTTAAACACGGTTTTATAACCGTTAACCTGTAACTGGCGATGTAGCATTTGGGGGACACTTTTGGCAGCCCCACAATAGGAATAAGATACTCTTAATCTTTCTTTCCCACTTACTCTCTGGCGTTCCTTGGCATTGACCATTTGTCTTCTCTTCACAATTTCACTCCAATCTTCTGCGTCCACATACTGGCCGTTGGAACCGCGTCTGAATTTTGTAACATTGCAGTGAATAGGGAGCACCGGCTCACCTATTGCTCGCATCAAAATGTCACCCATTATTTCAGCCTCTGGGACCCTCATTGGACCTATTGGAATTTAAAATGTTAAAGTTGACAATATTGGAGGTATGTCAAAATTGGTATGTGCCTGTGGCTCCCAATTTTACCTGTCGTCACGGTAGTCCCCAATAAGTACCCCCAAAAACATCCACCTGTGTTTAGCCAGCCTCTAATTACGCACGTGCGCCAGGTTGTTAGCCCTACGTCACCACTAGAGGTCATGATGACTACTCATTGGGGTTGTTTCATGGAACCAGAGATAAAAAAAATAAATACATAACTAAATAACTAAATAAATAAATAATATATATTATTGCACAATTGATATTAATACTTTCATGATCAAGTCTAACAATGGGAGTAATGGTAATCTACAACATTATCATGAATAGCAACACCACGACAGGACAGTAGTCACAGACAGTAACTCAGATACAACACTACATTTTTGATTGTTAGTCTAAGTTTCATTATATATTTGAAAGGCTCTTTATAACAGTAATGTATACAAGCTCATAAATATTAACTGATAGCCTGATTCAATATGTATCCTTATAAACCTAATTTGAAGACGAGAAATTGTTGTTTTGGAATATCGACATTTTTTATTTTTTACATGTACCATTTGATGTTGTCGATAATTAAGTCAGTTTTTACATTAGAAATAGAAGGACTCTGCGATCCCTTTAAACTGTAGGTTATAAATAGTAGTTAATCCCCTAATACCTTCATCGCAGATTACCTAGTTATCCTATTTCTTCGCCCTATCTATCTCTCGCTCTCATTGACAGTGTGGCCTATGGAAGACGATAACTGAGGAGGGGTCCCTTCTGTCTACCGACTGTGTCAAACTAACAGTTTGATCACAACTTTTCCAAGGATTCGATCCTACATTACCCTCGGCAACCATGAGCTCGAGCATGGATTATGATTTGATGGCGCCAGGGCAATACACAACCCATGTAAGGACACGTGGCTTGTCAAGACAAGTCTGCATCCACACCACCGAATTCACATATTCCGCAGATGCTTTAAAACTGCTTCAATCAGTAACGAAAATGAATAGGTATAAAGAGAACTGTTAATGTACGAAATTGCAGGGCAAATTATTATGTGTAGCTGTCCAATGGGTCTTTGCACCCTGAGTGCTGTAACTGTATGAGAGGTGTAATTACAGCCGCCTATTGACCTTGGGCTCAGATGAAATCCGTGGGCGACATTTTTCATTGTATATTTTAGGATCAAACGAGTGTGGGATATGTTCTACCTAGCTGGGACGGAGGGAGGGAGAGCGGTACTGTGTGTGTGGATGAGGCGACTGTAGATGTGGGAACAGGTCGTGCTGTGCTAGTGAACAAGAATGGGGTTCTGATCTGCGACTATGCACCACCTTGCCTTCCCACTATGTTGTTGTCAGTGCCTAATAGCAATAGGAATTTAATATAAAACAATATGTTCCCGTCACCTGTGCCTTCAAGTCAAGGTGATGCTAAACGCCTTGCCCCTGTGCCACTTCCATTTCATGATTTAAAACTGACAGTATGGCTGTGAAAAAAGAATGACACACACACACACACGCATACACACACACATACAGACCTACATACAACTTAACATTTTTTGAATAATCACATGAATAATTTTTGAGGGACATTTTATAGAAGAGCAATGACATTGAAAGACATACCATGTCCCGTAATAAAATAGATAAAAGCAATGCGAACGTGTTAGCATCATTACTAAAGTGTATTCGTGTACGCCACACCGTCCCTTTGGCCAATCGCCAGTAATGTCTTCGATGACGCGCAGAATACTCAAATTACTTTTTCGCAAGAAGTAGGTGGAAGTTACTGAGACTGATGACTTGAGCTAAAAGTTGAACCAAGTCATAGTTTGTGCGTATCGATTTTAACAGGAGCCTACGGCGGTGTGCAAGGTTATGACTGCCTGCTAGAGCTATCTGGAAAATTACTCTTGGAAAGAAATTGGCTTGCTAGCTATAGACAAGAACCGACAATGATAGCATCGCATCTGTTGGCTTACTACTTTACGGAACTCCACCATGACCAGGTGCAAAAAGTGAGTGGAAATACTTAATGTTTATCGGTATCACAAAAGTAAAGCTAACCGGAAACCCATAACAGGCTGGTTTACAGTGACCAGTCGGTGATAGTAAGGACTTTTAACAAAGATGAATTCATGTTTATTCACACATGTGATGTACGCTGTCTTACGTCGGCATTGCGTCATGTCCAGCTACTTCAATTTTTTTTATCCATCCAAATAAAAGCTCATTTAGTATTACCGATCTATTGGATTTAGATTATTTGTTATCAACTAATGTTGCCTCTGAGCGTTTGCTATCAGATCATAAAATCCACTTTTAAGTGGATGCTGAACCGAGGTAGTCTTCGTGGAATATGACGCTATCTTTGCTTTTTTATATATTGGGATTTCATAAGTTAGCAAATCATGTTAGTAGTCGGCCTCCCAGACCAGCTCCCCATTACCTATTAACAGTTTGAAATATCTGGCCCAGATACAGCTTGTCAACATTTAAAGAGACGTGCCCTTGTGCGTCTTGAGAAATTGGTTGGTAAACGTTCAGTTGAACAGCAAGCTAAGCGTTCGCAACTTTGAAATGTGCTATGGGGTTGTTGTAGCCATGTAGCTTCTGAATATAATTTACTGCGCTCCTCGAGAACCAGCTGTTAGGCCTATGGACTACCATGCAAATCCACTTCGACTTAAGTCCCCCCGTGTATGTGGTAAGGGTTTGGGGGAGGGCCTGTTGGTCTAAAGGTTGGGGTTGTCATAGGATTATGAAGGCTAGTTGATATTAGAGTCATCTTGGATGGCATAGACAAGGTATGGTATTTATTAATTCATTTGATGAAGAAGTAACGTTATTCCTAAACTGTTTCACTCTGCAACAAGATAGGATACAGGCAGAGCTACAGAATGGCCTTCCTTTTTTTGTGACCTGCTTCTTTGCGTCATGACAAAGAAAATCCGGAATGACACAAGAGGCTATTGTTGATTTGACTGTTTCAACAGTCCTTCAGTACCCCCTCCCCCTTCACATTCTATCTCCAGTGTCAAGTTTTATTGCTGTGCAGTCAGTATTTTTCCTGTTTCAAGCATTGACTTTTGTCTGATTTAATTGTATGTCTTGTGGCGAGGGAATGTGGAGCACCTTTGGGCCAAGGTGACTGACCAGTGCATTTTCCTGGCCTGTTGTTCTTTTGCAAGCTCCCATTATGTTTAGCGGTGGTATCAAGGTGATGGTGTGTTTATTATTGGTACCAGACCACACATATTGAGACTGGAAAACTTCCCCAGCAGCCAAGGTCTTCAAGCTCATATTACTCCAGTTGGGTTTCTGTTAAGAACAAGACGTCTCTGTTAAGACTCTCAACAGGAGGTTTAACCCACTCCCTTTCCACTCCTCATCTATTTATTTATGTTAATTTATGACTTGCAAATAATCTTCAAATGGTCAGGGTTTTTTCCCCCCGTGTGAAGAAAGATAATTTACAGCTTGAAGCTCTGTTGAACTCTATTGAGTTGTGAACTATTTTGGTGTGACTGAGCTCAGGCTTCTAGTCTCATGTGTTTCCTTCTGCTCTGACCCCTCCTGTCACATGCCTTTTGCGGAGAAGCTAGTTTGGCAAGTCAGAGGTTCCTGGAGTGTGAGGCGTGTGCTGTCGGGCCTCCAGTTCCTGTTGCGTACATGCATCGAAGCCAAGCGGGCGGGGCTAGCTCAAACCAGGAAGCAGCACTCTTGTTTTACTAGAAGGAACTTGACTGCACAAAGTGTGGAACTTTGATAATAATAATCGACATGTTTAAGGATGCTGCCTGTCCGCTGTCAAGACAAATTGATTTTGGCCACTCAAACTGAAGCAAAGCTGGCATTTATCTTTTAGATGTTTATACTTTAAAGGTCCACTGTCAAGGTATTCATGACACTAAATGGGTGTGGTGTATTTAAAAAAGAAATCATGTCAATTTTGGTGACCACAAATTTCAAGATACTCAGATAATAATAATTGTAATTGTCAAACATCCTCTTTTATAATCTGACTGCATGTATTCTGAACACATTTTTGGTATCCATCCGTTTTCACAGCACCACAACCGACCTGTGCAAATGTCGGATAATGGAATGTCGATCCTTTAAAAACTGCCATTTTACAAAGGCAATAAAGTTACTTGAGTATTGAAGACATTGTTGATTTGGTTTAATAATCTGATCAAACTGGTGTGGAAGCCACTATAAAATAATGATCAACTATACTACATGAAGTTAAACCGTAACCAATTAAGGTTTTAGAAACAGATGGACTTGTTCATAGTTTACTCCCACGTATGCAAATGAATTTACACTCACACTAAACTTGGCATTTAGGTGCTAATTGGATGATCGACCATCTATAAAGAAATCTTAGAGCTGATCTAGGGAACATTTATTAATCTGATTATTTCATCCTTTTCCATTTGAATTCTACAGTAAATCATGTAGCACTCAGATGCATTGGCCTGATTTAACAGTATCTTAACCAATTTGGCTAAATTGCTATTGTGTTCTGTTGAGAGATTGGCTTTATTTATTCAACAAATAGGTCTTCTTACACATGTTTATCTCTGTTAAACTCTGTTTGTCTCCCTCCTTCCATCCAGGTGGACAAGTACCTATACCATATGCGTCTATCCGAGGAGAGCCTCATGGATGTGTCAGTGAGATTCCGTCGGGAAATGGACAAGGGCCTTGGCCGTGACACTAACCCCACGGCAGCTGTTAAGATGCTGCCTACGTTTGTTCGCTCCACTCCCGATGGAACTGGTGAGCAACGCCTGAACAGCTGCAGAGATATTTCACATGAGGGGATTCTATCAGTAGCTCCGTCTTTAAGGGTGCAAACTCTCACTTTTCAACCTCACCATCGGTGGGAAAGTGAGACAACTGTTCAACCTGTTGATTCTCGACTCTGGGAGAGTTACGCAGTTTTCACATACCGGCGTCTGCTTGGAAGCAAATAAGTACAGCTGTTTGAGAAGGAGAGGGGTTAGGAAGTCATTAGAAAGAGCATGGGGCCCCATTTCCCATAATGACCTGTGATGGTTGGTGAGTTAAGCCTCTTCTGTTTACCCGGCTTGTTGACTGAGGTCGTTATTTGTGAGTTAGACCTCAAACTGGCAGATAAGAAAGCTTCCTTACGGAGAGAAACTTTTCTTATTTGTTTTGTCTCTCCCTTTCTAGTTTCCCGTTTTCCTTTCTGTCTTTCTTTCTTCAAGCTAAGTTTCTGAAGCGAAATATTCGAAATTAATATAAATATTCGAAATTAATAATAGCGAAGTGTGTAACAAAAATACATTGTGTAACAAGGAGCTCTGTGAGGTTTAAAGTATTTTGAAGGTAGCCTACCCTCTTGCGGTTCCCATGTTTTATTAGCCTGGCTGCCAGCCCAACTTCTCCCTGCCCACAAAAAAATTGGGTCGGGAAGTTGGGTCTGGAGGGTCTCGTATTGAACAACAACTTCAGAAAACCAGAATCTGGGCGTACCAATGAAATTGCCAGGGCGGGCTTTATACGATGATGGACAGATGATCAACAGTAACGTAAACACCCACGTCACAAAAGAGCGCTTAAGTTGAATTTGTTTTGAACAAACAACATATTACATTGCTCTGATTGGTTGTAGGTCTATCCAATTGAGCGAAGAGGCATTTGTTTTCCAGGCTCGTTTGAAACACGCCCCGTAGTCAAAGCGCAACAGAGAGTTCTCAGACTCATATTCTGACTAGAATTATGAGTATGACAACGTCAGGCTAATGTTTTATAACAGTATTCTGTTACACCCACGATATAAAGCTCTCACAATATAACACTTAACATTTTATTTTGGTATCCTCATAATATTCGTACCTGAGCTAAGGTCAGATGCTTAGATGATTTAGCCTACACTGGGCGGTTGTTTAAAATTTACATTTGTTTAGGGTTTACTTTTTATTATGCAGGTATGGAAATGTTGGCTGTGTTGGGTTCTATTTCATCTCGTCATATACTGGTCAAAGTCCTTTAGATGGTTTTAAAGCCACTGTTAGACTCTATATTCCTGTTATCTGTTATATACCTGGTCAGTCATTGAGATCAAATTAAAATGTACAATAACTAGGCTACCTGGTAATAACACACACTCAAGTACTTCTTTCTAGCCTTTACACAAGTGTTTGTGTGTTACCAGAAAAGGGAGACTTCTTGGCCCTTGACCTTGGGGGGACCAACTTCCGTGTCCTGCTGGTGAAGGTCTCAGACAATGGCAAGCAGAAGGTGCAGATGGAGAACCAAATCTACGTCATCCCTGAGGACCTGATGAGGGGCAGTGGGATCGAGGTGAGAGCCCCCCCCCCCCCACACACACACACACACACACACACACACACACACACACACACACACACACACACACACACACAACACACACCCTTTACTGCCCAACACTGTACCACACACACAAGCTGTTGTATTTAGAAACCTCCTTTTCCAAGTGCGATTTCTCATCAATGATCTACATATGTTTTGATTTGTTTGTTATTTTAGCTCTTCGACCACATTGCGGAGTGTCTTGCCAACTTCCTGGATAAGCTGGGCATAAAAGACAAGAAACTTCCTCTGGGGTTCACCTTCTCCTTCCCCTGCCAGCAGAACAAGCTGGACGAGGTGAGGGAGGCGGACTTTAACAGACATGGGCTTCAAAGATGTTCAAGCTGGAATAATGCAGCTTATTCTTAAGTGAGAGTATGAATGCTAAGTCTCTCAGGACCAAAGACAGGGCTTTGATTTGGAAACAGAAATCATGACAAACTGCAAAAAATAAAATAAAAATGATGAATTGACATGAATGAAACATGCATGTGATGTGTTTTGTCAACTGTGTGTTTGCATTTGTGCAGAGTATCCTGGTGTCGTGGACTAAGGGGTTCAGGTCCTGTGGCGTGGAGGGACAGGACGTGGTCAGCCTGCTAAGGAAAGCCATCGCAAGGCGAGGGGTGAGGACACATGCCTGACGCTGCTGTCCAGGAGCTAGGAGTTGGGGGCTGGGAGTTGGGGGCTGGGAGTTGGGGGCTGGGAGTTGGGGGCTGGGAGTTGGGGGCTGGGAGTTGGGGGCTGGGAGTTGGGGGCTGGGGGTTGGGGGCTGGGAGTTGGGGGCTGGGGGTTGGGTGCTGGGAGTTGGGGGCTGGGGGTTGGGGGCTGGGAGCTGGGGGTTAGGAGCTGGGGGCTAGGAGCTGGGGGCTAGGAGCTGGAGGCTAGGAGCTGGGGGTTACGGGCTGGGGGTTAGGGGTTAGGAGCTGGGGTCAAAATGAACACTGAATAAAAAATATGACAAATACTCAAAACAGATGTGTAATAGTGTGTGTGTGTGTGTGTGTGTTAGCTACAGGCTTAGTCACAAACATTCAGGGAAATGTAATCATCTATACAACATTGCCAAAACAGAAGCAACTCTAAATGAAGCAGGAGATAATTGAGCTCAGCAGTCAATTCAGTAGCAATAACCCCCCCACGGCAGATCAATCCAAGTATGAATCACGAGCCCAACTGTATTGAAGTGGGGAAAATTCTCTTTCATATACTGTTCAAAGACTGTGGCTGAAGGATGCTTGTCTGTGTGCTATTCTCTCTTGTCTGTCATCCTATTCCAATGGCATGTTCTATATCTCTTCCCCAGGACTTTGATATTGATATTGTAGCTGTCATCAATGACACTGTCGGCACCATGATGACCTGTGGCTATGACGACCATCACTGCGAAATAGGTCTCATTGTAGGTGAGTAAACTGGCACTTGAGGAAGGTGTGTATGTGTGTCAGTTAGCCTCGATCAATAAACATCTACATCACAAGATCGAAGAAATTCCCTTAAGGAAAGCTGGAAAGTATCAATAACGTTGACCTTTTAAGTTGCAGTCAAGCTGATTAAGACATGGCCTCTGAAAACATTCTTGTCCATCAGAGTGTCGACTCCGATAGAATTCTGTACAATCCAAGGACGCCCTCCCATTCCAGACCCGGATTAGATATGCCGGCTCCATCATGCATCAAGAACCCTGAAGGGAACACAGGGATTATTATAACTGCATATGTTAGCTGTCTGAGCTAGCCTCCAACTTCCCAGCCTCGTGTCTCCCCCTCAGGCACCGGCACCAACGCCTGCTACATGGAGGAGATGCGCCACCTGGAGCTGGTGGAGGGGGACGAGGGCCGCATGTGCGTCAACATGGAGTGGGGCGCGTTCGGGGACGACGGCTCCCTGGACGACCTGCGCACCGACTTTGACCGCGAGATTGACGCCGGCTCGCTCAACCCGGGGAAGCAGCTGTGAGTGGCAGCTTCCTTCACCTTTTTGAGTGGGTGTGTGTGTGTGAGAGATTTCTGTAATTGTCGCTGGGTTGTTGTTTTTCTGAAGGAGGGCGGGGGGGGGGGGGGGGATTAAGGAAGATGCAGCATCCACATTTGAAGCAGTGTGTGTGTGTGTGTGTGTGTGTGTGTGTGTGTGTGTGTGTGTGCATCCTCAGTTGGAACATCTGGTTAATACAACACACTTCCAACAGAGTGAGCTTCTTAATTAACCAGATGTTCCATCCATGTACAATCTGTGTTTTCAACTAATGGGTGAATGGGTAGCACTGTTCCTGTAGCATGCGTTGTTAGTTTGAGTGCCTATTTGTGTGTGACCCCCCCCTCCTCCTCCACCTCCTCTCAGGTTTGAGAAGATGATCAGTGGCATGTACATGGGGGAGCTGGTCAGACTGATCCTGGTGAAGATGGCCAAGGAACAGCTCTTGTTCCAGGGACACACCACCCCCTCCCTGCTCACCACGGGGCACTTCAAAACCAGCTTCGTCTCTGCCATCGAGAACGACAAGTCAGTCGTGTGTGTGTGTGTGTGTGTGTGTGTGTACTGAGGGAGTAAAACCTCGGATGTCGCCTGATTGTTTATATCTCTTCAGGATCTATTTTGGATGAAATATTTTTGTAACTACTCAGTGTCAAATCAAGTGTACAGTATGTGCCATGCCATAATCCTTTATTCCAGTGTGAATGGCAATTCTATTTACATCTATCTATTTAGGTCTATGTGACCTCAGATAAGAACAAACCTATTATTTCTACAAGCACCACACTAAGCCATGACGAGCCACTCCAAACGCCACTAGCAACGAGTGATATGTTTTAGTAATTGCTTCTCAACAACACGTGTATCAAAAATAACCTATACTGAGACGGTCTCTGTGTGTGTCCTGGTATGCGTGCTCGTGTGTGCGTGCGTGTGTGGCGGGTCCGTTTGTGTGGAACGTGTGTGTGTGTGTGTGTGTCGGGCCATGCAGGGACAAGGAGGGTCTGGTGAGTGCAGAGCAGGTGCTCCTGGAGCTGGGCCTGGCTCCGTCTGCCGAGGACTGCGTGGCCGCCCAGAGGGTGTGTCAGATCGTGTCGACCCGCGCCGCCCACCTGTGCGCCGCCACGCTGGCCGCCGTGCTGAGGCAGATCCGAGATAACAAGGCGGCCGAGAGGCTGAGAACCACCATCGGGGTGGACGGCTCCGTGTACAAAAACCACCCGCAGTGAGTGCCGCTGTGGAGGACGTGCTCTCTCTCTCTCTCTCTCTCTCTCTCTCTCTCTCTCTGTCTGTCTCTCTCTGTCTCCCTCTCTGTCTTTATCTGTCTCTCTGTCTCTCTCTGTCTCCCTCTCTGTCTTTCTCTGTCTCTCTGTCTCTCTTTCTCTGTCTGTCTCTCTGTCTCTCTCTCTCTTTCTCTGTCTGTCTCTCTGTCTCTCTCTCTCTTTCTCTGTCTGTCTCTCTGTCTCTCTCTGTCTCTATCTGTGTCTTTGTCTCTCTTTCTCTGTCTGTCTCTCTCTCTCTTTCTCTGTCTGTCTCTCTGTGTCTCTCTGTCTCTCTCTGTCTCTATCTGTGTCTTTGTCTCTCTCTCTCCCTCTGTGCAGAGGGCACATACACAACCGCACGCACACACAGTCTGGCCTTTTGACACGGCGGCAAAGGGAGCAGCTGTTTGGTTTCCAGGCGTCAGACGCCCTGACCCCCCCCCCCCCCACTCCTCTGGATTTCAAGGTTCGCCCGGAGGCTCCACAAGCTGGTGCGTCGGCTGGTGCCGGACTGCGACGTGCGCTTCCTGCGCTCGGAGGACGGCAGCGGGAAAGGCGCCGCCATGGTGACGGCGGTGGCGTACCGCTTGGCGGCGCAGCAGGCGGAGAGGCAGCACATCCTGGACTCGCTGCGGCTCGGCCGCGAGCAGCTACTGGAGGTGAAGAGGAGGATGGGGGAGGAAATGAGCCGAGGCCTGGACAGGAAGTCGCATCAGGACGCCACCGTCAAAATGCTGCCCACCTACGTCAGGTCCACCCCCGATGGCACAGGTCAGAGGTCTAGGCGCTCGCCAGTTCAGGAGAAGAAGAAGGTTCTTAGGTGGTTGTAGGGAGGGATGGAAGGATATTAGATGGATACGGGGATCGATACCATATTTTAGCGGAGATGGATGTCATAAATGTGCAATTCATGTGTTCTGTGTGCATGCTGGGGGGGGGGGTATTTGTGACAAGGTTTTTGTGTGGCTTTGAGGGTGATTAGTTTGCTAGAGACATGTGTGTGTGGATGGCTGGGGGGGGGGGGAGTGTGTGACTGCGTGTGGGAACACACCTGAAATGTTGTGTGCCTTCATCAGAGCGTGGAGACTACCTGGCTCTGGATCTGGGCGGGACTAACTTCCGGGTGCTACTGGTGCGCGTGCGAGGGGGCAAGAGACGCAGCGTGGAGATGCACAACAAGATCTATGCCATCCCCCAGGACACCATGCAGGGGACCGGAGAGGAGGTAGAGAGGGGGAGGGAGGGTGGAGAGATGGAGGAGGAAATGAGGTGGGGTGGGGTGGGATAGAGACGGCTGGGGAGGAGAGGAATTACAGGTGGGGGGGGGGAACCTGATTGTACTCTAGCTCTTTCTTCTCTCTATGGCTTGTTAGTTATGTGGAAGGGAAAGGGCTACTTATTCCATGTGGCGTTTCTTCATCTTCCTCTCCTGAACACATGTATCCACTGGAGCTAGTGCTGGGTGGAGCTCGGGTTGTCTGGCTTCTGTTGCAATTGGGGCTTTTTTGTGTTGCAGCTGTTTGACCACATTGTGCACTGCATTGCCGATTTCCTGGAGTACATGGGCATGAAAGGAGCATCCCTCCCACTGGGGTTTACATTCTCATTCCCCTGTCATCAAAACAAACTAGACCAGGTAAGAGGCTGTGAAAGCAAATACACGACTTTCCTTTCACTGCTTTGAAAAAAGCACAACCCAGGCCTGTCAATGGACTGAATAATGCAAGGAACATCTTATTTTTCCTCAAATCTTTTTGAACCCCCCCTACTCTGCCTCTCCTTTTTTCTGCATCTCTTCTACTCTACTCTGCCTCTACTCTGCCTCACCTGTATTATATTCTGCCTCACCTGTATCCTACTCTGCCTCTCTTCTACTCTACTCTGCCTCTACTCTGCCTCACCTGTATTATATTCTGCCTCTCCTGTATTCTACTCTGCCTCTCTTCTACTCTACTCTGCCTCTACTCTGCCTCACCTGTATTATATTCTGCCTCTCCTGTATTCTACTCTGCCTCTCCTGTATTCTACTCTGCCTCTCTTGTACTCTACTCTGCCTCTACTCCGCCTGCCCTGTATTCCACTCTGCCTCTCCTTTTCCAGGGTATTCTGTTGAAGTGGACCAAGGGTTTCAAAGCCTCGGGCTGTGAGGGGGAGGATGTGGTGGCTCTGCTGAAGGATGCCATCCGCCGTAGAGAGGTCAGGGGTCAATCTCTCTTCACACTGCTGAAATCCTTACCCTCTCCTAGGTCCATACAGGATTGGACAGAAATATGTCTCAATTATCCCTATACAGAAACAAAATGTGGATAAACACCGTCTATATGCTGAAGGTGTATACCCAATTGCTCTGAAAGTACCAAATTAACGAAAAGAATTAGTGAAAACAAGTTCAAGGCTAATTCAATGTATTGATTACACATATGTGAGGTGCAGGTGTCTGTTAGACTCAAGTTGAGTATCACAGAAGACTGGACAATGATGATCAGAATAGCCTTTGCAGGCACAGTCCAAGAACAAGATGTGCCAGACAGTTTTTGTTTAGGTCTTTTGATAAAGCTCCTAGGAATGGCCTTGTCGCTCCTTCTATTTTCCTCATTCAAAGTTGCATGGCATTATACACTTTGGGAATATTGTGACCTTTGACTTTCATTACTGAGCAGTCACATTTTACAAAGACCTAACTTATGGCGCTGCAAGCATAGGAAAAACACAATAATGACAGTTTATCAATTATTCAAGAAACATAATTAATTGATAGGCACATTTCTCTCCTGGACATAACCAAGAGGTATGTGCTCATGAGCTTAATATTACAAGATATAGATCAAACATTGTTTATTATATTCAGAACATTTCAAACAGAATAGAAGTAATAAAGTAATCCTTATCCTTAATTGTTGTTAACTGATCAATGGTTTAAGGACAGACCTCTTCAACACATATGCCTCTATATAGGCCCATATGTATACAGTATATTCCTATGTATATATACTGTGTAAATATACTGTGTATACCGTATACACCTTTATAGAGTTTTACATTTATTCAGTTCTTATATTTATCCATGTTTATTCAGCCTGTACATTTATGTTTTGATCAGATGAGCCAACATAAATTATCGTTAGTTTTCTTTTTAATGTGTACATGATCAGTTGCCGTAGCCTTGTACTTGGCATGTGTAGAATCGCACACTTCAGCTAGCAGAATCATCTGTTCTTCAAAACAGTGAAGAAGATTCAAGTTATGTTGTCAGTTTTTTTTTTTGTGCCTCTTAGGCAATCAATCAACCACAAGAAAGGGTGTGATTCTTTTCTCAAAAGGGGTGCTATTGATTTCCAAACAATTTTTCATTTGTCTCACAAGGCTTACTTGTTTGTGTGGGAATGATCGATGTTTACATATTTCCGTTCCCTGTGGGTGGACAGGAATTTGACCTGGACGTGGTCGCCGTGGTGAACGACACCGTGGGGACCATGATGACCTGCGGCTACGAGGACCCCCTCTGTGAGGTGGGCCTCATCGTAGGTGAGTCTGTCTGGCTCTCTGGCTCTCCATCTACAGCTCTAGCTTTGTCCATCTCCCTCTCTCTACCTTGGTCTCTCTGTGTCTCTCTCTCTCTCTCTCTCTCTCTCTCTGTGTGTCTCTCTCTCTGTGTCTGTCTGTGTCTGTCTCTCTCTCTCTCTCTCTGTGTGTCTTTCTCTCTCTCTGTGTGTGTGTCTCTCTCTCTCTCTGTGTCTGTCTGTGTCTGTCTCTCTCTCTCTCTCTCTGTGTGTCTTTCTCTCTCTCTGTGTGTGTGTCTCTCTCTCTCTGTGTGTCTGTCTCTGTCTCTCTATCTCTGAGCTGTTTTCTCTCTCACGCATCCTGTCTCTGTCTCCTTGCCGTCCTCAGGCACCGGCACCAACGCCTGCTACATGGAGGAGATGCAGAACGTGGAGCTGGTGGAGGGGGACGAGGGCCGCATGTGCGTCAACATGGAGTGGGGCGCGTTCGGGGACCGCGGGGAGCTGGACCAGTTTTGCACCGAGTTTGACAGAGCGGTGGACGACCGGTCAACTAATCCGGGCAAACAGAGGTGCCTACTAGTGTAGATAGATCCCTCGTTGTTGTTCAGTTCTCTATTCATATATATAGAGATGTATATGTTGTAAACAGTAGTAGCTCATTGAGGATTGTGATGTATTTAGTATTAACTGCTTAGAAAGTTGGAAGCAGGAAGTTGTCTTTAGGAACTTAACCCAATGTACCAATTGGAGAAAACGGCAAATACACCCTGGCTTGCCGTGTCTATGACTTCTTATTTTATGCCAGTAAGCTTACCCTGGGGCTTAGAGAGGATGAAATGCTTTGCTAAATTCGCATTGCTGGCTACATTGTTTTTCCAATAATCTGTTTGTCTTTCCTTCTCTCAGGTATGAGAAGATGATCAGTGGTATGTACCTGGGGGAAGTGGTGAGGAACGTTCTGCTGGACTTCACCTCAAAGGGCTTGCTCTTCAGAGGCAAGCTGTCTGAGCGCCTCAAGACCAGAGGCATATTTGAGACCAAGTTTCTCTCCCAGATCGAAAGGTAGCGTGTTTGTATACTTCCAGCCTGTGTGTGCCAGTGGGAGTGGCGTTGTGGAAAGCCACTAGGTCTTTTTATTAAAAGTAAAGAAAGGCGTCGAGAGACAGAGAGAGAAAGCACCTGTAAATCTATGTTTGACAAAACAGTCCTTTTATTGCTGGTGGTTCCAGCCGCAGGGATGTCTGGATCAGACATATTAAACAAGTGAAAATACACTGTTGTATTCGAGAAGTGCTTCTTTGAGTAGGATTTAAAGATTGAAAAGAAATCTTACAAAAAAAAATAATGATAAATCTATCCTTGCACTTTCAAGAAAACGTTAGTCATCACAGAGAGAAATCCAAAGTGTAGATTTCAGTGTGTAATTCCTGTGTGTGTGTGTTTAATCACCCGTAGGTGGATCTGAAAGCAAGTGCTATCGATCACATTGCACAGGCTTTGTCATTCTTGTATTCCAGTGTATGTACCGGTAGCAAGTGCGTTAACCCTCCTCACACCTCCTTTGTCACTCCCTTCCTCTGCACCCCCCCCCCCCCCCCCCCCAGTGACCGCCTGGCCCTGCGGCAGGTGCGCTCCATCCTGCAGCACCTGGGCCTGACCAGCTCCACCTGTGAGGACAGCATCCTGGTGAAGGAGGTGTGCAGCGTGGTGGCCCGCCGCGCCGCCCAGCTCTGTGGCGCCGGCATGGCCGCCGTGGTGGACAAGATCCGCCTCAACCGCAACCTGGAGCATCTTCGCGTCACCGTGGGGGTCGACGGCACCCTGTACAAGTTGCACCCACAGTGAGTGACAGCGAAGTGTCGCATTTCTTTCGACGCTTTTTTTTGGGGGGGGGGATCGTCCTGGTTAACGTGTCCTGTCTTGTCTCCTTTGTCTCTCGCCCTTCTCTTCTCCCCAGTTTCTCCAGTATCATGCACGACACAGTGTCGGACCTGGCGCCACAGTGCGAGGTGACCTTCCTCCAGTCGGAGGACGGCAGCGGGAAGGGAGCGGCGCTCATCACGGCCGTGGCATGCAGGATCAGGGACGCGGGCCAGCACTGAGGTGGCGCCACCGTGGGGACTGGAGGATAAAGGGAAACAGACTGAGATGACAAGCTGCTGGCTGGACTGACCTTTTTTTTTTTTTTTTTTTTTTTCTTATTTAATTTGATTGAAAGGTTGTGTTTCTGGGTGCGCAAATGTATTAAATGTCCCCCTGGCCTGCAAGATTCTATTTGCTTTGATGAAATGTTGCTGATTGAGTTGGGTCTTGGGACAGCGTACAGAAAAGACTTGTGATACATGCAACTGAATGTGACCATTGATACTTGTCTCCTGTTTCGTTGATAGTTTATTTTAAATGCATTTCATAAAATATAATATTCTTATAGTGTTGTCCTTATCTTACTAATGGAACATGTCTGTCTTGAATTGAGTTAGGAAGGAGAATTAACGTTCACAATATTTGTTGGTTAGTATATTAGCTGTCAAGCGGTTTAGAAAAACTCATTTTATTTCCCCTGTCAATGTAGACCCATATTGTGAGTGTGACTCCTGTGGTTATTCTGTGCCTGAAGGATTGTCCTCTTCGTGAGCCCATCTTATAGTCTTGATTTGTTCATCCGGATAGCACAATGATATAATATTGCTCTCTCTGACCTGTATGTGGTGAGTAGCACATCGTTTTATTTATTTTTTTACAAAATCCAGTTTAAACTGGTACCTGTATGCTACTTCCAGCTATATAATCAACACTCTGTGGTAGTAATAATGACCATTCAGTGAGATTGCACATTGCCTGTACAGGAAATGATGCGTGCTCCAGGTGTAAGCGGGGAGCAGGTGGGTGGACAGCAGAAGATACCAGAGAGGTCGAGTGCAGGGTGAAAACAAGCAGTTGCCGGTGCTGATCAACTGAGCATCTGTGATCTCAAATACCTCTTTGGCCAGACAGCTGCTACACGGGTTCAGAAAGGTTTTTGCTCACAAGTAGGAAAGACTTTTAAGTCATTCAATCCAAAGATATTTTGATAAAAGGTTAACCTTTTTTAATTGTTTTTCCAATTTTGTTCCCTTAATCCCAAAGCGGTACACTTACAAAGGTTATTGGTATTGATTATTGGTTTTAGCACTATTACCAGTGCCATGATTGTTGTTAATACCTGTTTGATTGCCACACAATTCCTGTGCCTCAAACCAACTAATGCCTGTTCCCCTTTAAAATGGTGTGCTATTTTTATCAGTTAAGCGCACATCAAGACAGGGTTAAGTACCTTGTGCAGCTGCTTTTTTAAGAGGGAGAAAAATTGATAGATTTGGAAATAGCAACTAGGTCTGTGTATAAAGCCAGAGGGACTATACACCAGTCAAATTAAATTGTGTATTAAAAAAAAATCCATAGAAATGAGTTATCCTGCTATACCCACAGTCCTTCTAAACCAAGACATGCATGAGTTTGATCTTGAATACACCTTTGAAGCCGGGTGTATTCTAAGTTTCTGTGTCCGTTTTTTTGTTGTTGACTGCAAATAATCATTAAATTGCTTCCCTGAAGGGATTTTCCTGTGGCATATGAAATTAACAAGACACAGGCTGAATCCTATGCATAACAATAATAACCTAGAACCAGATTAGGGCTATGTGTGTACTGTGCAGTGAATTGCTTGATTTCAGCAATGGAAATTAATGTGTTTTTTAAATATTTTTCATGGAGCTACGGATCATTCGTCCATATGGTAAAACATAACACTCAAACAATAAGGCTTTCCTAAAAACAAGGAATAAGAAACTCATTTGATGAAATACATACATAATTGAAATATAATGTAATGATGTTCTGTCATTTAACAAGGTTCTTGTTTTTCTAACAACAAGAATGGGCTGTTCTTTTATGAATAGCAGCTTATCTGAAGCAGAAGAACAGTTCCATGACGCTACGCCACAAATGACTGAGTTTGAAAGCAGGGCAAACGGCTCTCATCCTCGTGTAACTGAACAACGGAATACCCCTGGAGACTGGTTAACCAAAGCCTAACTACCCCTGGAGACTGGTTAACCAAAGCCTAACTACCCCTGGAGACTGGTTAACCAAAGCCTAACTACCCCTGGAGACTGGCGAACCAAAGCCTAACTACCCCTGGAGACTGGCAAACCAAAGCCTAACTACCCCTGGACTCTGGTTAACCAAAGCCTAACTACCCCTGGACTCTGGCTAACCAAAGCTTAACTACCCCTGGACTCTGGCTAACCATAGCCTAACTACCCCTGGACTCTGGTTAACCAAAGCCTAACTACCCCTGGAGACTGGTAAACTAAAGCCTAACTACCCCTGGAGACTGGTTAACCAAAGCCTAACTACCCCTGGAGAGTGGTAAACTAAAGCCTAACTACCCCTGGAGACTGGTAAACCAAAGCCTAACTACCCCTGGAGACTGGTGAACCAAAGATTTGAAGAAAAAGAGGCCTGCACACTTTTCTCCCTGCGGGGAATGCATCAGAAAACAGTCTAGTTCTATGAAAACCAATTAATCAAGAACCTAACCAATGGCTCTAAGATATCTAGGCTTCCCTTGACACAAATTGTATTAAACAACACGAGTTGTGTGTCTGTAGGGTATGCTCAATATGTTCACCGTGAATTAAGAACAAAAAAATGCACAAACAAAATGTTCATAGTAGACAAAGCTACAACTGTATATTGGGCTAGACGAGAGACATTTATTTAATTTGGTCAAATCTATCTTGTGGTACAGTAGAGTGTAAATAGTATTTTAGTCTGAGATACAGTAAAGACAGGGAGTGCTCTGTCAGAGATGGTTCTTTCACTGAAATCTTTGTGGTTGACCTGACAATGAAGATCTACATGGAGCCCATTGATAGAAACTATGCTTTCTCTTTCAGTTTGAATGCATCTGTGTTGTGTAAGTGGGTGGGAGAAGACAGACATGGCCAGTTTAATGGACCTACCGTGACAACGCTGTCAGTCAAACCATGTTGTAATGGCCTGTGTTTTGCATATCGCCCAGAGAGTAATAATCAAATATGCTTGTCTTTTAAATCAGATATTCCAGCGTACAAATGAGAGGGACAGCCAGTGCTGTGTGTGATTGTGACATGAGAAAATGCTTATCGTTTCATTCATTTTCGATACCACTGATTGCACATTCATTACATTGTTGTTGTAACAAGCTTGTCCGAGCTGTCTGGAAATGGGAATGCTCTCGTTAATTAATTTATGGTTGGGGAAACACAAGTGAGAGCAACAAGCTTTTCTCCTCGTTGTATATTTACGATCACTGTTATGATGCAGAACTGAATGCAGTCGTCTGCAGTAGCGTACTCGGGGCCGAAACAAATTTAAAGGGCACCAGCAACATATGGTGTGTCACAGAGGCGTTGCTAGACATTAAACTCGACTGGGGCTCAGTCCCCTCATTAGAGCTACTCATCACTTTTTTTTTGTTCTTCCAAGCTTGCGGCGTACAAGGAGTGTGCAACACAATGCAACCGAGTCCACCACTGTTATCAGTAGACAAGAAACATTGCACATGGAAATACAGCCAGGCTACTTGCGTCATGAAAGAGGCGCTATCAGACATTTAAGAATACTGGGCTACTGCATCCATCCGATACAACTCTGGTGTGAACAGTGCTGCTCGGATAGACAAACAGTCAGCCTGCAACCCTGTCATTTGCAGAAAGGCAGATTGTTACATGGGCCTCTGGTTAGAGGAAACACACTTCCCCTAGCTGCTCAAACAAACAAGAGCAAAAGAGCAAGAGACATGTTCTTAACTAAGTAACAAAGTGAATTACAATATGAGAGAACGTGATTCCCAATGTAAACATACCGCAGGGCTTACTATGATCTTCCTATGATCATGGTTTCACATGGCTTTTGTTTTCATGGAAGTAGTGTGTGGACATAATTTATACAATTATCATGACATGATCCCTGTGAGACACACAGCACTGTCATTCTAAAGGTGCTTCTTGATAAAGATCGGGAAGCATCAGATAAGTCAAATGTCAGAGTAACTGTCACTTTCATCTGATGGTTTTTTGTTTCCAAGACGCAATTAAACATGTTTCCCGTCTCCCCCCGCCCCATGCTCCACCAATCATGGACAATATCTCATTGGTCAGGCAATCCTTTGCTTTCAGTGCTACAATTTTTTACAAGAAATTTGATATCTACTGACACATTAATCTAATTTATGTATTTAATATTCAGAATGTTTAATACTTGAATTGAAACTCATACATTTTACTGTAGTTCAATGGTTTGGCATCTTAAAGCAGGCTACTTTTGTTACACTATTGTTTAATGCATATTGTCAAGCCAGTGCCATCACTCAATACACATGTATCATTACGAATATTTATAACATCATCATATTTCTATTCAATAGACAGGAAGAAATTGGATAGGAAAGCTTACGCTATCCCTGTGCGGGTATATATACATAGTTCTCAACAGACGTGTGAAATCAGTGTGAAAACACACAGATGCTGTTGCTTTTAATCAGTCCAGTTTACGCTCAGTCCCCACTCACAGAAGGAAAGTCATTCAGATCTGGCATGCTAACTAATTGCCAGGTACTTCATCTTATTAACAGCACTTTTTACAAAGTCAAATGTCACAGCACTTAGCTATGGAGGATGGTGGTGCAGATGATTACATGTGCCACTGGCAGAGTTCCCAAATGCCAAGTGTTGATGTTGGATCACATCATACCACAAGGCATCGTCCTGAAAGGTTCATAATTTCTTCCTTAAGGCATGCACAGTTAAACAATGAACTCTGAAATTAATTGCCGGAGCCTCATAAAGTCTATATACTAATACCATGGTATTAGTATACCATTTTAAATGGTAAATTATAATGTACTGTGTACATTATACATGGTACATTTACTACAATAAATGATACCTGTGAACTGTGCAGAGAGAATAAGATGGGTTTTTCCCTGCTCTAAGAGTCTCTCCAGGTGAATGATTGAATGACAGGGTAGGGGGGACAACCTTTTATCATTAGCCAATCAGCCAAGTTTGTTTTCTGCAATCAATGTAATTGGAGCGTTTATTCACGTGGTGCTGTAAAGGGACCCTCAGTCTATCAGCTCTATTGTTTTTGCTGGCGCTTCGGTGTAAATCGCTGGCAACAAGACTCTTAGTCATTGTACTGGGAGATGAACAAGGAATCATTAGAGCCGGCTAACTATGCTCTGGAAATTACGGAATAATTGTTTTCCAAGATTACAAATGTCCTATGACAACTACTAATACTATGACTACATACAGAGTCTATCTCAAATTTGTGCTTTGGTGTCATGAATTTAAATCCAATTTATCTGTAAAACATCCTCCCCACCCACCCAAGGCAACCACAGTGCATACAGAACAGAATACTGTCTACGTGTTTGTCAGTTGTAACACAACAACAGACTGCTGAGAAAAACGCCATACTGTGGGAAGTATTTTTCTGTATTTATTGAGCAGAACACTCTGGTTTTTGTCAACATACACAACATATATTGAATGAATAGCTATTACACAAGCACATGCAGAGGGAAAAAAACTATACATTGATGACATTTTACGATAAACACTGATACTTCCTGCCTGAAACACAAAATAAGCAACATTAAAGTGTACCAGACTAACCAGGCAGTGAGCTTGTTAGCGATGCACAGTTTTAAGACAGAGCCAAACAAGAAGATGCTCAAAGTCAATAATTTGACGTTAAAACTCAAAGTACATTTGAATGAAACATTAATAAAGACTTTTCCTTATGCTAAATTAATATGTAAATATATATTATATATATATATATTAAGAATCCACAAACATAAATCTACAAAGACCACTCTCACCATTTAAAGATAAACAATTAAAAATAATAAATAACAACAAAAGACGTCTGGGACTGTTGAAAAGCACAATCTATTATATAATTGTATATAATGCATTATATGAGCCTACAATATAGATTTACCAAATGGACATTAAAACACACAATTACACAGTCAACTTATTGGCCAATGGAATGGTGAGATTTCAAACTGAAGCAAACTCCTTACCTTCAATAACCATCCACTAACCAATTTCTTGATTTAAGTTAAATTTTCAATCATACAAAGAAGAACTCATATCAAACGACAATGCATAGACAAACTTCAGTGCTTCTCATTGGTACACTTTTAGGCATTCACATTTGCACAGCAGAGACATAAAAACAAGCAGGCTGAAAAGGCATCGTCACATTAGTGCACGGGGAACTCAAAAAAGATTAAATAATCAAAATATTATTTGTATATACTGTACTGTATATATACAAATATATATACAAAATATTACATATTATATAAGTCATTCATCAATCGATAATAATCAACATAACAACATAACATAATAATCAACAGCCCACATCTCAAGCATGTGGCCTTTTAAAAGAAGTGCCTTTTAAGAAACGTCTTACAATTTCAAAACCAGGAAAGCACCACAAAGTCACAATATGTTTGTTGCCAAAGAATAATTTAAAGGACAGACATGCCCGACCCAATCACACAATTGTTGTTAGTCGACGTACAACGTGTTTTTTTTTTTTTTTTTTTTTGCAGTTCTGGGCCTGAAAGCTGTGTGAAAGGGTCCATACAGATCCTTAGTGTCTCAGCAGCTAACATGGCACTTCTGTCAAGTAACTGGCGATTGTCATCAAACCCAAAGCTGAGGCATCTTCCATAAATTGTATTTTTAATACAATTTCCCAAAGAACTTTATCAACAAACTTACTGACATTCTGGCAGGATTTTCCTTGATTTTTCTAATAATCACAAATTTAGACGACTTTAGGACTAGCCGTTTCATTTTAGTTCTAGATGTATAAATATAACAAATAAAAACATGGCATAGTTGTGGCATTTATTTTTGTTAAAATATGTTAATTGTGCACAAACACTTGCGTCATGTTAAATGTAAAACATTTTAAAAATAGTCTTATTCTCCAGAGGTTAACCTTGCATGTTCTGCTGTAAATTCCCAACCAGAATGTACAAGGCTACATGTACAGTAAGAGTAACAGGTATTTTCTTGATAAAAAAAACCCACAGTGAACACTTGTCTTTCATTCCTTCTTGTAGATACACTGCAATACCTTAACTCTTTAAGTTACCGTACTGGTAAAATACTTGGTACTTTCAGATATGATGTGTGACTGAGTAGGTAGAGTCAAGTACAGGATTATTCCCTCACACTGGTGTATTCGAGACACTTATCCAGCAACTCAAAACACTGAAGTCTCATCATCTCTAAAGTGATTATTCATTCACGGTACTCAAGAACCATGAAGGTTTCTTACAAAGAACCACCTGACTTAAAAGAAAGCACACTACCCAATGTGGAGAATATAATATGGAATATTGAAATGAAAAACTTGAATGAATGACAAGCACTACTTAGTTTGTTGTTGATGACCTGAGTACATCTTTCTTTTGTTGTTTAGAATTTGAATTACCTGAGTTGTAAAATATGATAGGCTATTCTGTAAGCGAGGTCATGGCATCAATGTAACTGTTGGTCATTTTCCATTGGAATTTCTGAGGGGCATGTCACCCATGGGTGACCAGATATTTAACATCCACCCTGAGGGCTCATTGTTGTTGTCAAAAGTTGTACTTATGTTCACATAGAACAGGATCTACTGAACTTTTGTTTGTGTTTAAGTTTCTGCGAAGGTACTTAAATCGTTTCCCATGTAAACACCCTCTCAGGTAAATTTCCCTGGGGCGCAAACTCAGTATCATTCCTTTGTTTGTTATCAGCCTCTTTTCCGGGGGTCGGGTCGCGGGGGCAGCAACCTAAGCAGGGAGGCCCAGAATTCCCTTTCCCCGGCCACTTCCACCAGCTCTTCCTGGGGGACCCCGAGAAGTTCCCAGGCCAGCCGAGAGACATAGTCTCTCCAGTATCATTATTTCTGGAAATGATCTGATGTATGTACAGTATACATCTGATTGTGTACCTGTCCGGGTGGTGTGGATAAGAGACTGTATTTTATAACCTGACACTATGTATAACCCCCAGTGGGGGTTACCATCTAGGCTGGCATCTTGGAGTCAGAGGGAGTGGACAGGATCAACAGACTTGTACATGTCTACCAGAAATACCATACTGAGGTTCTACTGTCCAATTCAAAACAGTACACAAGAGGATGCATACACAGCTCATCCTAAATTCTTTCAAATATTATTATATATTTATATAATATTTTATATTATTATATTTCAAATAAGTACAAATATAAACTAAAGCCACTATCTACAGCACAACACAATTTAGGTTCATTCTTGCTTACTTATTTTCACGTGGCTTGCAATCAGTAATTATGAATAAACACAATCAAGTTGTCCCCACCCCCCCCTTATCCAGTTCCAATTAAAACTGTGAAGTTTCTATTTGGGGATTTTCAGTTGGTTTGTCAGGCCATAAAAACACACTTGTATGCAATTCCTGTTTTTATAGTAAAATAACATTTTAATCAATAACAATCCAGCCTTGTGGGATTAAAGTCTTCAACTACTAAAGTCAAATTTGCCATTGAGCATCCTGCCTGCCGTGTTGATTATTCCCTTCCTGGCAGAGCTGAGATGAATCAAACAGCTCACGGACAGTGTGTGTTTGGGGGCGGTGGGGCGGTTGCACCCTGGCTGTTAGTCCAGCTGGAGCTGCAGCTGCCTGGTCCTTATCACATGCAGGGGTTCCTTCAGATGCACGCATGCACTCACGACCCCCAAGCATGCACAAACACACATACAAAAACCCAGAAACCCTCTGAAATACTCATTTAGACATTGTACCTTTGGATTTCTCAGTGCCTTCAAGTTTATTCCTCATGCATCCGTGCAGGAAGCAAGCAGATGTACTCTGGTTTAAGTACATCGAAAAGGGAAAATGAGAGGATCTGCGATATTAAATTGAAACACATGAACACGTTTGTAACTTTAGCAGACCGAGATATAACAAACGTGACGCTCTGACAACTGCCTTTCAAAGCCCTTCCGGCATACTGCGGCTAGTGTGAAACGACTGTCCATTCCTCTCTAACGTTCCCAGGCCTGGCAGACTGCTACTCCAGACGGGCTGATCTTCTCCGCCTCCTCCGGGCCAAAGCCTCTCTTGTGACCCCCGCTGCCCACGCCGGAGCTGCCCTCTGACCCGCTGGCGTCCATGTGGACGATACAACCCACCCGTGAGTTCCTCTTCAGCTCCAGTTCCAGACGCACCGTATCCGTTGGATTGCCGTCCGTGTAAACTTTATTCCTGGCACCAAACACCAAGGGGTTGGCGTTGGTGGTACCATCTCTAAGGGCACCCCCCCCAATGCCCCCGGCCCCCGTCTGGCCCTCCCCGGCTCTCCTGCACCCCAGCTCCCAGTCCCCCGGGCAGCAGCAAGGGTTGGGCTGGCAGACGGCCTGGAAGCCCCTCTTGAAGTTCTCGTTGTAGTAGCCGTATATGATGGGGTTGACGCTGGAGTTGGAGAAGGCCAGCCAATGGGCAAAGGGGAACATGTAGCCCGTCAGCAGCTCCAACTGGTCCCCGTCCAGACCAGAGTAGTCGGTCATGAGCATGAGGGTCCACAGAGGCAACCAGGACACCATGAAGAGCACGGCCACCACGATTAGCATCTTGATCACCTTGATTTTCTTCTGGGAGATCAGGGGCCGGCTCTCATGTCTGCCAGAGGGCCCCTGGACAGCTGTGTCCTGGGGCTCCCTGTTGGACACCACCGAGGTGTAGAGCTTCACCCCGATCCGCCCGTACATCAGGGTGATGAGGGTAAGAGGCACCAGGTAGATGTGAGCGAAAAGCACGGTGGTGTAAATTTTCCGCATCTTGGGGTTGGCAAAGTTTTCGTAGCAGGTGAACAGAGGGTAGGTGACGTTGGATTCTCGGTTGGAAACCATGTAGTGATAAGGTACTTCCTCCACTGTCAGCGCGGCCGCTGAAGGACACATGATCACCACAGCCAGGACCCAAATCATCACTATGGTCCCCTTGGCCACGAAAAGGCTGAGTTTAGGCTGGAAAGGGTACACTATACAACGGAACCTGTGGAAGTACCGGATAGATGTTCAGCCCTGATGAATACAAGTATTTACTTCATATTTCAAAGTATTTCAGTAAACATTCCTCCAAGTGTTTAGAAACTATTCTTTTCACATCCTCGTGTTTTTTTGTGTCTCAACTTGAATTGCATGTAGCAGTGGTTGCACCTCAGGTTACAATTGTGCTCCAGTCCTCAAGCAAATAGCTCTCTTCCATGCAGTCATCTCTTAATGGCTGCATGAAAGAGAGCTATCAGCTTCTTAGATGACTTACCTGTCGACGGCTATGGCCACCAAGGTGAAGACTGAGGCCGCCACAGACATCCCCTGCACTAGGCCGCTCATTTTGCACACTGTGTTGGTAAATGGCCAGCCTTTCAACAGAATCAATGTCAATCATCAAGTACACAAGAAAATGTTTTATTTTTCTCCAACGTAATTTATGTTTGACTGCTGTGCTTGAAATTGTAGGTGTATAGCACAGCGGTGTTGAAACATTTGAATCAGTGTTAGTGTGTATGTGCATGTGTGTGTGTATGTGCATGTGTGTGTGTGTGTTGGTGATGTGAATGAAAAGCTAATGGTTGTACAGTTTAAGTTCTCTTGAATGTAAGAACTACATGCCAGAGAATGTCACTATTAATTTATCATATTGGTGAAAACAAACAGTCTTGGATGGTGGAAACTATAGAATTGTAAACAGATACAATAAGAAACGTTAAGAACCAGAACAGTTCAAACAGTATTTTGGTGGTCAGAGTCAAGAAACACTCTGTATTTACCACACACAGCGCTAACACGTTCCAAATGCCAAAGCACTTTTACATTTAGGAGATGAGAGCTGAGCTACCTGTGATGAGGTTGTCCACCAGTGTGGTGGGGATACAGAAGATTCCCACCAGAAGATCGCTGATGGCCAAGTTGAGGATAAACAGGTTGGTGACGGTCCGCATGCGCCGGTTCCCCAGCACGATTATACACACCAGCACGTTCCCCACCATGCACAGCAGGAAGATGAACAGGTAGGCCAGGATGAAACTGGCAGCAACCGTAAGGGAGTGCTGGTAGTAAGGGAAGTAGGTGAGGTTGGCCGTGATGTTGGAGCTGTGGACGAGGTGTCTGGAGTTGTTGGACCAGGGTGGGCTGTCTGCTGAGGCCTCCACCTCCATACCTCCTTCTTCTATGCTGTCCCCCACCTCCATTCCTCCCGTTAAGTACAGCCCTCTCAGACAGCAGTCCCTGACGACACACACACACACACACACACACAACCAGTTGAGTGCCCCTGATGAGCCAATCAGATTCCACATTGTGAGTTTTAGCATTTTCTGTCGGACTATGAAGCATGAATTTATTTGTTTGCATATTAAATGAGATGTTGTAGTTTAATAGCCATCTTGAAATAACATACAAGCCCTGGTCGCCTTTTTATAAGACAAAACCTATTTAAATCAATTCCAAACACGACCATAAGATCATAAGATACCATTGTTGTAGTAGGCGAGACCGGTGTTGGACTTGAGACCATATTTTGAAGGTCTCGTCCTTGTCTCCGTCTACAAAGAGTACTCTGGATTATTTTTCAAGACCGGTCACGACCACAACTGCGGGTATATCACTAAATTTCCTGTGCATTGTAATTGATTTGTTAATATCATTACTGTTATTGGATGTAAACAGCACGCTTCAGGTGCAACCAATAACTTCACTAATTTATATTTTGTAATTACCCATCACCCCTCCTTGCACCCTAAGTGAATGAGGAAGACAGGTGAAACAATGAAGATGTCGGACAAATTTAATTAGATTTGGTTACCTAAAGCACAGCGTTTACTATAGCGACCAAAAGAAAACACACGGCAGTGTATACATTCTGACAAGAGACGTTCACTGAGGCGGCTGGGACTAGGCCTGCATCAAACTTTTACCAGCATTTAGAAAGAAAACATTAAAAGGTAAGCTTCAAAAAAATCTTCCCCCTTTACACAGAGGTTTATCGAGTATTAGCTACCTATTTATTACACTGTATGTTTCAGTTGCTTACCAGATTGTTTTTGTTATAACGAGCCAGGTCTCTAGAACGAACAAAAAGTAATATCCTAAAAAAATGTAATAGCCTGCTTTGCCTGGCCATAAGCATACATTGATGCTAATTTTGATTTCAAATACACAGTTACAGATCAAATCTAACTTTTTACCTAGTCAAACCGCTTGTGTGTTTTGAGTGGTCTGGTCTTGAATTGGTATTGCCCTGTCTTGGTCTTGACTCGGTCTCGACCCCTAAAAGTTTTGGTCTCGTCTCTGTCTCGAATCTCGATACACTCTGGTCTTGGTCATCATGACTTGGTCTCGGATTAGGTGGTCTTGACTACACTGCAAGATACACCACAATATCAAAGATATACGGGGAACTATAGTTCCAGACATATGCAAATGATATCTTGAAATTTAATTTAATCACTCAGATTAATTCAATCAATCAGCACCATCCTGGTCCTCAGGGTCCCCCTGCCCTGCATGTTCTAGACGTCTCCCTGCTCCCAAGACACCTGATTCTAATATATGGGCTGTTTTCAGGTTTCATAAGGAGCCATTCATTTGAATCAGGTGTGTTGGAGCAGGGAAACATCAAAAACAGGCAGGACAGGGGGCCTGAGGGACCAGGGTTGAGAACCATTGAACTAGAGTGCTAGACGATGATAGACAGCTTTACTGGGGTTAATCACATAGGATCACATATCTTCACTTGGTTGTTTTATGTGAATCAAATATCTCATGGATTCTTTTGCTTTTGAACTGTTGTTCTCCAAAAAATAAAAGCCAACTTGTCAGATACAAGTGAGAGAATAATTCCTTTTATTCCATAATTCCTTTTTAAAGATTTTAAAGACTTCATGGATCATAAAGTAGCACATAACATGATAGGGAAGTAGAACACTTAGAAATATGGTATAAACACAATCTTCAAAAACTCAGATGAAATGCATTGGAAGTAAGATTCATCCAAATAATGTATTGTACAGCCATGGCTTTGGCAATTGTAGAGCAGAAAGGTTCAAGCAAGGTCTGGTCTGGTGAAAGTTGCTCTCTACCTTCTACCCGGGTTCCTTATCAGTATTAAAGACGTCTGGCCAAGGAAATGACAAGCTTAATATCCAGCAGCAGTTACGGCAGCTTACCTCCAGACACTCGTTTGCAAACAAACTCAGAAAGGGCTATGCAGATAAGATCTCAGTTAGCGCAGTGCTTTGGTAGTGCTTCACTGAAGCGCTACAGGAACTTCTAAAATACATGTGAATTATTTTCACTGAGTGCTAATTATACATGATACAGTATTTTGAAGTTATGAGTATAATGCTAATTTGTCACACACGCAATAGTAATGTATTATATAGATAAGCTCCCCTCTACTGTTATCCTCTTCTTACGTGGTTATTTTTTATTGTTTAACTTCCCTATAAAATGTTTCACGGACATGTTCCATTTCCTTTGATTAATGCAGGCCTGAAAAAACGATGTTGTGATTGAGCACTTTGCTAAATGGAGGTGCTGGAAGAGTCCCAAAAGTGTGAATCCAGCCCACCAGCTATAAGAAGCAGATAGCTTGAAGGACTTGGACTCGGATTGTAATTGCAACAGTTTTCTCCATATCTGATATGAATACATAATGTGTATTTTAAAGATAATGCAGTCTATCTCCCCATGTAGTCCACGCTACATGATTGCTTTGATTTATATTACAACTTCAGAATTGGATCTACCACAAACGAAACAAAAACTGTTAATATAAAAAGTGATTGGGCATGTATACACAACAAAGACCTTAAGACTAAGCTTTATTGGCTTTCATAGTTGCTGTGTGTCTGGTTGCTTGTTTTGGCGACAGAGGCCAAGACACAGCGAAGCCGGCAGCACCAAACTATCACCAAATGTAATTTGCCATGATTACACTTGGCACTGCGGTGGAAGAATCAGAATAAAGTTTAATCGCCAAGTAAGTCTACACAAACAAGGAATTTACTTTGGAGGAACACCTCTCTGTGTTTCTACACCCACTAACACTTTCCAGTATAGACGTTGAGACAATCCTGTCCAAGCCTACAGTTCAGGAGACTTGAGGCAGGTGCACTCACATGCATTTATTTTGCGAAAGAAATCAGGTACAACCCAAAAAAACACATCTTCCCAGACGCCTCGATCGGGATGATGCGCTCATGCGTGCACGTGAGGCACTAAAGCTAGTACTAAGGGAGTCAGATGGCTGAGCGGTTAGGGAACCGGGCTAGTAATCTGAAGGTTGCCGGATCGATTCCCGGCTGTGCCAAATGATGTGTCCTTGGGCAAGGCACCTACTTGTGGGACCCACTGTGGAGGTCTCACAAGATGTGCACAGTATTGAATTCCTAGGTGTGTCACTGCTAGAGAGAAGTACATGAATGTGTTTTGATCTGACGCGTGGACGTGAATTGAGGCACAATAGATTGACAATGTTTGTAAATTCCATCGTTTTCATTGGTTTTTCAATGTTTTCGCTTTTTGCACATAATCTGTCCCTCATAAACACTGTTGTGATGGATTGTTGGATGGAAACTATGTTGATGAAAAATCAGCAGCATAGTAGATTGAAGTGCATGCGGTTCATTTGCATTTAAAAACATTGAATATTTAAATGTAATAGGGGAAGAAGGGGAAGAATTGTTTGTTTTCTTTGCATGACAGATTATGATTCATCCAATTGGAAAAAGGGGAATCCTACCATCTGAGAACAAATCTCTCTCATGATCACTCATCTGTCAGCCAGACTGGGTGTACTATGTGTGTCGTGACTAGAACCCTCTTGGGAACTTTTGGGTACCACTTGGGTGGAATCGTGAAGCTCCAAAATCTAAACATGCACAGTTGTGTTCCAGAGCAGTCCTTCACAGCTTGCTGTCTCATGTGAAGGTGTGTCCTGGCAGAGTAGCACTCAGTCTCATTTCGTCTCGTACAAACTTTAGGGATGTGAAGGGACTAAAATTCTCAGAATGATAGGCTGGATGCAAAAGTGAGAGAGAAATATGAATTATAAATGTAGTCATATAATGGATATCGGTGGCCTGCTCCTTATGAAAGTGTCGTCGCGCATGTCAAAGTGATGATTAATAAACTCTTGATACTCGCCTGTGAAGGAATCACTGACAACTCCCCTTTAAGGACGCAGTCCAATTGTACAGTAGAGCCACCTGACTTGAAATCGAGTCTCTTTCTTGGCTTTAATTTCTAGAAAATCGATATTGTATTATGTTTTCCCCCTGAAATACAACTGAAAGCGTATTGCACTGTGTGGCATTTTAACAATCTCTGAAAAGCTTTCTGAATAGAAACAATTTCCTGGGCATTTTATGTAGTCCATTTACAGGCCTATAGTATAGTACTGTATGGCTTATCCTTCGCATTCTTTTAAGGGAGAGACTCAATAATGGAGAATCCTTGATTTATAACTACAGTGGAAGCCCCACTAGAGCAAAGATGGCTGAATTAAGATTGCAGTACATCTTTTAAAGCTCTTAATGAAAGCTGGTCTCTATGGTGCAGCCAGTAATGACTGAAAGACACAATGTTCTTCTACATCATCTTGATGCAGGTCTTGTTACCATTGTGCTAACAAATCAATAGCTCAACTGGAGTGACAGATAGGTTGTGTGGGGCGGGGGTACCAAGAACATTTTTATATTGATGTTGAATTTATTCATTCGTCACATAATACTTTCTGTTCTGTTGAAAAATGTAGAGGAAGTTTTTAAAGTAACGACAATGCATCAAACAACAGTCAAATTTTGGCTTTCAGCGTTTATGATCCGGCTAACCCTGTGCCACATAACTATGGCAACTGTGTGCCAATCGCGTTTAGTTACATTTTAAGCAATGATGGTTCTCAAGGTTTTCATTCAACAAGCTGAATGGTCTATACAAACATTCAAGTGGCTCCTTCAAATTCAAAAATTTCAGGAGGTACAAAACATGTCTCCAACACGCCAGCCCAACTTAAAAAAATAAATAAATATATAATTCTCATTAAAGGTTTTGAAACATTTCATAAGCCTACCAATAATTCATTTATCAAGTTGTAACTTGTAAGCATATTGATTTTTTTTTATACAATATTGTGTTTAGTTTGTCAGGTGCTATACTGTCTAGTGAAACATTACTGTGAAAGTAGGTGTTTAATTGAGGTTGTCATGAAAACAAAGTGAACACACCAGATGGGTGTGACAGAGTTTATTATCACCTATCTTAAGTGTGGCATGAATCACTTGCCATCAGTCAGTGTAATATATTTAATTATCAATCCACAATAACCATAATACAGTATGTTGATAATCACAAGCTAAATGTGATGTTTTGTAAAAATCATATTAAGATGTGAGAGATGTGTAACCCAACATTTATCTGCTAAATGTGTGGTCTTGCTTGAGGTCAAATTTTAATTCATAAAGCTCCCCTGACATTAATTAGAATGCAAGTCTGAGACCATGTAATCCTTAGGGACTAACTGCAATACCACATGTTTCCTACCAGTCTAAAAGTGGCTTAGGGACAAAGGCTCCCTGAAGCCAAATCAGTTTACAAGGAATAATTTCTTATTTTTCCAACTTGTCTGCTTCCAGTAATCATTCAGATTCCTCTCAAGTAGCAATAACGGTGAAGGTTGTTTTTGAACAATAATCCCCAAAAAGTAATTGCTTCATGTTTGAGAGATTTTAAATTATATATCACTGTTTTATGCTACCATTATTAATTTAACGTGATACCAAATGGATGAATTGTCCAGAACTGGAACACAGAATCTTATTGACCAGTCTTTAGGAGACTGGATCTGCTGTGCACATTTGACTCTGTAATCCACTGCACCAGTCTGCACTGAAACAGCAGCCTGTCAGTAGGGAACACAACATCAGGCTAGGTGCTGAGGTTAAGAGGATAATGAGAGACGTGATTATCTTAGAAAATTGTTGTGTAATTACTTGTTCAGACGAGGGACATTCCTTGTGCTAAGATCAGAGGGTCTCAAAAGTGTAATAGGGCCATCCTTTACATGGTGCCCCATGACCTGCAGAAATTGACCCTTTGTGACTAAATATATTTTGGGGGGAAAAAAGCCTTGAACTGTGCTTTATTTCAATCATCATCCCAAGTATCTTTCTCATCCCTGTTAATCGCTGTACTATATATGTGCAATTTACTCATCTCCATTTCTCTTCAATTTGTGCTGTAATTGAGATGTTGTTATTGCACTGTAGTATTATTTTTAGTTCACTATGCTATGTAGCTGACATATGGTTACTTTGCGATTTGGCTAAATGCTTGACTTTGGTCACAAAAATATGTTGGAACCATGAACTTTGATTCTTATCTTCTGATATGAACTATTTGTACACTTTGGATGAAAATGTTAAATAAAATGTAAATGTCATATCAAAGGACAACATAAAGTAGCCTGTCAGACAGCAGTTCAGATATTCTCACCAAGCTGTCCTCCTCCTTGGGGATTTTCTGAGAAATCTGATTACTTTAATATTCTGTTGCTTGAAAGTGGTTGATATTGAAGATCGAAGATGAAGTGGAAATAACATGAAAAGAACGCTTATGATTGACGTCATTTCTTCCAGAGGCCCTTCTAACCCTAACCCTGAGAAATACAAAAGTTCCAAAAGCCAACATAAGAGCTCTGAGGTATTTTAGGAAAACCAATCTCTCAATGCAGACAATCTGACGCTACCAGCAATCATTAGAAAGAGACCTCATGTTGAAGACACACAGGAGTCGTCTCGTGGAATCGGCTTGATCAAGCTGGAAATGTTCTTTTCTAATGCCAGTAACACCTTTTTAAAACCAGTTAAGACAATGATCAATCTCATGATGATGTGAACTGACAGTACCTATAAAGAGTCTACACATCCTTTTAAAATATAGTTTTTGCAACTATACAGCCAAAAATGCCTTGCATCTCATTTTGTAAACATTGTAGCCTAACCTATAACCTATAAAAACTTGAATATAGTGTGCACCCAGCTACATTAGGCTAATACTTAATGTTACACATCTGTCTCAATATTGGAAGAGTTGCTGCCAACTTTGCAAAACTAATTGTGACAATAATTAACCTTTCTCCTTTATTAATCTATTCAAAAGCTGTTGCAGAGGAAATGTCAATGGACAGGAATCTTGAAGGTTACCACATTGCTTTTTAGTTCACTTTTGGTTTGACTGTGTGCTTTGTCACCGCGACAGCGGTTCACCTTCAATCACGACAATCTCAGCTTTATGCATGAAGGCGGAAGGTTTTCCTTCCATTCATTTTTTTTTGTCTCTCCGTTTTCTGCACAATCCATTTAGCTTTTCACCCTGGTAGCATCCATAGATTTAGATCAGCAGGGGCTTTCTTGTAGCCAGTAGCTGCTGTTGCGTCAAACGCCACAGCAGCTCTGATGGTTTACAAAGAGGGTGCTGTGCTGTGTTTTTGCACCAAGTGGAACGCATGGCACTTAGGCTGCAACATAACATGTTGCTCAAATGCAACAAATGACCTTGCCTACAAACGCCCATCACCCTTTGAAGCCTGTTGAACTTTGAAGCTGTTTAAAGCCTTCAAGAAGCTGCAGCTTGTGGGGTACTGGCTATTATGTAAAGGGGGTGTAGCGTGTACAGTATAAAGAGTATACAGGAATTACATTATTATATTATATACAGTGTGTAATTCCACAGCAACATACCATAAAGGATACATGATTGGAACCCAACTGGTAAAAAAGCTTTTTTGTAATACAATCACTGAGACATAAGTTTCCAATTTAATAAGGTTAAAATTAGATTTAAACTGAATTGTATTAACTATCTAATATACTGTCACAATGCGTTGGCGTCACTTCTGGTGAACAGACGTGGCACTGGCAAGAACACTAGTATCACATATCCTTTTGTATTTTATCACCTAACCCAACTCCTGACATTGTTGTGTATGGACTTGTTCTTGTCGTCATGGCTACCTGGTGATCTACGCGGTGGGGGGGGGGGGGGGGGGGGTGAATCTCACTCCATTGGGTGATATCAAGTCAGTGGATTTAATCAACAGTGTGAGTGGAGATGTTTCTGAGAGTTTAATAAATCTTTACTTGTCATTGTATAGTAGAAAGTAGAAATACCTATTCAAGTAAAAAAAAATATATATATATATATATTTAAAAAAAGTGATGGTGCTCAAAAGCATATTTATCCAGATTGCTGAAGTTTATTATGGTTTGATTACTCAATCTCTTATGATGAGAACTTATATCCATAAAGCCCGGGTGAGGCAGTGACACCCCAATAAAGGAGTGATCATTGTGATGAAAGCGGCTTGCACATAGAGCATTGGTGAGTAGTGTACAATATGAAGCACATCAGTGATTCCTATCACATCCCATCTAAGCAGAAAGACCTGTCAGTGATCAATAAATGAACAGCGGATAAATAACTGCATAGCATATACAAGATTCTTTGCTATATATATATATAATATATATGCATACATACAAGGATTTAAATTGCATACTGTAAATAAATCCTTTTAAAGTGCAGGATTAACAAATTCACAAAATATTAATGTCATCCTTTCAAGGTTGTGTCTTGACTCTTCGATATTAATGGTCAACAAACAATGCTGTGAGTGTTCTGAATAGGACAGAGCAAGACATGGAAAGGAAATGTTCCATTACACAAATAGTCATGGAACCAAGCCTCTTCATTCTAGAGCAGTGCAACACATTTGCCATGAATACAGAAGCAACAGACGCACAACATTTAAACGAACTTATGATGAAACTCATATAAGCATGAGGCTTCTTTTTTCAAGAGCATTGGCATTGAATACAAGTATTGGAATTCATTCTGAAATTAGTAGCTGTATTCTCTCTAGTAGCTGCATTATTATAATGATAGGCATTATTGAGCATTGAACTGCTCTCATAAAGATTACCAGTCAATCAAGTAATACAATGTGTTAATGATGCGTCTGATATATACTTTTGATACACTTTGCAGATGATTAAACTATACTCTTTCTCTCTGTCTATATATACTGTATATAGTATCCAGTTGCAACAGGTAAAGCGGGGTATGAGCCGTAAGTATGAACACAATAGTCCAATTTATAGAGCCCAGCTGGTCCATCCTCAGCATGGATGCAATATGATGAGCTAGAAATCCGTATTAGCGTGTCCAATTTGACGTGTCCAATTGAAGTTTATTATTTCAAACCCCCACATTAAATAATATATTATGTTGATACGGATCTATCGCATCTCAATTTCAATTAAATGTATACTGTTCAAGGCATCACTAATTGTCAGCCCGAATTTTGAATATAGGAGTGGACACTTTTACCTAGATTAGACACGGGACTATGCCTGTTGAAATTAAGAGGTAAACTAAACAAGTATTTTCGCTTAAGTGTGCAACTACGTAAATTGACTATGTTCGCAAACAACATTAAGAAAACATTGTAATGATAGATAGTGACCTACCTCTGAATGATACCGAGCGTAATTTTTCTCCAATTACCTGTTCAGTACCTGTAGGTCACTTGAAAACAGCAACAGCTTTTTGTTCTTTATCAGACCGAGAGAATGTGTAAATGAACTAGTTCCTCATTGAAGAACAATTTCCACGAACTCGATCGTAGCCCGACGGTTCGTAGAGGGAGACATCTCACATCTTGCGTTTCATGCCTCGCGATTTCAGGAGGGGTGCAAGCGCGTCAGTCACACGCGCTCAAGAAGGTGGTTTGAGTCTTGATTTTTTCTCACATTCATTAAGGCAAAAGATAGTGGTAGCCTATCTCCCCCCTCTCTTTTTCGCCCTGCCCCTTGTCTATCCCCAACCCGGCCTCATAAATAGGGTTTATAGGCATGTTCAAGTCACTCAGTAATTACGCAAGTCACCTGGACCCATGTCGATTTAACTCTTTGGGTCCCCTGGACCGAGAAAAAGACAAGCAGACAAATAAATAGTAATGTTTAAAGTAATATTTCGCCATCTACAATACCAAGGTCGGGTAGTAATTTATTGACATTTACGCACCCAAACGCGAGCGTGTTCATGCATCCCCGAATTCATTTTCCGGTTATTCTGAACAGTAATTCCAAATTTTAGTCTGGGCGATGTCCTTCTGTCCTATTTAAAAATTGGGATGCGAAACAGGCCTATCGGCAGATTCACTTGCCCTAACATATAAGGATGGATACAATAGGTAAGATTTTCAGGAAAAAAGAAAAACATGTTGTGGAAGCTAATGAGCCTCGCTACTTTCCAGCCAATTATGTTTCAGCGATTCTGAATACTCCTTTACCTATTTTGGTTGGACCATCAGGAGCGCAGATGGTGGAGGGGGGTTGGGGATGGGGGCCGGGGCTAGTGAAAACTTACCAGATCCCTATGCTATTCCAGTGCAAAAATCGTTTTTGCACTGCAGTGTCTAGTAATCATTGAGGGGTTAATCAGTACCTGGGGTGGCATGAGGTGGGGGCCAACTGTTATCTTCCTCAGACACATTGGACTTAATTTCCTGGTTTTTGGTGTGTTTTTTATGCATGTGAATCACATACTAATGACACAATGTAAAATCTGCTTTTATGTTGAACATCTAATCTAGTCCTTTTTTTTTCATAATGTATTTCTTGAAAAGTCAACCATAGCTGTTAACAACATGGTTGTGTAAACTCCCCAGTTTTGAGCGTGAGATGCATGCGATTGAGGACTATCATGTCGTTCATGTCACAGTCAAGGTAATATTTATGGCCACAAGCCACCACTGCTCATTCCTGACAGTTAGATTAAGTTGTACTGTCATTTACATTACATTCAGTCATTTAGCAGACGCTCTTATCCAGAGCGACTTACAGTAAGTACAGGGACATTCCGAGGCAAGTTGGGTGAATTGCCTTGCCCAAGAACACAACGTCAGTTGAATCAGGAGACCTGGATAAGTGAAAGACATTTATTACAGAATAAAAATGTACTACAATGTTTGGAGCTTGGACCCCACGGGGAATTATATAAATCAACGGGCGCCTGCCCAACGCCCGAAGAGAATCCCCCGCGGAGTCCAGATACTGGTGGCGGTGGCACAGCCGACGACCAATCGAGCCGAAGATGGAGACAGGAGCCGGGCGGCGACGGGGAGGTGGAGGGTCGCGTACTTGATGGCATGAACAAACTACACAGGGAGAGAATCTTATTTAAAGGCACGGATCATATGACGCCATGTATTGTAGGCCGGAGCGCCAATCAACCTTAACCCAAGTGACCGCCCGACCCGGGAACGGGGGAAGGTAGGGCGTTCTTAGCGGGGGGAGTGAGTAGTGTACACTACGATTGAGCCCGAGTGCAGGGATCGGTCTTGCCTGACTGAACTTGCGCTATGCTTCATTTGTCAAAGCCAGGAATCAAACCGGCAACCTTCTGATTAATAGCCTGATTCCCTAACCACTCAGCCACCTGATTCCCCGTCATCTATAAAAATGGTGTGATGTGTGGCACCATGTTCAAAACTGCGTACATGGCTTTTGCCACAAAATGTCTTTCCGTAATAGTGATGGATGAAGGGTTTTTTCGGATGGGGTAAGGCACAATATCCTGCTTTATTGGTAATAAATGGCCTTACACGTGCTGAAAGGAGGAAGTCAATCCATCAGTTGCTTCAACCGATATGATTGGTACCAAATCCAAGTACATTCTCCAAAGATGGAGTGCATTGATTCTGAAGTGAAAGATAAAAGATTGTCCTTTTTATTAGATCATTGCGTTTCATATTTTTTTTAGCTTGATAGAGATACAGGAGGAGGACACTGGCTCGTTATTGGCTTATTTTCAATTATGTACATTCTAATTATGTAAGTAATATCTGTATAGTAACAAATCAATTGATTTGTATAGCCCTTTTTACAAGCAATGAGACAGAGCTTCACGTACACCCATAGAACTGCCCCTCAGCCAATCTCAACCTTCAAAGAACAGTGAAGTAGTAACAGTGCTGTCTAAGAATCTTTATTGATCACAATGATTATAATTGATTTATGGATCATATTATTTGATTCTTGGATTTCACTGATACTCTTTGGGAAACCAAGGACGGTATTGAGCTTGAGTCTACAGAGGTTTTCGTTTTAATCAAACTGTTATTAGTCTTATAGGTCAAGTCTTTAGGGCAATCACCAGCTCGAGCATTGGGACTGCTCATTCTCTCAGGGTCAAATTAACACTGGGAATATGTTAGGAGGTTGATGTAGCTAAAATGCCTTGCAGTTGTGATCTGCTCCTTCATAGCAAAATGTATAATCCACAGCAAACCAAATAACACCATAGAAAATCTAACAGAATTTGTCACTCGAGCTCAAACTCTAGTCGTACAGGGACAAGTTCTCCACAGAAAGTGCAAAGGAGTCCAATGGGGACCCAAAACCTGGGAGGAACTCTTTATTAAGCTTTACGTCAATTTACTGTAGTTACATAGGAACTGCTATACAAATGAACTTCACATTAAGGTTACATTTACTATACCAGGTGACTTCATAATTATACTTATAGTGACAACACTAATTACATAACACAAACAAATGAACTAACACACTCACACCCAAATACACACTAAATTGCTCATTCTCTAACACACAATATCTTCACTAATACAGTACATGGTAAAAATGTCACAGTTGTAGCACTATTTTTTTTACCCAGACTGCTGTTTGTTATCCAAGGTCTGTATATCCCAAGGCAGCCACTGTCAGCAGGATGGAAAGGATACAAAGCACTGAACAACTGTCTACCAACAACTACCTACAGTTTTGACACAAACAAGTTCGATAAAACTTCTTCATTGCCATTTTTTTTTTTCATTTCACTGAATCGTTTATCTAAAGCGACGTACAAATGTGAAAAGTGCAGCAGAAGCTCAAGGAACAGAAGTGCATACAGAAGTTCTAACAGTTTTTTTTTTTTTTTTTTTTCGGTGGTAAGAATCCAGGAACAGTTTGTATTGCCACATCACAAAGTAACCATATGTCAGCTACCAGGAACGGGAAACAAAACATAACAGTATGGTCTTGTAACATCATCTCAAGGACAGAAGCTAATTTATTGATACAAGGTGACCAAAACAATTATAGTAGGGTGCAGTAATACAATTATTACATTGGAATTCTACATACCTATTTGCCCATGTTGGCATCATATTAGAATCCCATTTCAAGAATGTGTTTGAAAGTATTTCTTTTTAATTGGATCTTTGTTTTTAAGGATACTTCATCACCACTATTACAACACACAGTAGGCCCCACAGTAACTGCTTTACTGCTGTGAAATGTTTCATCCTTATTCAGATCATTACTTATCCTTTCTGTTCTACAATTACGTTGCAATGATTCCAATGTAAATACTTCCCACACAGAAAGAAATTCCTTCCTAATAATTCTGTTTTCGGATTGGTTCTAAACATGGTGCAGTATACTGCTATGGATATATGGGTCATGCAACAGCTTATAGTACGTACTTATAGTACGGCTCTTCTGGTGTCCCTAACCAGGTGTCATATTGTATGATCAGTTGACTGCATGTGATATCAACATTTGACACACCACTTTCTTTACCCCACACCAGCAGTGTCCGGGCGTTTGAGGTGACCTGCTTCAGTGTACTTATCCAATCACATAGAGTAAGGCCTCCCACACACACACTTCTGTGATCCCTGGCTTTACTGCAGAACACATTTTGAGGTTCCATGGAGACTTGTCACTGAATGAACAACAAGAAGACAGATGTGTGGTATTTAGGATTCCTCCGTAAGGAGGAAACCTATTGTTATTGGTGGTTTTATTATTTGTAATTCTTGTACCATGGGAGTCAATGGCAGCCCCTAGACCCCATCGACAACTTTTTGTGAAATTTGGCACACTCATTAAGGACAGTTTCTTCTATACCTACACCAAGTTTCATGTCTCCCATTAGACCACTCTAGCGCCACCAATGGGTCAAAGTTGGACTTGTGTTTACACACGCAACTTTTGAACCGTATGACTCATTTTCAAAAATGAGGTACCATTGGATTCCCTGGATCAAGCCGAGTTCAACGCACACCATGGCGTTAATTTCCGGTTATACAGATTTCCCGCCATTTCCGGTTTTATCAAAAACCTTTGAAAGCCTACTCCTCCTACAATTTTTGTCATATCTTCTTCAAAATCACCAGAGATGATCTTCAGACCAAGCCTCACAAAAGTTATCAAAGGAATTTTGATCCTCATAACCGTCTGTCCGGTACAGCCAATCAAATTCATCAGAAAAGCCGCAAAACAGGATGTGAAGTCATGTCTCAGCAAATCTTTGAGATATCAACACTAAACTTGGTAGATCGGAGGAAGACACTACAACATGTTACCATGTGCAAAGGCAAATTCATATCTCAAAAAATGATTGATATTAAGCAAATTGAACTTATCGCTAACGCTAAAATTATGCTTTACACATCAGCCGTTCAAAAACTGATACTCTGATTCAATCACAAGTTCATATGAAAACTCTTGAGAATGTTCATAACACAAATCTGTGAAAAAGTTGACTGTAAGATGAAAGGTCGATTTTTGGTGAATATTTGAAACATGCTTGCTTGGCTAATTTCTAGGCAAATTTCCAATGAATGTCTCCCTTGCTCCTCCCCGCGCGTGCTCCAAAATCTCACACACACTCAGCCTTCCCTTGACACACGCGCGGCCAAGACGCACACGCAACATTTCAGGAGAGTGTGGGCTGACCAAGCCCCCACTCATTCCTTGGTCTTTAGCAAAGGCCCATGTGGCTCTTGATGGTATTGCATTTCCGATTTTGTATGCAATGGTAAAAAGGTCTCAAATCCTGAAACATTGATAGTGTAGGCCGAGAAACACTTTAACAAAAGCCCATGTGGATCTTGTTGGTATTGCATTTCCGATTTTGTATGCAATGGTAAAAAGTTATAAAAATCCTGAAACATTGATAGTATAGACCAAGAGTAACTACCACACCACAAATGGCCCACCATTACCCATAGGTGGCGCTACAGGCCACGCCAAAAAGCACAAATATACAAGGCTTTCTGGAATGGATAGGCTCACCAAGCCCCCTACCTTCACTTATTGGCTTGAAAAAAAGGCCCATGTGGCTCTTGATGGTATTGCATTTCCGATTTTGTATGCAATGGTAAAAAGGTCTCAAAATCCTGAAACATAGATAGTATAGGCAAAGAAACACTTTAACAAAAAGCCCATGTGGATCTTGTTGGTATTGCTTTTCCGATTTTGTATACAATGGTAAAAAGTTATAAAAATCCTGAAACATTGATAGTATAGACCAAGAGTAACTACCACACCACAAATGGCCCACTATTACCCATAGGTCTTCCCTTGACACACGCGCGGGCTTGGCAAGACGCACACGCAACATTTCAGGAGAGTGTGGGCTTACCAAGCCCCCACTCATTCCTTGGTCTTTTGCAAAGGCCTTGTGGATCTTGATGGTATTGCATTTCAGATTTTGTTTGCCATGGTAAAAAGTTCTCCAAATCCTGAAACATTGATAGTAAAGGCCAACAGTAACAACAACACTTTAACAAAAGCCCATGTGGATATTGTTGGTATATTTTTCCGATTTTGTATGCAATGGTAAAAAGTTAAAAACATCCTGAAACATTGATAGTATAGGCCAAGAGTAACTACCACACCACAAATGGCCCACCATTACCAATAGGTGTCGCTACAGGCCATGCCTTAAAGCACAAAGCACTTCACTTCTTGTGAAGATTAAAGCACTTCACTTCTTGGCTTGAAATAAAGGCCCTTGTGGATCTTGATGTTATTGCATTTCAGATTTGGTATCCCATTGGAAATTCTGCAGCATTGATTTTTCTATACAGTTACAATTTGTCAAGAATATACATTTTTCAATGGTTCGCAGTGCTTTACATGTAAGCCAGTCAAACAAGTTCATATGAAGACTCTTGAGAATGTTTAGTACACAAATCTGAGAAAAAGTTGACTCTAAGATGAAAGGTCGATTTTTGGTGAATCTTTGAAACATGCATGCTTGGCTAATTTCTAGGGAAATTTACAATGAAATGTGTCCCCTGCTCCTCCCCGCGCATACTCCAAATTCTCACACACTCATTCTTCCCTTGACACGCGCGGGCTTGGCAAGACATACACGCAACATATCAGGACTGTGTGGGCTGACCAAGCCCCAACTCATTCCTTGAATATCAGCATAGGCCCTTGAGGACCTTGGTGTCATTGCATTTCCTACTTTGTATGCAATAGTAAAAAGGTCTCCAAATCCTGACACATTGACAGTACAGGCCAAGAGTAACTACCACACTTTACCCAAAGCCCATGTGGATCCTGTTGGTATTGCATTTTCGATTTTATATGCAGTGGTAAAAAGTTTTTAAAATCCTGAAACATTAATAGTATAGGCCAAGAGTAACTACCACACCACAAATGGCCCACCATTACCCATAGGTGGCGCTACAGGCCACGCCTTAATGCATAAAGATACAAGGCTTTCTGGAATGGATAAGCTCACCAAGCCCCCTTCCTTCACTTACTGGCTTGAAATAAAGGCCCTTGTGGATCTTGATGGTATTGCATTTCAGATTTGGTATGCCATTGGTAATTCTGCAGCATACATTCTTCTATACAGTTACAATTTGTCAAGAATAAACATTGTTCAATGGTTTGCAGTGTTTGGAGGAATCCGCCATTACTGCTTGCAGTTATATTTGTATTTGTTGTTGAAGAGTTGTTGGCATGCTGGATGATTCAAGGCTACACCAGTCAGACCCCATTGTCTGGATCTTGTGCCAAGAAAGATTTGAAAGACAGAAATAAAAAGTGCCATGTCAAGTTTACACCAACTGTAGAAGACGTTGTGTTTGTGCTTAGGATTCAATGTTTTGACAAAAAGACATTAGGAAATAAGAAAAAACATGAGGTATGGGCATCTACTTTCACACAACTTCCAAGACTAGATGTTCCCTTTTCACAAGCTTTTCTTCACACCGCAATGTAGATGATGGGACACGTGTGTCGTAAAGTGGGGCACTATTAGATACTAGGGATCCTTCAGACTTTCAGACCTATACTGGATTCCCTGTTGTTTCCATGGCACCAGTTGAAGACAATGTACTGAGCCCTTCACGACCATAACTCTCTTTGTTGTCCTTGTGCACAGTAAGAGTACAGAGCCAATGAAACGCAGATGGCCTTAAGCAGTGCAACTTAGATGAGGAACATAAGAGGTCAGACCATTTATGGGCAGGGGTTGGGGACCATTCAGTTCCTGTGTCTGTGGTAAAAAAAAAAAAAAAAACCTTGGAGTAAACCTCCATGTTCCAGAACCTCTTTTTCTATGAGGACATGCAAGAAGCATGTCTTTTCATAGAAAGATGAAGCGTGAGCGTGAGATATGTTGTCTTCCTATGAACAATGTGTTGCTATAGCTGCTGAGAGAAAATGGTTTGTTGTCATGGAGCATTTTATAGACTATGAACTGGTTTAGTCCAGAAGACCTGCTCATTGTTGATAAGAGACAACCTTTTCTCTAAGCTCTACCAGGCCTCATGTAAGACATCATTCATTACTTGGAGCCACGGGAAAAGCTTGGTCACATTGAAAGTTATTAAAATGAGTACTGATAATAATTTGAAAAAAATAGAGACCTGTTTCAGCTGTGGCACGTTTGAAAAGCATCTGGAATCTAAAAGCCAGGCCAATTACACCCTATGTGCTCTTAACCCATACTATTCTGAGGGCTCATCAATCTGCAGTCCACTTGAAATGTCAGCGGAACAATTTTCACCGCATGATGCGGACACCATGCAGAGCAACAGCAGTCGTCTTCACGAAATTCAGACTTTAATGCAAACATGAGATATTAGCCAACATTGTGCACTCTCTGGCTGTGTCCTACCTCATAGAAAACAGACACACAGTAACTACACGGTGTACAATAACTTGCTCTAAAGGGGGGTTTAAGAAGATGAGAGGGCTAACCCATGGTCCACCTTCTCACCATTTTCATTTTGCATCCCAGGAAGGTTATGGCAGGGTAAAACTTGATATTATTCATTTTATGATAGCCAAAGCTTGATGTAGCATCAGGCCTGGGTATAGTATGCTCAATTAGTAAGTCAAAGAAAAATAAAGCTGGTATAAATCTACAAATTACTGTCTGCCTTGTGAATGCAATGGCAGATTGTCAGGAAATGTCTGATGTGATAAATAATAACAGATTAAACTATATTACAGCTCTCAGGATTGAAGAGAAGGCCGAGTTTTGAATGTTGAGGGATGAATGTAACTCTAAAAAGACTTCTTGAGTATGAAGAAAATGAAAAATCTGACGTTTTGTATGTTATTTATAGAGAAGTTAGTGATTCCAGCCCCAACGTCTAGGAAATATGGGTAGACCTGCTCTCAGTAATGTGTCCAGTGAGACCTCCCTCCCAACACACTCACTGCTAGACTGCTGCTGGCAACCAATTAATGCTAGAATTCTCTTACTAATTTGAGTCTATCATGGTGAGCAGGATAATAAGCTTGTCAGCATGCCTGCTTTGGAACCACAACCCTCTACACACACACACACAGACACGCACACAATCTATACATTACGAATGGTCTTCTTGTTTCATAATCATAATCACGGCTTTACCTTGATAGTCAGATAAGTAGAGACCTCCTTCAAATTGACACACTTCCAGTCATTTTTTTTGACGTTTTATGTTTTTCTCTTTGCACTGTCAGGTCTGTGAACAGAACCTTTCTCATGACAGTGAATGAGAGTGATGCAATCAGGGCTAAAACTCTAAATATAACTTATAGACAATGACTCAGCTAGACTGCCATGAGCCTGAGCAGACTGAAGTGACACTAGAGGGAGAAAGGGATTCTAATGGAAGACAAAGAAGGAAGTGTAACAGCTTGCAATTAATTTTCATTGTTCAGGCTCAAATGTTCCAATGTTCGATTCTTTTGAAAATTAGACTTCCCAAACAATGTCAAGGAAGATTAAACAATGCCATGTTTTTGAATAGACTTTGATTTAACAGTAGGTCTAGATTTAATTGGATTCAACAATATATGTTTTGAAAGGTGCCAGACGCAAGCAGTTTCCCACTTGAAGCACATGCCCCACTGGGTCAATTAAGACTCATGGTTTGGATGGATAGATGGATGGAATGGTAGACTGATGAATTGACAGATGGATGAATGAGACAACTTAAGCCCTGGATTCATATGTGTGTCAGAATTGATGGGGAATGAGTGGTTCCCCCCTACCTTCAGGGATAGGAAGACTGACTATTCATTCACACGACTGTAGGTGGACATTCTTACACAATGTGATTGATACCAAATGCATGCTCTTCAATCGGTCACTGTCTGCACCCGCCTGTCCATCCAGCATCAACACTCTGGACGGCTCTGACTCAGAATACGTGGACAACTATAAATATCTAGGTGTCTGGTTGGATTGTAAATTCTCCTTCCAGACTCACATTATGCATCTGCAATCAAAAATTAAATCTAGAATCGGCTTTCTATATAGCAACAAGGCATCCTTTACTCATGCTGCCAAACATACCTTTGTTAAATTGACCATCTTACCAATTCTCGACTTTGGCTTTGTTCCATATATAAATTAGCCGCCAACAATCTCCTCAATAAATTGGATGCAGTCTATCACAGTGCTGTCCGTTTTGTCACCAAAGCCCCATACAGTACCCACCACTGCAACCTGTACACTCTCATTGGCTGGCCATCGCTTCACACCCAACGCCAAACCCACTGGCTACAGGTTATTTACAAATCCCTGCTAGGTGAAACCCTGTCTTACCTCAGCTCATTGGTCACCATAGTAGTACCCACGCGTAGCACGCGCTCTAGCAGGTACATCTCCCTGGTTACCCCCAAAGCCAATTCCTCATTTGGTCGACTTTCTTTCCAGTTCTCTGCTGCCAATGACTGGAATGTATTACAAAAATCTCTGAAGCTGGAGACTTTCATCTCCCTCTCCAGCTTTAAGCACCAGCTGTCGGAGCAGTTCACAGATCACTGCACTTGTACATAAACAGCCCATCTATCTACCTCATCCCAATAGTGTATTGATTTATTTATTTAATCTTGCTCCTTTGCACTCTACTTGCACTTTTATTCTCAGTGTTAAACTGTTTTATTTGTAATTACTGTGCTTATTATTCTTGTTTATTCAACGTGAAACTCTGTATGTGTCTTATTGCTATGTTGTATCTTGGCCAGGTTGCAGTTGTAAATGAGAACTTGTTCTCAACTAGCCTACCTGGCTAAATAAAGGTGAAATAAAATAAATAAATAAAAATATTTTTTGCTCCCTCGTGATACTTTTTATTAGTACTCATAATGGAGCATGGAAATCTTCTCTCTCACTGGCAGATCTGCCGAACTGTTGTTTGGAGGGGGAGAGTTTGGTAATTCATCAATTCAAATATCTTATGGACATGTAAACCGGTTTTAATTGGTACATAAACAGATTTGTTTTATGGTGTTTTTAATTAAAAAGATGCCTGATCACATTTAGATTTATTTTTCAACATGGATTGACTAATTAGGATAAAATGCCACAAAAAATACATCTACTGTAGTTCATACGGTCACATAAGGGGTAAATCTATAGTGAGTTTAAGAACATTTCCAATTATTTCTGCTTGTGTCATCTTTTGGACAACTGGAAGTATTTTCCTGCCAGGTCTTAACTGTCGACAAAAAGGTCACCTGTAGCTATTCTGTTGAGTGTTATTGGACAACGACTTTATTTGACCTACGGAGACGCTAGAAGATTGCAGGCCACTCTGGCACAAACACAAAAAAAAGCACACTTCAGCCTCAAATTATTTTGAAAAAATCACAGCCGTGTAACAATGCCATGATAACTGTTGACACCAACGTTTTTTATAGAGAAGTTGACAGCTGTCTGCACACCACTGTCACAGTTCACAATTCCTCATTTTCACGTGATGGTTTTTCATTTGAAATGGTTGTTGGAAGACAGAGGATCGTATTTGTACTTTGTGTTTTCTATGGAGAGAACCAAACATTTTTGCTTTTGCTAACAACTTTATCCCTATTTTGTAGTTGTACTACTGTATGGATATCTGGTAGGTCAGATGTGGTTTCCTTGTGATGTGACTATTAAATGCAGATCGTTCCTCGACTTTGACCACTGAATTAATTTGTTCTTGATTTTCGATTGAAGTCGCTAAATGCACAATTTGTATGCCTGTTTGGATCGAATGTACAATATCGGTGTGTAAAATGGAAGCCCATGATACTTCTTACGTGTGTGTGTGTGTGTTCTAAAAATGGAATCTATTCAGCTTTCCAATGAAAGCCGCGCCATCTCCCCATACAACTGTGAAGGACTTGCTATGATCCTGCTCAAGTGCTCTCCTCCCTGAGTTCTGGATCTTAATCATGTTTGTGACCAGAATGGCAAAAACAAAACAAAAAAAACATTGCTCTTCATCTGCACTATAGTTCCAATCCCTTGATGCCTCCCAGCTGAATGAGGATATGCATTTACCTGGTGACTCAAGCTGTTCCTGTTGTTGTAAACAGTGCGCCCTACACACCCAAGAAATCTTTACAGGATAGTTGTAATTGACAACGACTCAGTAATTCACTTCCAGAATCCACCTTGTGCCTGATTGGTTTCCACTGTGTGTTTGGGGTCAATGTGTGTGTTTTTGTGTCAGTGGGTACGTGCCACGTTCACTTATTTGATTTGGTTTAGGAGATTTCTCTGAACGTGCGTGGATATCCATCCAACACATTTTCTTTTGTTGATCTGCGTAGTTGTTATTTGATAAGACCAGGTGGCTGGTGGATATCAGATGGCTAGCCCTGAACAAATCATGCACAGCCTTTCCATGAGTGAAGCAAAAACATATTGAATTATGCTTGGTATATGCAATATGCTCTCACACACACACGCACGCCAACACACACAAATCCCGACACACGCAGACACACACACACACACGCACCTCCACATATATAACCCTACAGTATGTTAGATGTTGCTGTGCTGCCATCATGTGGGTATTGGTACTTTACATTATAACTCTTCAAGAAACCTGTCATATCTTCTTCAATAAGTACTTTATCTCTGTCAGCATATACCTCTGACAGCAGCATGAAGCCCCCCTGACCCCCTCCCCCCCTCCTCAAGCTAGTCATCTAGTCGCTCTGGATAAGAGTGTCTGCTAAATGACTAAATGTATATCACTGCCAAAATAACACTGGTAAAATAACAATCCTTTTATGAACCATTACTGTAGAGCTAATTATTTGTGAACATTCGGAAATGACCTGTATTTATTTCGTAATTACAAAGATAACTAGTGTTACCCAAGTACTCTATCCTCTGCTACACCTCTAACCTTGTGCTTGAGTGTTAGAGTAATTAAAAAAAGTGACCAGAGGTGTCAGAGCAGGGGGAGGTACGGGTCTATGTACGATCATCTGTACGCATCCACACACTGCAGCGTTGAGTTCAGCGATAAGACAGGGGAACCAAAACTCAAACAACCAGTCATCACAATTTTAAATGTTCATGTTTTATTAATTATCGCGCAACATAAAACAATATTGTGGATTGTACCACACACACTATGTATTCACATAATACACCATACAGCTACAAAGAGAAAGACTGAACAAAAACACTTTTTTTTTTTTACATACTGCATACTTGACATGAAAAAATTTAACCAAAAACAATCTTCAACTCAAATAGGAATGTAGCTGCCAGTTGTGTTTGCTGTCTTCCTGTATGGAGAAAAACGCAGTATAAGCTTGGATCCTTACTTTGGAAAGTGGACAAAATCAAGTGACCGGCAAACAGCAGTGCTGAGAGTGGGGTATTCATTTAGATTGTGTGTGTGTGTGTGCATGCGTAAGTGTGTGTGTGTGTGTGTGTGTGTGTGTGTGTGTGTGAGTGACAGAGAGAGAGAGAGGATGTTAGGTGTCCGATAAGGTATGAGGAAGTAAGGAAAGAGGAATATGTCTTAAGGAGAAACACAGGGAAGATAATTGCTATGCTCTTAGGGTTATATCTTAATATCCTTCTCCTGCTATATGAGGTGTACAGCACTCTCAAAGAGCATTTGACTAGCTTCTCACTGGTACGTGACAGTGGACCAAATCACCCGACATCAGTCGGTTCACATCAACCTCCACTCGTCATGAAGATGAGAACTGTTTTATTTTAAGTACCTGGAGATGCGAGGATAAACCGTCATGACGTAGAACAGTTCTGTTCCGAGTGCTTCTCTAGAGAGTTTAGAACTAGAACGCTGAATAGCCTTGATGCATGTGGCAGCGGTAGGGGGTGATAGCACTCTCCACGAGATCAGCACCAGAGAGCGCTTCCCACTCGACGGAAGAACCGTCTTACTCAGAGGAATAGTTCTCTTAACATTCTAAGAGCTCAGAAAAATATCAGCCACCGCACCTTACCCCCCCCCCACACACACACACACTTTTCCACATTACACTGGAGGGGAGTCCACCATAGCACCTAATTCCCCTCAGTGTGTGTGCAGGGGGAACTGTTTCGGGGGACTGGTAACCTCAGACTCATATAGAAATGTACAAAATTAAAAACAATTAATTACAGTATATGATCAGCACCTATTATTACACAGATCATAAATATGACTGGATCTATGTGGAATGTGGATCATGCATTGTTGTTATAAAAAGGGCGTTTGCAACCAGAGCATGAGGATTTAAACAAAGAACATTATTCCCAGTCCTGGTAGCCAAGTCTCTGACTGTCTAAGACACATACCAAGAGACAATGGCTAACTAACTAACTGTCATTTCTGAGGGTTTTCCCTAAAATGCTATGGAATACATATTTATCTGGTACCACACATGTTCAGTCGTTGTTTTAGTTAACAGTTCTTTCCTACTGTTAATCCAACAGCTGACAGTAGTAAGCACCAAGCACCTCAAAACATGTGGCCGTTCACCTGATAGTCAAACACATCTGACAAGATTGACAAGCATCCATCTCCCTTCTGAAGCCCCGCCCTGCCAGACGACCTCTGCTCCAGGAGGGCGGGGCTTCACGGCACAGATGATCTGCACATGCTCCTGAATGCCTACGGGCTTTCAAACCAAACCCACAGACTGCCCCTTGGGGGAAGTTTTCCTCTGGGCTCGCTGATAAGAGTGTTGATGCAGAGCTTCTGCGAAACAACAGAGCGAGCGAGTTGTTCGGTGAAAGATTGCCCTTTAAAACACCGAACCTGGCGGGCTGTTATTGTCATACATGAATAGCTTGCTAACAGTTGTCTAATTGGGTGACTAGCTTGGGGGAGGGGGGGGCAGGGGGGCTTCTTGCTGCTGTCAGAGGTATATGCTGACAGAGATACAGTACTTATTGAAGAAGGAGAGCAGTTAAATTTAAATATAAATTTACAGACACAAGAACACATGGGTTTCAAGTGTTGTCCTTCCACTGTCTGGCAAAGCAACTGGACTGTATCTCCTGGACTCATTCATGATTTAGTCATAATTCCTCACCAGTTAAATAATCTTACCTAAATATTTCAGTATTTACATTTTGTTTACCTTTCTCTCTCTCTCTGAAGAAAAACAAAACAAAAACTAAGCTTCAAGTTGTCAATAATCGGCTCTTTTTTTCCCCCCATTAAAATCAAGATTAAAAGTGCTTTTATAAAATCTTTTCTTCTCTATGTACAATTTGTACTAGCTCTATCAAAAAACAAAAACATCAACGACAATCATCATCAATTATCATCATAATAAATAAGAATTAAAAAGTGGATTCAAATGAGTATGTACTGTGGAGCATGCAGATATCTCCGACAAAAGCACGTTCCTCTGTGCTCAGTGTCTCCATCGTGTGGGTAGCGTATTGTGACTTGGACCAGTGTCTCTACAACATGAGGTATAGAAACCCTCGAAAGCACCAGGGCTCATCAGAGTTAAGTAACAGAGTAGCCGACAGCATCACACCCTGAACGTCCCCCGATGGGCAGTGCACACATTCACATGCTGAACACACCAGCACTCGTGCACTCTCTCTCTCTCGCTCGCTCACTCACGCTCTCTCGCTCACTCCCGCTCTCTCTGTCTCTCTCTCCCGCTCTCTCTCTCTCACACCCACACAAACTCACACGCACTGTGCACAGGATGAGAATGTGGAGCCCCAAGAGGTGGGATCAACAGCGGACCCTTCAGTTTAGCACCAACTAACTACCCTCTAGGCCTCCCTTGACCCTCTGACCTCACCATGCAGTCCTGCCTCAAGCCTCCAACCTGCCTCGAGCTTAAAGCCAGCCTCTAGACTCAAACTCAAGCCTGCACACAAAAGCATGTTATTCCTCTCATCTCTGACACTTCCGGGTGATACTTCCGGGCAGTACTCCCGCGCTGTACTTCCAGGCAGTACTTCCTGGCTGGACTTCCAGTCAGTACTTCCTGGCAGTACTTCCAGGCTGGACTTCCAGGCAGTACTTCCTGGGTGGACTTCCAGGCAGTACTTCCTGGGTGGACTTCCAGGCAGTACTTCCTGGCTGGACTTCCAGGCAGTACTTCCGGGCGGTATTTTCTGGCCAGAACTGATAAAGGCCACAAGTGTTGGGGACAGGTCGAGCGTAATAGTGCAGAAAAACATGAGGGATGGAATCAGCTTGGCCCTTGGGGTGAGAAATCCACACTGAGAGGGTCACTAAAGGAAGCGTGATGACTGAGTGGGCTGAGGAGCCACAGTGGGGTCGCTGGCTCTGTGTAGCACAGTGTACGCAGACACGCAGCGCTCCGCGCGAACGCAATCGCACAGCGCACCTTTTTGTTAGTGTGTGTGTGTGTGTGTAGGCAAAGCACCAAGGTGTTTCGAAAGCACCAAAGCACCACAAGCTGTCCATTCACCACCTTCCATGCGCCTCAACGATACCAGTGTGGACCAGAAGTTCACATTGACCTGTGGCCAGGGACCTGAGTTCCCTTCTGGCCTTGCGAGGAAAGGTAGGGCCCCATGCTGGTTCACATGAGCTCACAAACGTGCCTGTGTTTGCGTATGTGTGTCGTGTACTATGCACCATTTGAACAGAAACCAGGACTGCCCTCTAGAGGCGACAGGGAGAAGTTCTCCTCGCAAGAGAACTGCCTGGACAGCCCTGGGAAGATAAGGACCCCCCCTCCCCTCCTTGGTGCCTGTTGGTGGGGGTCTCTCTGTCAACGAGTGACGAGTACCCTTAGTCATCAACAAGCTCCACAAGACTGACAGGAAGGGAGAGACTCTCCTGGGAAGATGACGGAGGGGAGGCGAAGCACCAGTGGATGGGTTGATGATTGGACGAGGAGGAGGAGGAGGAGGAGGAGCCTGTCTCATCACAGCAAGGCGAGCAGTTAGAGAGAGGCTCTTGAGATGTAAGTCTGAGGTGGTGTGGCGACAACCTGACAGAGCCTGGTCGCTTCACAGCACTCGCTTGGAGCAGCAGGACTGTGGGTCAGATTGTTGCGCGGCAGCGGGGGAGCCTTGCTGTGTGGAGAGAGAGACCACCCCCCCCCCCCCCAAAAACCACCGGGAACAAGATTGACAAAGGTCGAAGAAAAGAAAGAAAACAAAGGTAAAACCATACTTTTCCACAAACATAGTAAAAAAAAAAAAAAAAAAAAAAAAGCGAGTCGGCCTGACTCTCGATTAAAAAACAAACATAAACAATCACATCATTAATAATAACATTAATGAAAACAACAATGTAAAAAAACGAAAGAGGTTTCCTCATCGTAATAATAATAATAAACAACACCTGTAATAACAACATTGACAGTAACAATAGCAATCATAATAATATTGATAATAATAGCAATAATTAGGATCATTAAAATTCTATAAAGAGGGAGAAGCTATGGAGTCCGCCCCTTTAGTGGGGGAGGACAAGCACCACAGGCAGAGTTTGCCCAGGGTCAGTTCCAAACTGCTGCCTGACATGAGGTAAAAACACAAGAAAACCCCCCTCTGTCCTCCACCTGACCACGCAGAGAGAGAGAGGAAAGAGCTGGGCTGAGAGAGCGCCCTGGGGGGGGGTGCAGGAGGACCGTCAGACCCCTCCCTGGTCCCCCCCCCCCAGCCGTGACTCAGTGTCCATCCTCAAACGAAGTGACTGTAGGGCCCAGTGAGCTGCGTGCAGGCGTAGGGAGCGGACGTGACCGTGGAGGTGGTGTGGAGGGTGGGGGCCGAGCGTGTCGCCGGCCCCTCTTTCTTGTCCTTGGCCTGGCCGGGGCTGGCCCCCGCGCCCACGCCGCCCGTCACCCCCCACTTCCTTTTCTTGCCGTAGGCCTTGATCTCCTCCTGGGAGAGGCCCAGCAACGCCGCCTCCTGCTGGCGCTCCCGCGCCCGCTCAGCCAGCAGCTTCATCTTGGCCTCCCAGAGGGCCAGGCCGTGGCTGGGCTGGTTGAGGTTCTTGTGTTGGTAGAACACCAGGGAGATGCGCGTGGGGTGGCAGCGGTTGGGCTTCTTGAGGGGCGTGGTGGCATGCAGCTCCCTGCGGGCGCACTCCAGCAGGATGGAGCCGTGGGCCGGCGCCACCGCCACCCCGCCGATGTTGGGGTCCAGGAAGTTGTGCTCCGAGTCCGACCACACCTCGTCGTCGTCCTGCCCTCGCACGCTCTCCGCGTCGCTCTCGGCGCGGTTGGCGTCCCAGCAGCCGTCAGCCGTCTGCTGCAGGGCGTCCGGGAACAGGCGGCCCTCGGGGGCGGGGGACGGCGTGCTGCCGGCCACCGAGCCCCCGCACGACCTCCACGCCTTCTCCTGCACCCCCAGGGGGGTGGAGCTCCGGCTCTCGCCTGCCTTCGACCACATCTTGTCGGGGAAGGCTCCGGCCGGCTGGCCGTGCTTTAGAGCAGGGCTGTAGGCTGCGGGGGGCCAGGCTTTGGGCTGAGGGCTGGGGGCGGGGCTGTCCCAGTGACGGGGGGTGCCTGGGTGTGGTGACGAGGCCGGGGAGGGGGCTGCCTTCATGGCTGGGGAGGGAGAGGGGGCGGGAGAGGCCATGGGGGTGTTGGGGCCCGGGTAGGAGTTCCACTGCTGATGCTGGAGGTAGGGCGAGGGCTGCTGTCGGTCTTGAGTGAAGGCGTGGTTGGCCGCGCCGGCGGCCAGCTGGCCGCTCCCCTCCCAGCTGCCGGGCAGGATGCCGCCGTTGGGCTTGTGGGCGGGCCAGCCGTCTGGCTGCGGCGTGGAGCTGGGCGTGGCGGTGCGGCCAGGCCCCGGGCCCTCGTAGACGGGGACGTCCATGGGCTCTGGCTTGATGACGGGGGTGCCTCGGTGGGAGGCCTCAGAGGAGACGGACGAGGGTCGCGATTGGATGTTCTGGTGGGCGGGGGCGGGGTGCTGCTCGGGGTGGCTGGGGTAGGGGTGGGCAAGGCGGGCCTGCAGCCCCTGGACGTCAGGCTTCTGGTCCAGGGGCTCGGCCTTGACCCCCACTTTGGGCCAGGGGCCGCTGCGGCCGTCGTAGCCCATGAGCTCCGGGGGGAAAAGTGCATTGGGGGGGTAGTTAAAGTACCCGTAGGGTAGTGCCGGTAGATTGGGGTGGTAGCCGTTGACGGCGCCTGGAGCTGGGTGCGGGCCCCCTGGGGGAAGGCCCCCCCTAGTGTAGTAGGCTGGGTGAGCAGGGTGGGGGTAGACCCCGTAGGGCTCTGGCCCCTGGCCGGGGTAACCTTCAGGGAGGGCTCCGTTGAAGGGCTCCTTCTTAATGAACGCTTCCTTCTTGATCGTGGGCTTCACTTCCTGTTTAGGGATCGCTGTGGAGAGGAAACAGTCAATGTCAGCATTGTCGGTTTTCATTCTGAACTTTTGCAGGGGTGCCTTGAGCTGGGTAGTACATGCAGTTGAGTCAGGAAATCATCATCAGTATCAGAAAGGGTTTTAATCGCCATGAACGTTTGCACAGACAAGGAATTTACTTTGGAAGGTGCATACATTCAACTTACATAGGAGTAAATCTTAAATAAGTGGTGTAGGTTTAGGTGTAGGTTTTGTAAGTCTAATGAACTAATACTAACTAGTGGTAAGGTACAGATATGTAAATAAAATAAATATAAAGTATAAATATAATGTACAATATCTTACTACAATCATACTACTATCAATGACTACAATGTCTCAGGAATAGAGTTCATGTGACTGTCTCTCCACCTTCAAGAGAAGGCTCAAGACATACTTGTTTCGGGAGTACAACGGTACTTAGGAATGGTTTGCTGAACCCAATGCTAGTTTCCTCAAGGATCTGAATGACTTGCTTAGACTGTTGCTCTTGTTGGTTAGTGGTAGCTGATTTAAACTGTTGTTCTATTTTAGTTAATCCTATTTTTATTGCTTTCCTACAGGTACACTTGCACTTAAAGATTCATGTTGTTTAATTGTAACTTGCTTAACTACATGCTCTTATGGTTTCTTCCCTTTAGCACTTATTTTTTGGTTGTTCACAATATGTACTTCTTGTTTTTGGCTACCCGCAATGCTATGGGGTTATCTTGCTGTTATTATCAGTGACCTATGCACTTTGTAAAGCTCTCTCTTGGAAGTCGCTTTGGATGAAAGCGTCTGCTAAATGAATAAATGTAAATGTGTCTCACCTTTATTGCCTAGCGGTGTTTGAGGGGCGCCAGTAAGTGTGACCTCGGCTCTGACAACATCAGTCTTGCCGGGCGTGTCCCCGCCCTGCAGCTTGCCCTTCTTCTTCTCCGATGCCTTGGCCTTGGCCTCCAGCCGCCGCTGACGGCACGACTTGGCACGCTCCGGAAGCTTCCGCACCTCGCGCCGAAAGGCGTTCAGCATCTGGATGGCGCCCGTCCGCATCTTGAGCCGCTGGTTCTCCTCGCTGCCGAACTCGTCGGTGTTGGACACCTTGTAGAGGGGCAGGACGTGGAGCTGCTCGTCCTCGGGGAGCTCTCCCACCTTGCGGTTGTCCTCCTTGGTCAGAGTACACACCTGGATGGGGGGGGGGGAGGTCACATGGTCACACTGGTGCCGGGGTAACGTGGTGTCTTGCCACGTGGTCGACTGTTGGTTTGCTTTTTAAACAAAACTATCTGGCATCCACACGGAACGAGTGTAAGAGAAATGACAACGTTCACAGTAAAGGGTTAAAATACAAATGAATAAAAAAAACGATATGTCGACAGACTGATGGGAAAAGAAAGCGCGAGAAGGTGAGAGAGAGCGATGGTAAGAAAGAGTGCGACAGGGAAGAGGAGTAGAGAGACACGGAGAGAAAGAAAGTGAGAGGAAAAGCGAGCTGTCGAAAGAAAGAGAGTGAGAGAGACAGAGAGAAGGAGGAGGAAGAGGAGGAGGAGGAAGCACCCATCCAATGGGGGCAAGGACGGACGAGAGACCCACCACCGTGCAGCCGTTGTAGAGGTTGTGCTGGTCCTTGTGGGCGTGGGCGCAGAAGTCCATGCAGGCCGTGACCCCTGAGAAGGGCCTCCCCTCCTCCAGGCCCAGTCTGCAGTCTGTGGCCGTCTCCTCGTTCTGACACTGAGGGACAGGACACAGGTCACACAGCGCTCCACGCTCCAGCACACGCTCACACACTCCCTCGGACCTCCCCCCCGGGGGGGCTCTAACGGCTGCCCCACGGCAACTGGGTGGGACGAGAGGCCGTTATTCACAGGGAAAGACCGACAGAGAGCTCTCCCCGGCCCTCCCAGCCACACACACATGGCTAGTCTGTCACCTCACCCCTGGTAACGTGAGCAGGAAGGGAGGACAGGGTTACTGGATGTGGACTGGCTAGTGAGTAACTCCTGCTGTCTAAACAACACTGTGTGTGTGCGTGCGTGCGTGCAGTGTAAATGCCTACCTGGTTGCTGTAGGCCTTTGGGGCTAGCTGCTTGTACAAGGGGGCCACCTTTGTCGCTAGTTCCTGGAAGTTATCCCTGAGTTTGTCCTCCTGAAACGCAAGCCAACAGGCTGGTCGGAACACCGCACGACACCAAAGAACACTGCACGACACCAAAGAACACTGCACGACAGGGTCGGCGTGGTAACAAGCAGGTGTGCGACGCTGGTATCTCTCTCCCAGGCCATACCTGTTCTGGCCGGTCTCCCTGCAGTCTGAACTTGCGTGGTATTTTACTGCGAGCGTATTTGCAGCCGTTGAAGTACATGCTCCAGGAGCAGCCGAAGGAGAAGGAGGCTCCACAGGTGTCCGGGTCCTTGCCTTGGCATGCACACGTACGACTGCAGGGGGAGACAGCGAGCACAAGCCTGTCAATATACATTAAATCCTGGCTTGACTTCCGCGGACCTGTAATTACTAGACCAAGTTGGCCACCTGCATCTCACGTTCAGGCGTGAGTTTGTGGACACCCCTGCCTAGCACAGGGGTCTGTGGAGGAGTCGGAGGGTATGTTGTCTCCGGGCACAGCCGTCACTTACTCGTCGTTCAGGCCGCAGCGCCGGCTGGTGGGGTTGCCGTACTTGGTGAGGGTCTCGGAGAGCTCGCGGTACAGCTTGTCGCCCAGCGCCTGGGGCACGCCCTCCCACGCCATGATGAGGATGACGATGACGGCGTTGGCACAGTGGTGACCTGCCCGGTGACGCACCAGACACAGCAGCTTCTCTGTGAGGCCGCTGCGACGGATCACCTGGAGAGAGAGAGAGAGAGAGGGAGAGAGGGAGAGAGAGAGGGGGGAGAAGGGAGAGAGAGAGACAGAAAGGAAGAGCGAAAGGGTAGGAGAGAGAGAGAGAGGGGGGGGGGTGGAAGAAGAGAAGGTAAAAGAAAGATGGAGAAAACATTTTTAAACAGCATCCATTTATTTTTCTCCTTCCCGTAAGATACACACCCACCCACCCACACATTTCTGTGTGCCACTAATGGCCCCTCCATCAGAGGCTGCTTTAAATCCATGAAGCCATTAGCAGGGTATGAGAGGTGGGGGTGGGGGGTGGGCTAGCAGACGGCTAGTAGTGAGGCCCCCTGCTGCTTTACAGTGTGGGGGGTGAGACCGTCTGCAAGGTGTCTCCGTGTGACACCTCATTACACACACACACTCTTCGTAGATCTGGCTCTGATTGGCTGTCAGGGTTGTCAGGTGACACAAAGGCCCAGTCACACCTCTTCAACAGTGTCTGAATGGATTGTCTCAACCTTCACGCTGTTCCAAAAACTCCCCTTCATTCAATAAGAGTAGAACGCATTCTCTTTGACTACATGATTGCATACTTTTCGCTTGCATTTCTCTTATCATTGGATTCGGACGGAATGTTAAAAAAAGGATGATGCAAGACTGATGAAAAAGCAGTTGCAGGGCTTTATTGCGTCATGGTAAATGGCTCTTCGTAGACTTCTGGGTCTACTTCGTGTGCAGTGTTGGTGGTGTATATTGACGGGGTAGTACTCACCCATTTGGCGATGGGACACCCCTGAGAGCTCTTGCCCTCTCGGCCCGTGTAGAGCACCTTCTCAATACGGATGGCAGGTCCTTTCTCTCCATACCTATACAGACACAGAGTGGGAAACATTCATTATGGGTTGGTGCCGCACAAGATCTCAGTCATTTTTATAAACTGTTATGTTATTTTCCATTTGAGATGGGAATTTGGGCCTGCGTTCTACACCACTGTGTTTGACACCTCTGTGTTTGACACCAGTGCAAGCCAAAATGAGTGTTCTCACTCCTCTGCGAAGCTTTGCAGAGATAGGGGTAGCAAGCTTAATACACTGGAAGATTCTTTTAGATAACATGATCTGTATGTGTTATGGAGGAAGACATTGTCTCGTTTTTAAGTGTGTGTGTGAATGTCTTTTCTTGTGCGTGTGTGTGTGCGTGTGTAAACTTCTGCTGTCTTATGCACGCATGTGAACACGTGTTTTATTGTGCTCGCGCGCGTGTGTGTGAAGCTCAGCATCGATTGGAGGATTGCTCACTCCCAGCCCATCCTCTCACCCTCCTCGACCCTCGCTGTCAATGCGATCATGTCAGGCCCGCTCAGTCCTGTCCAGCATGCTGAACACATGTGGCCTCTCCTGAATAGGGGCCAGCCCTCACCCCCACCGGGAGCCCGCTCTCCACAGGGGCTGCACACCGAGGGGTCAAAGGTGGGTCAGGGTTCACCCAGACACTATGGAGGGCTTTAGTTCTTACGTCACCCTTCAAACAAACAAAGAGACCCCCAGCCCCCGACCCTGCAGCCTCCGACCCTGCAGCCCCCGACCCTGGACCCTTCCACCTCAACTGACAGGGGTCTCAGGGGAGGGCCGAGTCACCTTCCTATAGAAACAGACCAAGCTATGGTCTCCCCTCTCCCCCCTCGGTTTGACACTATGGAGTGGGAGAAAAGGTGCACAGTCAGGGTTTGTCAGCACAGATTACAATCCTTATCCTGGCCCTTTCAAGACCCCCAGATCCTCATACAGCCATGGTGAACTAGCGACTGGGATATACTTGGATGATATTGACTTGATTCTGTGGCAACGACAGTGTTTGGAGCCTTCTAAGTACTCTCTCCTACTGTCACGGTGATCAGCTCCACCACATTGAGTTCCCTCATTTCTCGAGGAGGTTTCTATCCTCCTCTGCGCTCTCTCTGGATCTCCCTGACCCTATCGTCTCGCTGTGCTTGTCTTCCCCCTCACTGATCTGCTGATGCGGACACTTCCTGTTTCTCCTATTGGATTTTGGGTCAGGGATTCCCTCGGGGACAGAATCAGAGGAGAGAGAGAGAGAGAGAGAGAGAGAGAGAGAGAGAGAGAGAGAGAGAGAGAGAGAGAGAGAGAGAGAGAGAGAGAGAGAGAGAGAGAGAGAGAGAGAGAGAGAGAGAGAGAGAGAGAGAGAGAGAGAGAGAGAGAGAGAGAGAGAGAGAGAGAGAGAGAGAGAGAGAGAGAGAGAGAGAGAGAGACAGAGACAGAGACAGAGACAGAGACAGAGACAGAGACAGAGACAGAGACACAGAGACACAGAGACACAGAGACACAGAGACACAGAGACACAGAGACACAGAGACACAGAGACACAGAGACACAGAGACACAGAGACACAGAGACACAGAGACACAGAGACACAGAGACACAGAGACACAGAGACACAGAGACACAGAGACACAGAGACACAGAGACACAGAGACACAGAGACACAGAGACACAGAGACACAGAGACACAGAGACACAGAGACACAGAGACACAGAGACACAGAGACACAGAGACACAGAGACACAGAGACACAGAGACACAGAGACACAGAGACACAGAGACACAGAGACACAGAGACACAGAGAGACACAGAGAGACACAGAGAGAGAGAGACACAGAGAGAGAGAGAGACACAGAGAGAGAGAGAGACACAGAGAGAGAGAGAGACACAGAGAGAGAGAGAGACACAGAGAGAGAGAGAGACACAGAGAGAGAGAGAGACACAGAGAGAGAGAGAGACACAGAGAGAGAGAGAGACACAGAGAGAGAGAGAGACACAGAGAGAGAGAGAGACACAGAGAGAGAGAGACACAGAGAGAGAGGGGAGAAAGAGAGAGAGAGACACAGAGAGAGAGAGACACAGAGAGAGAGGGAGAAAGAGAGAGACACAGAGAGAGAGAGACACAGAGAGAGAGAGACACAGAGAGAGAGAGACACAGAGAGAGAGAGACACAGAGAGAGAGAGACACAGAGAGAGAGAGACACAGAGAGAGAGAGACACAGAGAGAGAGAGACACAGAGAGAGAGAGACACAGAGAGAGAGGGGAGAAAGAGACAGAGAGAGAGACAATGTGAGAGGGGGGAGAAAGAGACAGAGAGAGAGACAATGTGAGAGGGGGGAGAAAGAGACAGAGAGAGAGACAATGTGAGAGGGGGGAGAAAGAGACAGAGAGAGAGACAATGTGAGAGGGGGGAGAAAGAGACAGAGAGAGAGACAATGTGAGAGGGGGGAGAAAGAGACAGAGAGAGAGACAGAGAGAGAGACAGAGAGAGAGACAGAGAGAGAGACAGAGAGAGAGACAGAGAGAGAGACAGAGAGAGAGACAGAGAGAGAGACAGAGAGAGAGACAATGTGAGAGGGGGGAGAAAGAGACAGAGAGAGAGACAATGTGAGAGGGGGGAGAAAGAGACAGAGAGAGAGACAATGTGAGAGGGGGAGAAAGAGACAGAGAGAGAGACAATGTGAGAGGGGGGAGAAAGAGACAGAGAGAGAGACAATGTGAGAGGGGGGAGAAAGAGACAGAGAGAGAGACAGAGAGAGAGACAGAGAGAGAGACAGAGAGAGAGACAGAGAGAGAGACAGAGAGAGAGACAATGTGAGAGGGGGAGAAAGAGAATCAGAGGGTAGGTCTTCAATCTTGTATGCTCGGGAACATACAATTACACCACTGTTTGTGTGTGTGAAGAGGACGTGAGAGGAGAGGAGGGCAGAGCAGTGGAGGAATGGAGAGGGGGGAGAGGGGGAAGAGGAATCTCACCTGTTCTCCATCAGTTCTCTGATGGAGGCCACAGTTGGCCCTGAGCCAAGGTGATTATAGTACGGCCCTTCATCTTTCTCCAGGATTTGCTCTGGGAGGTTGAGGGAGAGAAAGATAGAGAGAGAGACAGAAAGAAAGAGAGAAATAGACATGTAGATAGACAGAAATAGAGAGATCAAAACAGGGAGATAGAGAGAGAGAGAGACATACATAGAAAGACAGAAATGTAGAAGTTAACAGAGATAGGGAGAGAGAATCAGACAAATAGAGAAGCAAAGAAAGATTAGAACATAGACTCCATGTACATCTAAAGTCCTAGCGTGCCGGGGAAGCTCAGACAGAATGTGAAATTACAAACAATACAGCCAGGAAAACAGGAACTCAAATAAGGTTGGCCACACACACACACAAGTACACACAAGTACACACACGCTAATTCACACGCTAACCCTCTCTCCCCTGTGCAGCAGCTGGAGCCATGGTAGGAGTAGTAGCTGGGGACATTATGCACAGCAGAGCTGTTGGAGGGAGTGAATGAGTCAGAATGTGGAGAGGGCGTGTGTGTGTGTGTGTGTGTGTGTGTGTGTGTGTGTGTCTGTGCGCACGTCTGCCAGTGAGGCAATCTGAGGTCGCATTCCCCCGACAGCGCAGAGGAACCAAGGTGTGGTCAGAGGAAGTATGCTACATGGGCGGAGCCTAAACAGACTATCATGTGAAAATAGTTCTGTGAGTGAAAATAGGAGGTACTCTAACTTTGAGTAAGCGTGTGTGTGTGTGTGAGTGCATGTTTGAGTTTGTGCACGTGTCTCTGTGTGTGTGTGTGTGTGATAGAGAGGAACAGGTTCTACTGTAATGTTGACATTGGGATTGCGTGAGCTTTGCTCGGGGACCTGTTGTCAGGCTTAGGGTTAGCGACGGGCACAGCAACAGAGCCAGCTAGTGTTCCCTCCAGCTGCTCTCCCTCACCCGCCTCTGGGGACAGCATGACTATGGAGTAGCCCTGGCCAGTACACAAACCTTTTCAATTAGCAAGAACTAGCATTAGCTTTTCACTAGCAAGAACAGAGAGCTGTAAGGAGCTTTACAATGTTGTTGTTGTTTTTCTTTGGGGCGGGGGGGGGGGGGGGGATCTGTGTTTTGGGAAATGACGTTATCTATGTGAAGCCTACGAAACCATGTTTTCGAACTTTGGTGGGGTGCACTAAACCATAATTGCTAACTTGGTGGAGTGTGCTAAAATGTGCATGCTAATTTCCCATAACAGCTGCAGGCTGAAAGAGTGTTTGGTATACACTAGTATACAAAGAATTTCCTATGTGTGGCTCCTGCCCCCTTTGTGCTAGCTCAGTCAGCAGTGGACCAACCAGGCTGTTGGCTTGCTTAGCTGTGTCTGACTACCCCTAACCCTCTCCTGCCTCTCTACCTCTGTCCTTCTATCCCTCTGCCATTCCCCCTCCTCCTCTTCCTTTTCCCCTTTCTCCCTCTTTCTAAGTCCTCTCCTTTCTCTGTCTCCTTGTCTCTCTCCCTCTCTCTTTCTACCAGACCCACACAGCACAATGGTCTCCCTCTGCTGTTGTGTTGCTCCATTGTTCCTCTGGCCTCTCTCAGAGCCTTGCACTGTAGCTGACTGTACTGGACACCCCCAAACACACACACACACACACACACACACTCACAGACAGCCCTCCCTCCCTGGGCAACATGCACATTCTCAGACACACTCGCCTGCTGTCCAGAGAGAGGTGCTGGAGCAGAAGGGATTCCACCACCTGATGTAGCTACCCAACCACCCCCACCCCACACCCCCAACCACCCCCACCCCCCAACCACCCTCACTGCCAAAGCATGTCCTACATGGGTAATGTGGTATTACTGATGTTCTGAAGTATTCATGAGGGAGCCATGTCCTTGGGATGTTACTAAGGACCTAGCAGAATGCTCTGCTCTAAGGAAAGTAATGAAAGCCTGTTATTAATGTCCCAGGGTAGCTCAAACACACACACACACACACACACACAAGTACACAAGAGCACACGGACTGAACTCACCGACGCAGTCGCAGATGGGGAACTCTGCCTGGGCGTCCTTGGCGGGGGTGTCCAGCAGGCTCTTGGTGGGGGTGTCCAGGTACCTCATCGGGGACTCGAGGAAGCCTCGGAGGGAGGGGCTGCAGGGGAAGTCCTCCTTGGTGGGCGTGTCCTCCTCGGAGTAGCAGGTGGTGGAGAGCACAGTCACTCCTCCCGATCCCTCGATCTTCATGCGTTTGGGGAACGGGGAGAGGGGGACGGTGAAGGGCTCCTCTTTTACCGGGTGCTGCTCCGCGTGGGCCTCCTGGCGCAGGGCGAGGGGATGGGTCCCCTCGCGCAGCTCGTCCGAGGGGCTCTCGGTGGTGCCGGGATGCGATGCTTCACTTTGAGCCCCTGACTCGTTCGGTTTCTGGTCCACCTCCATCTCCTGCCCTGCTAGAGGAGGAGGAGGGGGAGGGGGAGGGGGTGCAGGCTGGGCGCTGGGTGGGGACGCCGGCCTGTCGGGTCCTGAGTTGGCGTGAGCACCAGGCCGGGACTGCAGACTCACTCCCGGCTGGGCCGACGGAGGGCTCTGCCCCGGGGGGTGGCTCAGAGTAGGGCAAGGTTCTGACGCGGGGGTCTCGTCCCCGAATTCGGCTTCGAACTGGCGGATCAACTCCTCGAACTTGGGGTCCAGGGAAGAGAGGCCCGGTATCTGCGAGGTGGCGGACGGAGGTATGGAGGTCTGAGGTGTCGTGGTGGGGGTGCCGGTGGGGGCATCTCCCTCTGTGCTAGCCTGGGTCTCGGTACGCAGAAACTGGGGCGGAGGGGGGATGGCTGGGATGGCCAGAGGGGTTGCAGACATGGCAGCGGGAGCAGCAGTCAGGGGGGGGACCGAGGGGTGGAGGATGGATACCTGAGATTGGGCGGGGAGGCCTGGGACTGTCTGAGGGGGGATATTAAGGGAGAGAGAAGGTAGATGACCTGGGTCTGGGCTGGCCAGGACCTGGGCCGCGGTGAGGGGTGACGGTTTCTGTATGGATATCTGACTGGCAGGCAGAAAGGTGGGCAGCGAGGCCTTCTGCTTGGTCTTTTTGATGACGATGGGCTTGGGCTTGGGGACAGGGGTGCCAGCCTGGCCCCCTCCAGCCTGCTTGACCAGGGGAGACGCCTGGCTACTCTTCCTTCTCTTGGGTTCCTTGGCTTCCTGCTTGATGGCTACAGGGGGCATGAGGGGCCCCTCCAGCCCTGGGGTCTGGGGCCACCACTTCCGCAGGCTCTGACAGGCCTGGGGCCCCCGCTGGGCTGGGAGCCCCGGGCCCTGGAAGAGATTCCTCTTGTGGTGGAGGTGCTGCTGTAGGGCGGCCTGGGTGGAGAAGCGGATGGCAGCGCTGCCGGGGGAGAGAGGCGGGCCGGGGTACTGCTGCTGCCCGTTGGGGAGGCCGTAGCGGCTCATGGAGGCGGAGCCGGGGTAGTCCCCGAGGTCCACTTCCTGCTTCACCCTGTCCTGGCACGGGATTGGACCGTGTTGGTGGGGGCCGGGCAGCCGGAAGGAGGCGGGAAACTTCCCGCTCGTGTCTCCCAGCAGCTGCTTGAGCTCCGACATGGGGTCCATGGCACCGGGGAAGCGGGGCTGGGATTCCGAGGCCATCATGGCCCACTGGCTCCTCTGCTCCGGGCCCTGAAGAAGCCACTGCTGGCCGGGGAGGTGAGGGCTGGCGGGGTGCCCTGGTACCGGGTACGGAGAGGTGGAGGGCAGGAGGGTGGAGGCGTGGGGGGGCTGGCCCTGAGACTGGGGCCGGTGCTGCTCCCAGGCCTGCTGGCTGGGCTGCAGGCCTGGAGGGACGGATTGTGAGCGCGATGAGGAGGGGGGAAGGTGGCTGCCGTGGTGGGGGTAGCTCCCGTGGTGGGGGTGGGTGGACTGGGCGGTGGGCACCGAGGCCTGGGGGCCGGTGGCGGACAGCTGGGTCAGAGCTTCGATGGCGATGGCCGTCTGCAAGCTGACATTCTTCTCCTTGGCAATGGAGAGGACCTGGGGGGAGCAGGGGATGGGGGGAGGGCGGGGGCCTGGGCGGGGGGCGGGGTGCAGGCTGCCGGGGGCCTGCTGATGGGAACCAGACGGGGGGTTACTCCCGTTCACCTGGGGTTGCGCTTGGTTGTGGAGGTGAGCCTGGTTGTGGGGGTGCGCTTGATTGTGGGGCTTCTGGGAATGCATCTGGTGGGGGGCGTCGGTCATTTGGCAAGGGCCTTTCCCGTCCCGGCCGGACAGCAGGATCCTCTTCTCCAGCCACTCCAGGTAGTCTGGACAGTCCGGCCCCTCACAGTCACAATTGGGGGGCTTGTGTCCGTGCCTGGCCTGGCTCAGGGCTGTCTGCAGGGTGCTGAGGTCCTCCGCGGTCCCCCCAGGTGTCCGTCCCCCCGCCACGCCTGCGTCCTTCTCCTGACTGAACTTCTCGTACAGCTGGACGGTGTGTGGCTGTAGCTCCGAGGAGGAGGATGGAGGTAGGGAACCCGCACTGGCGGAGAAGGCCACCAGGTTATGGGCGTCCTCCATATCAGCCTGGTGGTCGCCAGGGGCTCCTCGCTCGCCGTCGACCCGGCAGGGAAGCTGCTGCTGGGGGTCGCTGGCCTTGCCGTGCCCAGACGCCCAGCCCTGTCCCGGGGTTACGCTCCTCGCAGGCTCCTGGTGTTCCAGGGCTGCCCCTCCTCCTCCGCCCTCCAGGGCACCCTCCTGTTCACCGGGGTACCGCCTTGGTCCATCGGTCGCTTCCAGGCTCAGTGCCACCTCCTCGAGGCGGTCATGTGACCTGATTTCCATCTGGCCTCCTCTTCTGGGGCCATCCACTGGAACCGTGTCGAAAACAGTCTGAAAGAGAAGGAGAGAAAGTGATGGGGAAGAATGAGATGGAGAGAGAGAGAGGGCCAAGGTTAGAGATGTCATTAGCAACCAAACACTGTAGAAATAAAGGTTCTCAATAAAAACTGCACTCCACAAACATTACGTATCAACTGTGAGGCTGACATGAATGAAATGAATTCCCTTAGTCTGATTTAGTCTCTTTTCCAATCTCTCTCCACACACATTCACACACACACAAGCAGGTCAGTTAGGATAAGGAACTGAATTAACTGTTGCTTCAATAGACAGTTTTCACAAAGAGCCAGTGTTGAAGTAACAGGCCTTGTGACATCATTCAACACACTATTGCAAATCAGTCAGTTGACCAATACTAATGGGTTTAGCATCACCTTGACAACACATGACTACTGGTTCAGATATGTTACTTGCAGTTCAATACTACTATGTTCCAGTTCAATACTTCCATTAGCAATATGAAAGACAAACTCTCAACCCTGACAGGCACACCAGCCATGGTTTATCAACTGGGTCAGATACAACAGTAGTATACTTTAGTTCTATACAGTAATATAGTAGGTTACAATGGTAATATGAGTCTTGTCCATCTGAGTTCATGATGGGGGTTATAGTTTGGGGTTTTGATTAGCGTTATGGTTAGGGGATGCCAGCGCAGTCTTCTAAATATACTGGACTCGATACAGACAGTATAGTGCTATTCAAATGTCACCATGACCAACCAGCATTTTTACATCAGGTGGAAGCTTTGCATTTCTTTGTTTGCGGATGGTAAGGCTGCGCGCTGACGCTGCTGGCTGCTGTTTGAGGATGTGTGCTGAACACAGATAACCTCCTGATGAACACGCTGGGCCATACACACGGCATAACAAGCTGCGGACACTCCTACCACTGCAGGCCTGGCTTCACAGGAACCCAGGCAACAACACAGCCTTTTTAAACAGGGCACTGTCTTAATGACTCTGGGGCACATAGTGGTAAAGAGACCGCCTAGCCCAACTGAGGAAGTATTTGACTGTGACAGCAACTGTTGCCTTTTTAAGGACACACACACACACACACACACACACACACACACACACAGGCAATGAGAGTAAATGAGGGTAAAGGCAGGAGCGGAGAGACAATATTGACAAAGAGAGCAGCTACGTACATGTAGTACAGGAACAATGCACCTACAAACCTTATAGAATGACATGCGCACAGACAGAGCCAGCAGGGTAGTTGACCTGTACACTACAGTCATAAAAGACTAGGGTCCTAGCTTGCTGCTCCACCATGGCTTCATAGTGGCAGGCATTCAGCTTCCCCATACTTTGAATATATGGAAATGAGCCTTTCGGAACTATTTAATCATTGGACAGGTTGCTTAGGAAGGGAGGGGGGTGGGGGGGGGGCAAGGGGTGGGGGGTGGCTGTTGGACAGCCGGCTTGCGATATGTGAGAGGCAAAACATGCTCTATCACAGACCAGTTGGGGGAGAGAGGGGGAGGGGGGGAGGAGAGTTAGGTTAAGCAGTTATGAATGCGGTGTTCAAACAGCGTGGCCGCAAACACTCGTGTTTTTGACGGCTCTCTTTTCCTCTTTTCTCTCTCTCTCTGTGTGTGTCTCTCTCTTTCACACACACACATTCGCACTGACATAAACACAGTAACCCTTTAAGACCAAGCTTCAAACTGTGGCACAACAGCAACACAAGCAACTGTACTTTACAAACACAATCACACCGCGCGCTAATAACTCTTGGAACCGGTATGCAGTGCTTATTATATTACACTTGACAGAATACTATCTCTCTCTCTCTTTCTCTCTAGCTCTCTCTCTCTCTCTCTTTCTCTCTCTCTCTCTCTCTCTTTCTCTCTCTTTCTCTCTCTAGCTCTCTCTCTCCTTATGCGCTATTCTCACACCTGCGGGCACCTAGGCAGTCTCCAGCACTGCTGACAGCACACACCACGTGCTCCAACAACTATTTACAGCGTGCCAGACAGAGACCTGCTCTCTTGCCAGGACACACGCCCTCTTACACACACACACACACTGCACACACTGCACGGTAGTGCTTCCAAAACATCAACACACCCAACCTGAGGGCACTGTCTAACCTGTTAGACGCAGTAGTACAGAGAGAGAGAGACTGAGAGAGAGACTGAAAGAGAAAGAGAGAAGGGGCCTTTTAAACTGCACGTTTGCCTGCCCGCCTTACAACAATCCACCAGTGCAAAACAGATGCCCCCCTCAAGGTTGACAGCACAAAAGCAGGGGAAGCGAGGGAAGGGACTGGCAAGGGAGGGGAAGGGGGGTGGGGGGGTAGAGCCTGAGAGTAGACAGCTGAACATAACCCCCCCTCCTTTTCTCTCCTTGTCCTCACCCCCCTCCACCCCCCACCCCCTCCTACCCCCCCCCCCCCCTTTCCCTATCGTTCCTTTGCTCTCGGCTCTCAATGCGAGGAAACGTGAAGGAGACGCCGTGACAACGGAGCCCCCCGGCAAAGGAGCGCGGCGCCCCGGCTACTTACGCAAGTCGAGGCGTCCTGACAGGGCGACTGGAGACGGCGCGGCGGGGAGAGGAGGTGCAGAGGGGCATGAGCCACAGTCCCAGGCTGGCGGAGCTAAAGGAAGCTAGCGAGAGAGAGAAGCCGACGCTATCTGGTTGGAGGCTTTTTTTTCTCCCCCCACCTTCAGTGCGGCACACAAGCGACGACACGCGCGCACGCACGCACACACACACTTACGCACGCCTCCCCCGACGCACGCTCGCCCTCCGTCTCTTCTTACGCTCGTCGCTCTGCGTTTGCTTCCCTTTTTCCGCTCTCATTATCTCCCTCTGCTCCTCCCTTCCCTTTTCAATATCCCCTTTCTTTCTCTGGTGCTCGCAGTCTGCTTCCCCGCGCAGCCCCCTCCTTCCTCCCTCCCTCTCTCTCTCTCCCTCTCTCTCTCTCTTGCTCTCGTGCTCACCCTCTGCTCCCCCTCCCTCTCGCTCAGCCTCCCCCCTCCCTCTCCTCCCCCTCTCCTCTCTGTGTGTGCAGAGTGAGAGGCCATTATCTGAGCCACACTGGGCACGTACGATGGAATGGAGGAGCGCGTGTTGAGCGGAGAGCGAGAGCGCGCACGGGAGGGAGAGAGAGATAGGGACAGAAGGAGAGCGAGAGGAAGAGAGAGAGAAGCAGGGAGACGGAGATAGAGAGAAGGGGGAAAAGGAGAGAAAAGGAAAGAGAGAAAGAAAGAGAGAGGTAAGGAAATGGTTGGAGGGAGAGAGAAAGAGGGGGGAGAAAGAGAGAGGGGCGGGGGGGAGAGAGCTGGTGGGATGGACGCTAGCAGCAGCCTTGGAAACAGCACATTGCAGAAGAGCTGTAACCATTGAACAGAACGCCCTCTCTATAACACAAACAGTCCTAAATCCTGACACTTTGAACATATCAGATCATGTTCGGCGTCATGTGACACGTTTAGTCTGCCTGCTTAAAGCTAGCCATCGGAATAACCAAGAGCAGAGCCGGTTGGAAGGGCTAAAGGCGGCTGAAGCCGCCGTGCGATCGCAACCTCGCCCGCTACCAAATCAACAGGAAAATGAAATGGGGGGGAAAAGAAGAACAACGTCAAAACGTTCGCAGAAGCGGTCGGAGATCTGGTGGCTGTGCTCCTTGCGGTTTGCGGCTCTTTTCGGAGCGCCTGACTCCATTGTAATCCGTGGCCATCTGGAAACCCCTGACAATTTATTTAGATGTTCTGTCGTCTTAAAACGTTTTACTGAATGTTTGTTCTCTCTCTCTCTCTCTCCCTCCAGTGAGCCTCTCCTTCCACCTGCCAGCTCGTCCCAGGAAGGAACAGGAGGACAAGCAAACCCGATAATAAGCAGGGGGGAGGGTTCGTAGGCAACCAAGGAGGGCGATGGCACCGGCTGCAGATGGCTCTAAAAAGGTGCCAAACTGTTTGGCTACGACCGGCCGTTTACGCTTGGTCCTCATCCGTGGCCTATCGTTTCCCCAAAGCATCCGCTGGACAAGGACGAGAACATTCCGGAAACGCGAAGGAGAGAGAGACGCTTTTTGCGACGGCGGAGGAGGGAGATGAGGACCAGGCTGTGGTACGGCGCGACGAGCGGCGGACGACCGTTTGGCGGCGCGAGGGATGAGGAGGGAAGCCGTCGAGACGACACACAGAGAGAGAGAGGACTGTGGAGGAGAGGAGGAGGGTGAAAGATAACCAGGAAGTGTTGAGAAAGAGAGACGGAACCCATTCGACCAGAAACGCGAGTCTGCGCGTCGCTTTCAGGTGGCTCCGTTCCGCAGCAAAAGGAGGAAGAGGGAAGAGGGAAGCGAGAGCGAGTTGCAGCCCGGGCGTCGGACAGACGAGGCTACGAGAGACAAGCGGGGAAAACTGCCCCGTTGTTATTTTGACGCCGAAGACCAGACAACTCCGCCGGCCCGTCCCCTCTGCTGCCGCTCGCTCCCTCTCCTCTTCCGTCTCCTTTCGATCGTTCTACTGTTCCCTCCTTCCTTCCCTCCCTCCCTCTCTCTGTATCTCTCTCTCTCTCTCTTACCCTCCAACTCTCAAGGACTCCTCCTCACCATAGCTCTGGTTTGGCGTCATCGCTGGTTGGCTTAGGCTCCACTGGGTCATACTAACCCTCCTGCGGGGGTTCCCTCGCTCCGTCCCCTTCTCTTTCTGCCTCTCCCCTTCCTTCCGCTCACTCTCTCTCCTCTCTCCGTCCTTTGACATCGCGATCGCGGGAGTTTCGGTCCCGTCTTTGGGCGGAAAAAAGCAGCCAGGAAGACGAGGGGGGGGAAAAAAAAAAACATGGCCGTCTCTTCCCCATCCCTCCCCCCCCCCCCCCCCCCCAGGCAGATCTTTGTCGGCTACTGCGCAACGTTATGTTCTTATTATGACTGAGCATTTGCAGTCGGCGCAGTGCTTAGGCTGGATTAACTTCAGCCACCTTTTTCTCTGGCTTTCCCTCGCTCTGTGTCATTCGTGCGTTCTCTCTCTCGCTCTCTCTCTCTCTCTCTCTCTCGCTCTCTCTCTCTCTCTCTCTCTCGCTCGCTCTCTTTCTCGTTTGGCTTCTCTCCCTGTCTCTTGTTTGCGCCTCGCTCTGTCACTCCATGCCTGTCTGGGATCCAGATCGTTTCGGCGCACATGCGCACACAAGCACAACCGTGCATAACCTTTAGACCAACCACAACAAAAACAACCTGAGCCCCGAGCCTGGAACGGGAAGTGTGTCGCGTCACGTGACCAGGAAGTGCCAATGAGCGAGAGCAGGGTGAGAGGAAGAGGAGCAACACAGTTACGACATCGCTGTTACGTCATCGGATCCTCCCACCCTCACCCTGGCTGCCCCTCAGATCATTGAGTGTCGACTCCGCCACCCCCACCCCAACCACACACACACACACACGCTTACTCATTCACTATCCTGGCTAACGCTGGATGTGTTTCCTAGAACTATCAAAACACACTGAAAGAAAGACAGACTAGTCAGAACAGTTCGAGAGAAGTCCAGTAAATGTGCCTGTTCTTGTATGTAGAAAGCCTCTAGAGGACCCCTGGTTGGCTGAAGTCCCCGTCAAAGGGGCCACCTCTCTCTCCTGAGGCTGTGACAGAGCGACACCATGAGAGGATGGCACAAACCCCAAACCTGACCCTGACCTAGATATCGCCAGGCTCCTCAACACAGACAACAGCATGACATTCAATTCGGAGAAACGCGAGATGCGCCCCCCCCCCCCCGTTTGCCAACTCGGATTTCTTTACGGAACGCTAGAACAACACAGTTACAACTGTCACCTGTCCTATCCTCTTCACACACGTCTATACACTACCCCAACCCTAACAGATACACAACACCTGTGTTCGGGCGTGAAACCTCCTTGGCACGCGCACAATTACCACAGATTCTACCCCTCTGGGCGTAACCAGGCATACCCACCAAACAGTGCTGTGAGGTTCCCATGGCAACAAGAGAACATAAGACATGAGAAAGTGTGTGTGAGTGTGAGTGTGAGAGAGAGAGAGAGAGAGAGAGAGAGAGAGAGAGAGAGAGAGAGAGAGAGAGAGAGAGAGAGAGAGAGAGAGAGAGAGAGAGAGAGAGAGAGAGAGAGAGAGAGAGAGAGAGAGAGAGAGAGAGAGAGAGAGAGAGAGAGAGAGAGAGAGAGAGAGAGAGAGAGAGAGAGAGAGAGAGAGAGAGAGAGAGAGAGAGAGAGAGAGAGAGAGAGAGAGAGAGAGAGAGAGAGAGAGAGAGAGAGAGAGAGAGAGAGAGAGAGAGAGAGAGAGAGAGAGAGAGAGAGAGAGAGAGAGAGAGAGAGAGAGAGAGAGAGAGAGAGAGAGAGAGAGAGAGAGAGAGAGAGAGAGAGAGAGAGAGAGAGAGAGAGAGAGAGAGAGAGAGAGAGAGAGAGAGAGAGAGAGAGAGAGAGAGAGAGAGAGAGAAGTGAAGAAACGGCGGACGACCGTGAGGACACTTACCGTCGTCGCGCTGCGTTCCGGCACAAGGTGCATGGCGAGATGCTCCGAGACGTTTAATCATCTCAAAACCAGTCAGACTAGAATCAGGGTGCACTCTCCACCCCCACTCTCTCTTTCTCTCTCTCTTTCACACACACACACACACACACACACACACACAGGTTGTAGGAGTGGTGACTGGCATGTTGTTGGGTTTGATCCACTCCCTGCTATATGACTAACCCTGACTCAACTTTTCTTGCAAGCAGAAAAACACACTGATTACCGTATCACGACCGTGACAGTAGGAGAAACACAGGGGAAAAAAGGATCAGATAATGAGAATGTGAGCACAATTCCCCTAAATAGATGGTCATGTGACCACCCCCCCCCCCATTTGTCGGCGTCCCCCACGTTGTCAGTTGAGAGGAAACGGCAACAGCCAGCGATGAAGAACGCTGACAGCTCAACCACAACAGAATCACTTCCATCTCCAGAGTGGGAGTCTCTGGTGTCACTCACCCTGAACTCCCGCGCTTGGATCTAACTTCTACACACAGAGCAGTCCAGAAATGAACACACTGCAGCATGCTGAAATCCATAAAACACACACACACACACAGAGACACACACACACACACTCAGCCACGGAAAATCAGATATCTGCTCTATATTCCAGCCCAACCCCCACTCCATATCCCATCCCCCATTACCCTCTGCTCTGATGACATCAAGGTCATCTGATTGGATGCGCACGCTCAGTCAATACACACACACACACACACACACACACACACTCACTCACTCGCTGAGACAAGGAAATTGAAAACACAGTCCATTTCTTACACACACTTAGAAAAGCACGCAACAGCCCACTTAGAGGCGCCTCCATCTGTAAGTGAACCAGTGTGCTGCTACCGTGTGCAGCTAGCGTGTGCAGCTAGCGTGTGCAGCTAGCGTGTGCAGCTAGCGTGTGCTAATGGCCTGTTTACTCACACGCACACAATCACGAAGGTCACCGGGTGCACTGTGGGTGTGACGTGAACTCGGAGAGCGTTGTATCCACTCACGATGAAAGCCTATCTACCCGGACCAAACTTAAACTGTAAAATATTTAACTCATGATGTCACCTCGACATGTCAATGGCCTCAGCAACCTTCGTTTCCCCCCTCCCCCCCCCCCCCCCCAAATCGTCGTCTTGGCAGCGAGCTCCACCTCCGGGCAGAGCGTTGATGTGGGGTGCTGCAGCACGCCCGCTCAAGGTTCTCCCCTCTGTCATCATAACTCCGGACCCAGCCCCGGCTGACACAAGGCACGTGCGAGTCTGCACGCACAGCCCAGCTGGAGGAGGACTGCCTCTCGTACTCTCCAATCCTCACAAAGAGAGGAGGGGGAGGGGGTGGGGGGGTGGAGCCTCTAAACACACTCCACCAGGCAAGACAAGGAGGGGGGGGGGGGAAGAGGGTGGGGAGTCTTTTTTAAAGAGAGTGCTCTTTGTGCGGCAGATTTTGGGAACCCCGGAGAAAGAGAGGGGGATGTGAAGGGGGTAGGCTCTGGGTTGTTTAAACGAACGAGGAGCAAAGAAAATAAAGTGAAAAGAAGCAAATCTAACAGGGGGGGTGATCGTAACACCACACATCGCGCCCTGGGAGAGAGCGATGGATGTAGAGGGAGGGAGAGAGAGAGAGAGAGAGGGAGGTAGAGAGCGGTAGAGGGGGAGGGGAGAGAGAAGCCCTGCACAGTGGAGTATTGCCAGTCCTGTGTCTCCGAGGAGCCGGGCTAAGATTAGCTCCCCATATGTTCGACTCAGGCGTAGCCCGTCTTAAAGGGCCAGCGCCGGTCTGCAGCACTGCAGGGCGAGCTACTCCACACTGGAGACTGGAGCGCCACATCGACTGTCGTTTCAAACCAAGCGTTTGGTGGGGATTGTTTGTGGTGAGATAACGTGGGCGTCGTAAGGCATCTGAACGCCGGGTGCTCAGCCCCCCCGGTCCGTCCGGGATGCTGTCCCGTGACAACGCGAGACACAGCTGTGCATCTGGCTGGAGAGAGGCCCTCCGCGGCAGGACGAGGATCAGGAGACTGGTGGAGGACTCGCTCGGAGTCACGGTTCCTCGGCGGCACAGCTGGAGACGCTTTCTCCCCTCACCTAAACCCCCAACCCCCCTCCCAGCTCCACTGGCACATGCCCAAACAGACATGACTTGAGATGACAGACGGTTGCGTGCCGTTAATTAGAGCAGAAACACGGCGACATGACACCGAGCTTGTCACCCTCTCTGACATTTGAGTGAGCGCTCTCCGTGCGACAGCAGAGCGAGCTGTTGGCGACACCCAGGAGTTGTGCGGTTGATCCGCGAATGATAAGTCGGCGTTCCCCACACACCTCCACAAGTCCTCGGCTTTGACTTCTAATGATTAAGGGGTGTGCTAGCGCACTCAAGTTTAGACTGAACTTGAGAAACCCATACGCGCACCCTTTTCGAGCGACTGTTGGGGATGAGGAAAGGTTTGTTTCAAACGCTGGTTCCCATCCGGCGGTCGGTGGGTTAAACATCTGAACACGTGGGACAGTAGATCAGCTCTTTAAAGTTTAAAGTCCTCCGATTCAGTAATTCAGCAACGGTGGCCTTTAATGAGATAGGACTCGCACACAATCGGCTATGGTAGCCAATTTGACTCAGCGCGTTTCCTGAGCGCGACGATAACCTACCTAGAAACACGACGTTCCTACAGACACGCACACGTGTTGCCGGCATGTCGTGCAAACAACCTGGAGGGGAGAGGCCGGGCTAATATGACTTCAATGATGTAATCTGCCATTCAGTGTTACCACAGAAACCAGGGCAGTGCTAACCCTGGTTGATTAGGGGGGTGAGGGGGTTGTGGGGTTGGATTCCGCACATGGTTGAACCTACTACCGCTCAACTTTCCACCCGCCGTCACCCTCTGTCACGCTGTAGCCGGTGACTCATTCATGTCACAGTTCTGCCTGCGTTTCCAGAAAAACACCCAGGCAGAGTGTCTCTCAAAGCGACGGATGACAGAAGAGGAAATCCTGTGCGAGCGGTAAACAACTAGAATATACTGTGTGGCGGCGCCATCGTTCTGTGGTCCTTTTGCGTTCGTCTCTTTAAGAGCTAGCTTCTACAAAAGGCTTGAAATGAGTGAGACAGAGACGCGAGACGCTGCACTGGGAACTATAGTGACAGGTTGGTAGTACTGCTCCTGGTACGACAAACGAGAGGTCTTCTGCTGTGCCGCTGACATAACAGGGTGGCCCTTTGCTCTGACCAAGGTGCGTTGCCCTGACAACAAAGTGAGCCTATTGCTACTCCAGCACAGCAAACTTAGATGGCTGTTAACCAAATAATGTATTCATTCAGCAGACGTTAAAAAAAAATAATCTAAAACAACATAGTGAAGGGGAGTCTAACTATTACCCTCTTGATCTGCGGGCAAATGCTCTACTGCTACACCCGCCCACATGGTAACCAGGGAAACATAACCATGTACCAGTAAATGACATTCCGTATTTTTTTTTAAATAGAGCAGTCTATATTGTAAACCACAACTGACACACAAGTACTGACTTTCTACAGCCAAATGAAAACATGTAACATTTACACTGTAAGAACAATTTGATGAAACTGCCATGGTTTAGTGACTTGAGACTGGTTTATCCAGTAGCATGCTAAAGCTTGGTGCCAGATGGACACCAGGAGATTTAGCTGGTAAGTAGTTTCCTCAGACAGGATGATAGGTAGATAAGAACTACAATGTCAATCAATTTACATTTTTGTCTTTCCCAAGCGGGACAACACACAACAGACACAAAAACTTTGCTCGACAAGGAACAGTATTCTCCCGTAAACTACACTCTGAGCTAAGACATTTACATTCTCACTTCCTTAATAACACCCCAAATGACATGAATAAAACGAACGTTTGACTGAACAAAGGGTCAAATGCTAACAGCTCGATTCTTCAACATGGGAACATTGTGTCGGACAGCTGTGACTAGTTAAACTCATTCCAGTAACGCTTCTCCGCAGTGGAGAGATGGTTCAGAAGTGTGTACATTCTCTATGAAGCCACGGCTCGGTGTTTTCCCTCGCACAGACACACACAAACACACACAAGTGTGCCACAGCTCGGAGAACCGGGGAACAGCAGCGCTGAAAAGCTGTGCTCTACAGGTTACTCAAGTCCACACACACACACTTGGGCGCATGCGTCCGTGACCCACTAACTTTTACTCCGTTTACCTCAACTGACTTGAAAACTTTGAGAGTAAGGTCCGCCCCTGGCTACCGAGCATGTGTGTGTGTGTGTAGGTGTGTGTGTTCAGTGATTTGTTCTCTCTCTTCTGCACTCCTTGCGTTGGCCACCTCTCGACACATGCCGGGTTTTTGCCGCCAATCCCTCGCCAGCCCGGGACTCTTTAAATCAGCGCTCTGACTCACACTGACACAGACACAAATACAGTCGCACACACACGCGTCACCCTGACACCGACTCATCGACGCCACTGCCTGAGAAGCTGGCCAACCAGAGTGAGGGAGAAGACAGCGCCTGTTTGAATTCACTCTGCTCTCCTGAATGGCTCCGCCAAGGACCCCGGAACTCAGAGAAGCTAGAGAACACATGACTGCCTGTCAGAGCCAGGACACCAGAACCAGACACGCGGCAAGGGGCTGACCCTAGTGCTGATGTGGGCGTGGGTTCTTTACAGCTAAAAAGAGCGTCTACTTCCACACAGACGCGTTTCTGCACACACACCCGCGACCTACAGACGCATAAAGTGGCGGTCATTGACATTCGATTCCGACAGCCCGAACATTTCTTGAACACGACTCAAAGGGGTTCCCTCGATGAATGAAATGACAATTCCCCGAGCCCAAGGCGAACGGAACTAACAAACACAAATAGCCTGGACCCTCAGGGACAGGAACACACTTGCTGCTGAAACACAAGGTACGATGCCCTCATTCTCACACACACACACAGGCTTACATGTGTACACACCACACACACATACACACACACACACACAATATATTCTGCCCAGATAGTCTGTTCTCTTACCTTGGCTGCCAGACCAGGGTTCATACACCAGCCTTTACTGTTGTCCTTAAAATGTCCCAACTTCTCCAGGAGGGAGGGAAGCAGGGATGGAGGGAGGGAGGGACAGAGAGAGTGAGAGAAGGACAGAGGGGGAGCAAGACAGAGAGAAAGAGAGAGTAGGGAGAAGAATGACAATTAATAGAATAATGCGACAAGAGCCATTTCAAAGAGGCACGTCAATCCAGACTGCCTATGCAATGAGCATGTCTTCTTCTAGAAAATCCCCCCTAAATCTCTGTGTCCTTCACATGTGAAACCGGCGAGCCTCCTCAGTACTCCACTGCCAGCCGAATGAGTGAGAGACAGCAAAAGAGGACTCTATTTTAATTATGGAATTATGTAATCCCTCTAGTTCCGTTTGTGGCTCTGCCACTGAATTCACACAGGGCATACATCGAACGTTTAAATATATGTTGGCGACACCTTATCGTACCTATCACTGCACAACATGCGCATGCCACTGTCAATATATCACGCTACAGGGAGAGAAGAAACATGAGGAAATATTACACAGGATGGTTGTCATAACTGTAATATCCCTGGAACAATGAACACACAACAGCAGTTGCACATTTGATATGCCCCCACTAACCCCGTCTAGCTGTTTAGTGTGCCGGCAGTGTTTTGTCTCCAGTTTGCCCTAGTCTCGCCGGCTGCCCCCCTTTCAATCCCAAAAAGCCCCCCCCCCAAGACTCCCCTCTCTTCCCCTCTGTGTCCCTGTCCATCATCCCTGCCTGGCAATTAATATTTACCCACAGAGCCAGTCTCTCTTGGTGTGCTCTCTGTCTTCGTCGTCTGGCTGAATCCCCATCAGAAGACTCCAGCTGCCTACCGTCTAACCTCTAGGACTCTCTCTCTCTATCACTCTCTCTCTCTCTCTCTCTCTCTCGTTTGTGCTCCAGCCCATTCAGGAAGCCATCTTGTGTTTTTAATCCTGCTTTATATTAGCCCTAGTACACACATTCTCTCCCTCTCTCTCTCTCTCTCTCTCTCTCTCCTTCCCTCTCTTTCGCTCGCTCGCTCCCTACACCAATAGGTTTACTGCACACGCACGAGGGAGGGGGAGTCGGGGGGGATTTTTTTTTTTTTCAAGTCTCTGTGATCGCTATCACTACTGCACTACACAGAACCTCCTCCCACCTTTTTTCTTGCAACCCCCCTCCTCCCTCTCTCTCTCTTTCTCTCTCTCGCTCGGTCTTTCCAGCAGGCGAAGTTGACTGCATACGTGATGTGAGAGCTCCCCCTCCTCCTCAACCAGATACACACACGGTCACACGCAGCTTCTCTCTCTCTCTCTCTCTCTCACACACACACACACACAGCCGGTGAGACGTCACGCTACAGATAGCTCACAAAGAGAGCCAAGCAACCAATCAGAGGCCAGGTTGGGCTCTGCTGCTAGGGTGAATACAGAATGGGGGGGAGGGGGGAGAGAGAGAGAGAGAAAGAGAGAGAGATAGAGAGAGAGAGAGAGAGGGGGGGGAGAGAGAAACAGAGAAAGAGGTAGGAAGAAAGAGATAGCTGTGAGGCTAAAGGAGGGGGGTTCTAGATTGAGGGGAAGTGCGTGTGTGTCCGCGCGCGCGCGCGGCTACATAAAGAGTAAGTGACAGAGAGACCGAAAGGAAGGTGGATGGGGGATGGTATCTCTCTATGGCTGTCAATTATCTGCTCCAGCTTGGCTTCCCTAAACAATGCTTCTGGTATGTGCTATCACTGAGCACCATCTGGGTCAGGGCTGCCTGCAATAACTGGACTGGACTGTGCAGTGCACACACACACACACACACACACACACATACATATACATATACACTCTCACGCACTCATACGCACACTATTCCCAGTCTACTGATTGTGCTGACTCAAATCATGGGCAGTCACACAATGACTAGGACAGACAATCACATTGTGCACATTTATGCCCATATGGAAATTTTGCACTACAAGAAGAAACTGGTTTTATGAGTAGAATTTTCAATAGGGAAGAAAATAGAAATAAGAAGTTAAAAACAAATTAATTTAATTGGACAAGATGATGAAAGGATAATATTTCACTATAATTAACTTTAATCAACTTGGCTTGCCGTTTAATTGCAATTCATACACCTTTGAAGTGTACGTAGTATATAATCTCTGCCCCTTTCAGTGTTGGTTTCCCATGTGAGATTCCCAAAACCATCCATCTGAGTTAGGGACTCATTACATAACGAGCATCTCAGTTACTCACACCATCTTAACATTTCCAATTAAAATCGAATCCAAATCTTATTTGTACGGCCCTTTTCACAAGCAATGTCACATATGGTTTCACACAGAACTGCAGTATCTCACATCATCTCAACATCTCAACAGCTCACACCCTGTCAACATCTCCGTCCATCTCAACGTCTTGAACCATTGCTAAAGTGACCAGCGCTGCTCCCTCACCCTGGAAGGAGAGGTTCAGAAGGTGATGGTGAAGACGCTTCGCAGCCAGGCAACCGTCTCTACAACAGATCGAACCACCCAGGCTTTCCTGGACAGTCAGTTGTTTGTTTATGTTGCCATGGTGTTACGGCACACATCCCCTGCCGGCCAGAGAAGCGTCCATTTCTGAATGAAAAATGTAATCGAAATCCTTGAAATTTACAATGGAACATTGAAAGGATTCAAATAAATGCAAAAACGCTAGAGAAAGAGCAAAAGACTTCAAGGAGGTGGGTTGAGTGGCGGAGGATCCGTGTACGAAGTGAAAGTCAGTGAGAGTTGAGGTTGGGGGTGGAGGGAGGGGAGGGGAGGGGGGAGGGGGGAGCGAGCGAGCGAGCGAGGGAGGGAGGCGGAGGAGGGGAGAGGGTCTAGTGCTTAGTAGAGGCGAGGCAGCCAGACAGTGACACAGCGTTTGTAATGTCTGTCTGAGCCCCAGTGTTTCACATGGCGTGGGAAATCCCCTCTTCTGACGTCACTGCAGCCACGTGTGTGTGTCAGACAGAGAGAGAGACAGAGAGAGAGAGAGTGTATTTGTAGTAAGCGGGACTGAGGGAACGGCAGCGGCGCGGTCTGTGGCTCGCTGTGTTATGGCTTGGTCACCTGGCAACGTTGTGAATCTTATCGAAACGCCAGCGGTTCGACGTTATGTTGCGCTCGACTTCTTATGAGTCCCGATTTAGACCGCTCGCTCCGACGTTCTCAGACGACCAGTCTAACGCGAGGGATAGAAACACACCTATTGTCAGACGTACTTATGTGTGTCGACCACACACACACACCGATGCGTCCTCACATACACACAAGCACTGTGCCCGCCCACGGCTACCTCAGCGCACTCCTACACCGCCTCCACAACTCCCGCACTGACAACAATGAGACCAATTAGAACCTGGCAACCCATAACCACACCATCTCCCCCCAAACACACACACACACACACACAACCCCCCAAACCTGTAATATCACCCCCCCCCCCCCCCCCATCCACTCCTTAACACGCTGCTGTCTACAGAACAGCACAGCAACTCTAATACACGGCCCTCCTGGTAATGTGTCGTAAAAATCTGCTTTTCCAAGTGGAGAGAGAGGACAAAGGGGCCTGAGCAGTTCAGTTTGTAATTACAGACCAATTAATGGCATTAATTAAGCCAGTCCATCCCCCTCTCCTCTCACAATAGCTCCCTAAAGCCCAGCGGTAATCCTCGACAACGCACACGCATACACCCACACAAAGAAACATCCATCTTGACCACTGACACCTGTCTCCATGGGAAACGAGCGAGATGGAGGGTTGTAAAGTGATGTGCAGCACTGGCCCATCTCTCCGCTCTGCAGTCTCTCACTGTCATGTATCTCCACAAAACCAACAGTGTTTTTCTGTTGCTGCGACGAGCAGCTCTATAGCTCGCTCTGTTGGTTGGTATTTTCGGTTGGTCAGTCTGTTGATCCGCAAAAAAATGCGTGCGCGTACTTGGTCTCAGGTGTTGCGAATTTGCGCATGTTTAATTGCGTACGTGAAAGATTGAGTTTGATATCTATTTCACAGTGATGGAGGCAGGCGACTCCTGAAATTGGGGAGGACAGGGTGAACTAACCCAAGACGTCTTGTTATGAAAAAGTACTGTACAACTAGGGTAAGGTACTGCCCACAAAGTGTATCCCCATCTTCCATAAGGAACAAATATAGTGTTATATATAGTGATATATATCATACTAAAACACAAAGGATGTATCTGGGGACCAAAAGAAAAAAGAGGGAGCAGTGAATTTACATTGCAATAAATATGATCTACTTTCTGTGCAATCGATGAATCAAACTAGCCGACAACGTTTGCTATATGAAAGTCAAAATGGTCATTTCAGGGAGTCAGTTTCAGTTTTGGGGTATCGAGCAATCCAGGGGCAGGAGACCTCAGTGCCTTGTTTGCCCTGGTGGGTTCATTACAGCACCTTGTGATCAAAAATGAGAACTGCAGTAAGCAGAAATAGAGTCTGATGGGAGCAGCTACAAGCCTGCTTTGCTCCCCTGCTCTGCATCCCTCCATCCTGATCTAGAGTCAGTCCTCATGCATAGACTACTGTACACATGGCAACCAGCCTTGTGACTGTTGTGTCTAATAGTGCAGCTTATAAAAATACCTTTATTTTATTTTTTTAAAGACTCAAATTCCATCTGTATGCATCCTGCATGATACACTACGTACTTTGTATGGGCAACTGAGTTACGTACTAAAAGAACAAGCATATGCTTTAGGACGCAGGGTGTGTGGGTGCGTACGTTCCTCTCAACTGTGTAAAGAGAAGGGTCTGTTGGTTTGCTGGGATGTGGTTGCCAGGGCGATGGGGACTCAGATGGTGATCCCACTCAAAAGGTCAGAGGTCAGTGGGGAGGCGAGGAGAGGGTGGGGGAGGGGGTATAATAGATGGCATCACCGATCACCCACAGACAGTCAGCCACTAGAGTATAGCGCTGATCTGGCTCGAACACAATACTCCGCACCCTGTCCTACTTGTTTTTCTCAGTAAACCTGCACCACACACAGTCACGTCCACAGTACCAGCACGTGCTCTGTATCTCCATCTACTTCACTTGTCTCCCTCGCATCTTCTCTCATTCTCAGGTTTGGAGGTGATGGGGGGAGGGGGGGGGGGAGGGTACACAGGTTCAAACCAACAACCCTTCAAGCCTCATCCTGTCTACGAGACGATGGTGTCAATCTGATTGAATCTCTCGTGGTTGGCTTGACCTTTCTAGAAACGAAAAGGAAGCATTTAGCTTCTTATCTGGTGTCTTCAGATCCAGCCCCGAGACGTGCCATTTTCTCTGTCAGCGTTCTACCAGAGTCATGAGCACCACTGCGCTTCTTAACAACATACATGTACAACTCACTGTCTGGTGTAGTATCTCTAAATCATCATATGTGCATGTCTCCTGTGTTCATCTCATTCATTAAAGCAAAGCTTTACGAGGTTTTGATTGGGCCAATTACTCAATCCACTTATCAAGTTCTGTAATGAGGCATGAATGATATAGTTAATTATGTATCAGCTGTAAACTGTTGGTCAGGGTGTACTAGACAAAGCCTTAAACCTGTTTACCTGTCCTACAGTGCATGAAACCTTTGAAAAAAGGGTGACCTTGTCTAGTGACAAGGCAGGAACTATAAGGCCAGGCCAAGCCAGGGCAGGCGCAAGTCCAGGTTTCCTGTGATGAACTATTCTGACCCCTGTGCTTCAGAAGGTCCGGTGTCCCACAGTCAGTTCTTACCTTGTCACCTCCTCCTCTAATCTTTTCATCTAAAAACACTGGGAGGGAAGGAAAGGAGGGAGAAAGAGAGGGAGGGGAGGGAAGGGAGGGAAAGAGAGAGGGAAGAGAGGGAGGGGAGGGAAGGGAGGAGGGAGAGAGGGAGGGAAGGGAGGGAGGAAAGAGAGGGAGGGGAGGGAAGGGAGGAGGGAGAGAGGGAAGAGAGGGAGGGGAGGGAGGAAAGAGAGGGAGGGGAGGGAGGGAGGAGCGAGAGAGAGAGAGAGGGAGGGAAGGGAGGGAGGAAGGAAAGAGAGGGAGGGGAGGGAAGGGAGGAGGGAGAGGGAGGGGAGGGAAGGGAGGAGGGAGAGAGGGAGGGAAGGGAGGAAGGAAAGAGAGGCAGGGAAAGGAGGAGAGAGAGATGGAGGGGGATGGAGGAGGGAGAGAGGGAGGGAAGGGAGGAGGGAGGGAAGGGAGGAGGGAGGGAAGAAAGGCCAAACGTGAAGCCCTTCTCTGCTAGCCTCATTTTTCCTGAGTCCTCCCTCCACACCAGACTATTTATTTACATTCTTCTCGTCCTCCTTCTCTCAACCCCCTGCCCCTGCCCCTCCCCCTCCACAACAAACACACATATCCCTGCACGTGTGCACACAATCACCAACACACACAAGCATGCACATACACTTCCACCCCTCCCCCATCCTGCCTGGCTGCCCTGACTCTGGCCTAAGGTCAACCCCCACAGCAGCGCTCCAGCGTGGAGCCTTGAGGGTCGGGACTGACCACACAGAGACAGCTGAGTAAGGGGGGGGGGGGGAGAGAGAGAGAGACAGAGAGAGAGAGACAGAGAGAGAGAGACAGAGAGAGAGAGAGGAATGCTCCACTGGTGTTTGTTAGCTAATGGCAAACAGGCCATTATTATTTTACCATCAGTATTTGATTTTTAATGATTGCAAACAGGATGGTTGCTTGAAACGTATAGCTTTTTGTTTTTGTGTTTTGCTGAGTAATGCACCAGTTTGAATCATGACCCACATGCAAACAGCTCAAGTAGAACTTGCAATGTGACCACGTAAACAGGTTTACTTACTTTTCCTGTGTGATAAATCACCTTTTGCATTTTTGCCTGTACTATGTACACACACACACACCCACACCGATACACACCCAGCCACAAACACACACACACACACACACACACACACACACACACACACAGGGTGTCGCTGTCCTTCTGACCTTGATGACAGTCATGATAGACGGCCAGGACCTTCCTGCTAAGTGATTCGCAAAGCTGGTTTACCCTGTTGCCCAGGGCCAGCACAGACTGGCAAACTGCTACACAGTATTGCTAAGACTCAAGTTAGGCTGGTAAGATAACGACATCATAGAGCACCCTACCATTGCTAAAGCAGAGAACTGTTGATACGACATGAGGCTGAGATGGGAAGGCTACGGTAAGGTACAGTATATTAGTGCTTAGAGTGAAGCATCCCTTTCCTCCAGCCAAGGCAGGTACATGTCACAACATGACAGTACAGGAATGTCAAGGGTGGAGTAATAGAGGGAAGAGGTGGCCAGTCGTCAACAAGCAGACATATGCCTCTTCGAACGAGATGTCAAACGTAAGCCAAAATCAAGAAGTAACAACTGCAAGTGATAACTCGTCTGTCGTGTCAATACATTGGGACATTCACAAACTCTACGTTGTGAGGAAATGGGGTTTGGGTGTAAGCTCAGCGGTAGAGCCTGTGTTTAAAAAAAATAATAAATAAATAAATAAATAAAGTAAACCCCCCAAAAAATAAACGGAGGATCCGAGCACATCCAAAGGTTTGCTGTTCACTCACCTCCCATTTCCCGTTCCTTTTCTTCAGCTGCTCGCACTTGCGCAGCTTGCAGATCTGATGGCCCACCTTGCGGTTCTCACAGTTGCTACAGGAGCCGCAGTTCTCCCGCCGCAGACAGGGCACGCACACCCCGCACCTCTTCCTCTTCTTCTTCTGGGACGCCGTGACCCCGGGGGAGTCGGGCTCCTTCAGGGGGGGCAGGGAGTACAGCCCACCGTGTCTGTGCTCGTGCTGGATGTACTCGGCGAGGGGAGACTCCCCCTCCAGGGTTTTTGCCCTCAGGTACACCTGAGCCTCGTCACCGTCGAGGGAGAATTCATACACGTCCCTGGGCAGCGGGGCTGGCACCGCCCTGGCCTTGCGCATGGCGGGGACCCTGCGGGGGGGGGACACACTGAGGACTGGGCAGTGTCGAGGGGAGCTGGAGAGAGCGGCGTTGGAGCTGTGTGGTCAGAGAGGGCTGGAGCAGGGGGGGGGGGGGGAGGCGTCGAGTGTTCAGGCTGAGAGGAAGGCTTCGAGCCTCGGGGGGGGGTTAGTCTGTCATGTTGCCGACGGGTCTCCTAACAGGTGTGGCGGGTCACAGTAGTCACAGAGGGCCTGTGGAGCATCTTTCGGAGCTACCCAGAAGGACGGACTGGGGAGCACCACAGCCAGGGCTGGATGACCGGGGAATGAGAAGCCATGGCATCGCCTGCACACTGCACAGCTGTATCAGGAATACTTCTGAAAGAGTTGAGATAAGACAAGAAACGTTAGTTGGATAAACGTTTTCTGTTTGTGTATTTTTATCGAGAGGATTAAGCTGTTAAAAGAGGCATGGAATCACACAATGAACCACATTAGACACGATGGGATCTAATCGCATTTAAACACATTTGTAAGCATTATATTTATGTGTCTCTGACTTGAACGTTCATTAGCAGATGTCGGGTTGAGGTTGGGTCGATATCCTGGTCCTACGTGAGGAGTTTGAGAAGATGCAGAGTCCTAAAGGCGAGTTCCCTCGAGGAGGGGGCTTTGTTTGGCCTCTGAATGAGAGAATGGGGTTTCGTTGATGCCCGCGACCACACTCTTTGTTCAGCAGTCAAAGACTAGTCGACCGTCAATAAACGGAAAAGGTTTTCTTTCTTTTTTTCTCGACAAACCTATTCGTTCTCATGGGTCTGTCCACGGCTCTCAGTATTCTGATTAAGCATTTTATCTCTGAACATACTGCCTTTAGCAGGCTGAACAGCATTGATGCCTTACTGGAGATCTCCAATGGAGACCCAAACAAAACAAATGTCCGTGAGTTAAACGTATAGGCATATTTAGTGATAAGGCTGTCACAATATATATTCACTTCTACTTGCTACCAGACAAGCGGATCAATAGTAAGGGAAATGGTTCGCGCCATTGTTGTGGACGCTAATCGGGCTTTTAGACCATTCTTCAATTAACTACTTTATAAACTTTGAAAAAGAAAGTTACATTTTCGAATTGCAACATCATAACAGATCGAGGTATAGACCCATTTAAGTTCGATTTTGGCCAACAAAAAATGTGTCCCATAAACGTGATTACAATGACAGTCATCAAGCTATTGAAATAGCTTTAAAAATAAAACTCAATTTCATCCTTCATATTCATTTATGCTGAGTTCAGCCTACTAGACTTATAACGTGATTGCCTGCCGCATTCAACTCTGAGTAGAGATAATGGAACGTTGCCCCACGCGCTCAGCAGCAATACTTTTCAAACAAGCACGTGGCTTATTCAGCATTTTATACCGGGTGCTTTAACTCGCGCCAATGCAGCAACACATTACGTTATACGCCCGTTATTATACCGGTATCTACACGTTAGCCTCGTGCATACCTTGACATGAACCCGCTGTTTATGGTTAGTAGCCTACTAGGGGAAAACAACAAATAAGGAAGACCCCCTGCACTTTCACAACAACACCCCGGGGAGTTAGATAGACACGAACGGTGATCAAAGGATAATAGTTAGAAAGCATCAGATAAACCAATACACAACAATGTGTCATTAGGGCCACATTAACACAAATTCCTTTATCTAGCAAACAGTAGCCCGCACAATACACAAAACACATCTATTAGTTCAGGTGTGAAGTCACAGCTATTGAGAACTGTAAGGTGGCCAATGGTCAATGTGTAGACGTTTACTAATTGTTTTACTGCTGACAAAATACCCACTTTCGCTAGATGGAATAGACATTCACAAATCCGCTGACATGACTGTATACCTGCTGGAATGCAGTTAAATAACATCCACAAGGAGTTGAATAAATGTTTCCTTAGAAAAATAAGACGATACATACCAAGACAGACGACAGGATGTTAAAATGTCTTCGCTTTTTTCCAACTTCAAATTAAAAAGTTTTAAAAAGAAAAAAACACTGCTGAAAAGTATCCTGCTGAAGATTAGCCTACTAAAGTTATTGGAAATAGTTTTATGGTTGAATATATAGAAAATATCTAGAAGATTCAGGTGGAAAGGAATAACTCAAAAAAACATTTCAGAAAATAATGCACAATTGCCTAAAACATTGACACACTTTTCCCACCTATATCTAGCCGAAGGTCTGAGGTCTGGTTACAGTTAAAAGTAGAGGAGGAAAAAGACGAAGAACACGTTAACGTTGCCGAGGTTAAAGTGATCAGCAAATTACGGAGTGGAGTTCGATAAGCTCGGTGGATCGAGAGGGTTACCCGTAACACCACCACCACTGACGTGACGACATTCATTTTTAGCAGCCTTTTTTTTGTCTCAGAAGGTATCGTACATATCTATTAGTAAAGGTTGATTACCTCTACACTTTAATATATAAAAATGTATTCATCTCATTCTATTAATCTCACGTGACACACACACACACATGTTGACTATGCATGCGCTACGTTGATAGACGGTCTATAAAACTAATGAATACAATAAAAACGTTATAATAAGGTTGTAATTTCTGACATGTAACTACATAGCAATATCTACAAGAAAAAATTGTGGTACCTAATAGCTGTTTAGGTTTACAGTGCAGGTTATTATATACGGTATAAGATAATACCGTTTAGCTATAAGGAGGAGAGTGAGGGGTAAGTGGATGCTGTGAAGGGGCAGTTGAAGGTTGGGTAACCAAAACAAGATCAATGTTAATATCAACTTACCTCCGGAAAGCCCAACCGCTCAGACGCTAAACCGTCAAGAAGTGTAATGACATCAGAACCGCTAACTCCAATAGCTATTGCTTTGTAGTTAAACGGTAGTTAATGCAACCTGCAATTAAAGCATTGCCACATAAATGCGATTCTGTTTATCAATTCAAACTCCTTTTTATTTCAATAACATTGTACAATTCACTTGAAAGTAACCTGTCAAACAAACTAAAGCTGGAAACACAAATACAAACCTCTTAACATTCTTGGTATAGGTACGTGCCACTGCAGTATGAGAGACAGGTAGTGCAACATCATGTCCATATAGAGGAACACAGCAGAGATGAACACAGGAGAAGCAGTTCAGGGTCAGGGACATGGAGGACTGGATGAGATTTATCCTTTGTATGGTTTTAAACTAAAGCTTAGGGGGGAGTGCTTAAAAATACAGCGCATTTTACAGTATGAATGCAGAATTTAAATGATTCAGCAAAGATCTATGAATAAACAGTACCATAGCCTTATGCAACAAGATATGATAAGTGGACTCACTTATTTAGTCATTGATCGGGTCAATAAATAATAGTAAAAAAAAAAAAAAAGCACAATTAAATACAGATGAATAAAACGTGTAAATAAAAACCGTCAGGGAACCTACAACAGAGAAACACACACAACCTCACACACACTTCAAGCATCTCACTCTATGCTGGAGGCTCACGTATATACCAGGGGTTGTGGTCGCACACGAGGCAAGAGAGAACACGCATCAGGACATGTTCTCCCAGGCTGGAGTCCAGAGTGTAAGGCAGACAGAGATGGACGTGAGCAGGAATGGACAGAGATGAGCAAGACAGAGATATAGAGAGAGCTGTAAACTGACCAGTGGGGGGGGGGGGGGGGGGGGTGCAGGGGGGAGGAGAGAGAGAGACAGGGAGGCAGCAGGGTTTGGAATGATCTGAGTGGAAAGTGAGAGGGGCGGTGGAATACTCGCGCTCTCAAAAGGGCAAAAGGTGAAAGAAAAAAAAAGACAAGAAATCGATAAGAAAAATGACAAAGCTAACTGGTGACAGACCCATTTCAGAGTGACACTGTTACCGTTACATCTGTGCACATTCGACTGTGCAAATGACTCTGGGGGGGGGTGCTCACCCATCTGTACAAGTCCACACGTTTAGTGTGGATAAATCCTGAAATGCATATACACAGGGTCTGTCCCCATCATAACTCAACCTTAGATCTTATAGCCCCCACACCCCTCCACCCCCATCTTCTCGTTCTATGTTCGAACCTGGAACTTGCCGGCCTTGGTCATGTACTTGATGCCTTTGAAAGGTTTGTACTTCTCCCCGTACATATCCAACCGATTGACCTTCAGTCCTACACGAGAACAGAACAAAGAAACAATGGATCAATTCATGTGATGTGAGCCGGCTCGTGAGATCCAAGTCTCGAATGACTCTTGGCGGTTTTAGGACTGCCGTTTGGGTACGTTTGTGCCACCTAGTGCTGAAATATTAGATTACAGCAGTACAGTGGGCCAGTCATGTGACAGTCAGCTGAGGACACAGATGATATGAGCTTAATGTGTACCCTGTGTGTATACCCTGTGTGTGTGTGTGTGTGTGTGCAGCATCTCTGTGTGTGTATATTACAGCGTCTGGGTGCGTGTGTGTGTATAAGCATTGTCTGTGAGAGTGAGTGAGTGTGAAAGTAAGTGTGTAAGAGAGTGTGTGTGTGTGTGTGTGTAAGAGAGACGGTGTGTGTGCGTGGCAAGAGCAGAGGTCGTACCTGAGATGGCCATCTGCTGGATCTTCAGCTGGATGTTGATGGTGGGGTTCTCGTCTGGTTTGGAGGCCCCAGCCTGCAGGCTCATGGAGCCCTTGAGACTGGGGAGCTTCTGGGGGTTGATCTTACCCACGTCCCACGACAACAGCTGAGGAAAAAAAAAAAACAAAAAAAACAATTGAAAACTTGTTACAAAGGATTTGAGCTTACGCGTTAGAAAATGTCTCATCCCTAGTCAGACACGGGGACAACTGTCGCGCGTGCACGCACGCACACACACACACACACACGCGGTACCTTAGTGACGGGGTCAAAGGTGAAGGTTCCTTGGGAAGCGTTGAGGTTGGTGTTGAGGACGCCGCGGGGCAGCTGGCTGGTGACCAGCACAGACTCCACAGCCTTCCCCATGGTCTGCTTAGGCCCAAGGGTCAGCTCGAAGCGGCCCTGGGAGCTGCCCTCTCGGAACGAGATGTTGTGCTTGATGTAGACCGGGATGGCCACCAGACTGAGGGGCGGACAAGCAGGGACGGTCAGCGGTGCTGTGAGACGCGCTCAGTGAACACAGACCCCAAATAATGCGCCTCTGATCCTTGATTATTGGCGCTAGACTTTCAACATGCACTTTGTGTACTTTGCTTCAGATGACAGCATCTGATAAATGAAGAGAATGTTGCGGAGGTTGGCGCGTGTGTGGAGGTTAAAGTGATCAAGGGAGAGTAACCAACAGCAACTCTTTCAGATGGATTACGATCAATCAAATGAATTGATGTAAATATGAGAAGGCGCAGGAACTACTTTGTTTCTGTGCCACACACGTTTATGTTCCACGACACTCAACATACCATTCCCTCCAACTACTGCACTTGGACTTAAAACTCGAGCTGCAATGTTAATATGCACTGACGTCCTTTGTTGACATAGCTGGGTGGACACCCAATGTTAAGAGCTGTTGGGTTTGAGGAGTGTTTTGCGCCTTGCGCACACACATTTAGTAGTAGTAAGTTAGGGCTAGCGGAGTGGGCGGAGGGGTTAGGGTTGGTGGATAAGGTTGAGGGGGCGGTTAAGGTTGGCAGGGCGGGTCTAGGGTAGGTTGAGTGGACCTGGGTGTTATGCTGGGTGGACAGGGTGAGGGGGTTAGGGTTGGTAGACGAGGCAGAGGGGGTTAGGGTTGGTCGACAGGGCAGAGGGGGTTAGGGTTGGTTGACAGGGCAGAGGGGGTTAGGGTTGGTAGACAGGGCAGAGGGGGTTAGGGTTGGTCGACAGGGCAGAGGGGGTTAGGGTTGGTCGACAGGGCAGAGGGTGTTGGACTGACTTCTGGGAGCTGACGTGGTAGGAGAGCAGGCGGAAGTTTCCGTCCGGGGGAATGAAGGACAGGATCCTCTCGGCTTCCCAGCGCTTGAACCGCACGCACGGGTGGAAGCTGACATCATCCAGCAGCCGGGGGTTCTGGGCACGGACGGGAGGGGGCACCTTAGTTACTTTACTGAATCCAACATGGCTTGACAGCACATCGTGTTGAGGTGCCACTGGCGGCGAGAGGGAGACACTTACCATGAATGAGAGAGTGAGGTCAGGCATGCCTGTCAGCTTGACGCAGGCGTCAATCACTCCCTGGATCTCTGCTGTGATCGTGGAGCCTGTGAACGCACGAGACAGAGAGAGAGAGACAGAGAGAGAGAGAGATGAGAAAAGGTGAGAGAAGATAGAGTATAGGGAAGGGGAAAAAGTCTGAAAACAGAGAGCTAGCAAGCAAGAGTGAGTGAGAAATAGAGTAGGAAGTACAGGACGGGGAGCGAGGGAGGAGGGAAGGGAAGCAGTCCGATGGCGGCCGTGTTCCCTGGCTAGTAGCCCCGCCCCCCGTGGGCCACGGGCTGGCCTACCTGACTTGTCGATGATGGCGTCGATCTCCTCCACCACGTCGAAGTAGGCCTCGTTGTTGGTGTACTTCACCCCCGTGCGTCGCCACGGCACCACAGACAGCTGGCCGGTGGGCAGCTGCTCCCCCACGTTGGTGCTGCCTGGCAGACCGCAGAGGAAGCACATCAGCAGGGACGACGCTCACACGAGTCCCAAAGAAGAAGAAGAACGTTTGCAACAACAAAAAAACGCGAGTGTGCGCACCAACAGAGTGGAACGACAGCGAAGGGGTGTGATCGACAGTCAATGTGTTACACCATGAGTGTGTATGTGTGTGTGTGTGAAGGCACGGTACCTGTGATGGTGTTGACCACTGTGCGGAGGATGGTTGGAGGCTTGATGAGCTCTTTGAGGATGTTGGACTCGGTGGCTAGTGGGAAGCCATTATCCAGCATCTCCTCCAGCAGCTCATACACCACCACCACATTGTCCTTGATGGCTGCCTCAGTGCACACTCCGAAATAGTCCTGAGGAGAGGGGAATGAAGATGATGAAGACACAGGGAAGGAACGTTTATTGTCAGGGTGTGAGTTCAGTGTTAAGGAGCGTTAGGGTGAACGCGGGAACATTGGCGTAAGTGAGGAGGGTGGGTTCGAGGAAGTTGGGAGGATTGCGCACAAACCTGGAACGTGTCGACCACTCTATGCAGGAACTCGATGACAAAGAGAGGAGGCACCTCGCTCTGAATGACGGCCACAAAGTAGATGCGATGCCTGAGCACGCTGATGAGGTAGTGGTGGGGAGTGGGGATCACCGGCGGCACGTTCTCGGGCTCGCTGGCGCGCTCTTGCGCTTCGAAGAAGTAGTCGCAAACGGAGCGACTCACAACGCTCTTCCAGTGCTTCTCTAGGAATATGTCCCCCGAAGAGTTGACGAGGAAGAGACTGTGGATCATTGTTGCTGTAGGCTGAGGCGAGATACAACAGCTTCATTCAGCGAGCCTTAATAAGTCATACGCCGCACTATTTTACCATGAACAGGGCATGATTACATTTGTTTGACGGTGGATCAAACAGCAATGCACAGTATAGTGATAAGTGTCCTGGAAGTAAGGTGACACCAATTCATTCAGCTTACTCAACATACGGCCACGCGATCAGGTTCGCAAAGGTATACTGGTTTTCTGGATGCACCTTACTAACGCTACATATATTACGCCAACCTTAGTGAAATACAACTAACTGGTTGCTAGCTAGCGACAGTGAACATTTTTGAAAGGGAAAAGGCCTACATCAGAACGGTTCTAACCTCCGAGCATCTAACCCCTCCTCCCCTCACACGGTAGTCTTGTGACAGTAGTGGCAAAGCCTCGTCATACAAGGATGCAAAACAAAAACCGTTCAATGTTGTTATCAATTACGACTATTACTTTATCTAACCTTATCTACTCACCGTGGACTATATGGGAAGTAATTCGTCTCGCCTTTTCTCAATGAAAGATTATAGACCGTCGTTTCTTCCCCGTTAGGGAGAGTCAATGATGAGAAACTGACACAGAGCTTAGCGTATCACATGTAATGAAAGCACTATAATGCCCGCCTCCCCATACCACCCATTGGTACCTGATACGGAAGTATTTTACCACCAGGACGTGATACTTCTCAGTTATTGGACAGCGACCAGTAAACACCAGTCGAATCTTTACATCGATTGGCTCAACGACAAGATCGTGTCTGACATTTTGTGTCAAGGCAAAGTGCGGGGTGAGCATCCGTTTTCATCTTGTGTGGATACATTTTGCGGATAGCACATCACCTCATTGGTTTAATTAAAACTAGAACAATTACTCATGATATTTATAGATATATAAGGCATACCGATGATGATCCACAGTATTTCTGATGTATCGTACGTTACTGTAGTGATAAACCATGCATATTTATATTATTCAGGAGTTTATATATTGCGCTTATGATTAGAATGACCATTTATAATAAGTCAAAAAAATATTTAATAAGAAGTTCCTTCGGGTTTTTTTTTACCATGGACCATTAATTGATACAGAAGAGTTTTTTAAAAATTCAATGAAAACATAAATGGCTCAACATAATTTATTTTTGTTTTATGTTAAAATGTACAGAGTTCTTTAAAAGTACTTGCTAAGAAAGAAAAAAACAAATAAATGTAAATACATACAGGGACAAAGGAGAGCTGAGGCAGCTGGACGCAACCAACCTTCACTGTGCGCCAAGCCCCATTCCTCTCTTTATTTTGAGCTCTCTCTTAGCTTACAACTCACCATGTACAATTACAAAGGATACAAAAAGGGAAGCGATATAAACAGACAGAAATATACTGAGCTCATTTTTACATGCCTCTTAAATGTAAGGAAGTCATCCTATACACACACAGATCAAAACAAAAGAAAAGAACTCTAAGTGACCTTTAGATATCTGTTTTTTCCTTTTGTTTTAAAATAGCATTAATATACTACACAAAGATAGAAAAATCTAGAGATGAGATGGAATGGAGAGGTTAAAGGCATCTTAAATTCACTAAAAGTGAGTGGTAATTTTTTTGTTGTTTTGAATTTCTTAATAATATTACCCAAGTCGAGCTAAAAAATATGTATTGTTTTTTCCTGAAACTGAAGTGAAAAAAATGACAGTACCAATATCAATGTCAGAATTTCCTTTTTATATTATAGAAAAAACATTTTCTCTACAATAGGTTTTCTAAAGTCAAAAAGAGTCAGCTTGTGTCATAAAAGAAAGCTGCCCAGTCTGATAAAATTCAGAGAAAAACTGAAAAAAAAAAAAACTGAAAAAAAAAAACAATTTACACAAATAAAATATGAAAAGTCTGGTCTGTAAGAAAAAAAGTTTCCTCCTTTGACTTGAATACTGGAATACAATAGCAACTGGGTTTCCTCTACTCCTAGCATGGTACTGGAAACAGTCCACATGCAGGGCACCCTACCCTTTCACCTGCATGTGTGTGTGTGTGTGTGTGTGAGGGCCAGCACAATGCACTGGGTGAGGCATCGACCATCAGTTTGGGGCATGACGGTCAATAACCCAACACCAGTCAATTGGAGCGTGCAGGCGCACAAAACAACACCAGTTTAACAGAAAACACCATTCACACAGGATGCCTTGACCTCTCTGGGGGTCATTAACACTTAATGAAGTGGGGGTCCAGCTTCAAAAAAGCTGATATTCCTTAAAGCAGTGAGTATGGTCTCCGGAAATGTCTTTCCGCATGTCCAGTAGACGGTCAATTACGTGGGCTGACGTTTATACAACCTCAGTCTGTGGAGTGTGACTAAACAGCGAGCGCCGCGCTGACCCTCACCTGCCACTAGGGGGAGTCGTCGCGGGACTGTCCAGAGGGAAGTACCAGAATATTTACATTGAAAAACGTCTCACAACCGCACTTTATACTGTGGCCCTGTGTTCGGGGGTAAACAATGCTACTTGTTTTACTGTGGACGTACGTGTGAGCCGTGACCCCTGACCTCTAGGGGCACCCGCGCTTCTGGGTGCTGATAAACACCGCTTGACGAGGAAGACAGACTGCGGACCTGTCCTGCTATTTCCTTAAGGCCCAACTTTACTCCTACGCAAGTAACGCCTTGGCTCACCAAGCGGAAACGGAGGTGTGAGTGTGTGTACTTGAGAATGTGTGTATGTGTGTGTATGTTTAAGTGTTATTGGAGAGACTGAATCATCATTCCAGTATGCCACACATATAAAGACCAAAGCATAGATAGTTTGGACTGCACACAAGTATTTTCCACGGTCGTCGAAGTGAAAAAGTGAACAAACAACGAAAGTTTCAAAATCATAAGTAAAAAAAAAAAAAAAAAAAAGTCCATCTACAATTATTATCATTGTCTCTTTTTTTAAGGTAAGGCTTCCTATGTCAATTAAAAGATTGTGTGCATGGTTGAATATATATTCAGTTAACCATTTCGGTTTTCCTTTGAACATGTCCTCCGAAGTCCGTCCTCAAGCCCCTCCTCCTCCTCTTCCACCTCCTCCTCCTCTTCCACCTCCTCCTCTTCCTCCCCCCTCTCCTCCTGAGCTCTGGGGGGGGGGGGGGTCAACACAGTGGAGGAGGCCCTGGCACCAGCACGTAGCCCAGACAGGGTCTGACCGGACATCAGCTCCTCCCAGAGGTCCATGTCCACATACCCCCCTTCTCAGCCCCTTCCTCCCTTGCACAGCCAGCCCTTGGGAAGGGGGCTGGGAAACTAAGTCCAACTGAACGGAACTAAATTAACAACAATTCAAAACTGGAAACCAGGGAAGTCCCCTCTTTTTTTTTCCCTCTCTCCCTCAGGTGCCCGTTAGGGCTTCGGAGAGGGTGGATACAAGTGATAGACAGGAGGCCCCCGGAGGGTCAGTGTGTCGGGTTAGGCCCGTCCCTCTCTCTCTCTCCCTCTCTCCCTCTCTCTCTCTCTCTCTCTCCCTCTCTCCCTCCGATGTGATCGGTGGTGCAGCTCATCTGCTCATGTACGGTGACTGCTTGGGCACGCCGGCGTAGCTGTGGTGCGGGGTGCTCGTGTACATCATGTTGCCGTGGTGATTGGGCTGCATAGGCTGCTGCGGGTACCCCTGGCCGCCCATCATGCCCATCTGCATCTGCATGGGGTACTGCGCCGGCTGGTTCATGTAGGGGGGGTTCCCGTGGTAACCGCTGTTCATCATGGGCTGCGGCATGCGGTAGCCGGCCGACATGGCGTTGAGCGGGTTCATGTTCATGGAGTTGTAGGCGGCCGGCGTGGGCATGAGGTTGGGCATCATGCCACGCTGTACGGCCAGGGTGCGGGGGGAGCCCTGCATGGCCACGGCCCCAGAGCTGCGGCCGTACAGCTGCTGCTGGTGGGGGGAGGGGGCCAGCTGCTGGGTGGCCTTGGAGCGGATGGCGATGTGGCCCTTCACCGTGGCCATCTGGCCCTGCAGCCGCTGCGTGTGCGGGGGCGGCGCCAGGCTGATGTTGGCGGTGGGCATGTTGCACTGCAGCTGTAGGGAGCCCAGGTTCATGGAGCCCGAGCTGAGGTTGGGGGGCGGGGTCATGGTGGACTGGCCCTGGGGCGGGTGGGGGGAGGGGGCCAGCTGGGCCAAGCCCGGGTTGGACAGGGACACGCTGGTGGCGTAGGAGGTGACAGAGGGGGAGTGGGAGTAGGGCATGGCGTGGGGGTCCATGATGGTGTTGGTGAGCTGCTGGAGCTTGGCCAGGCTGAAGGTGGCCGAGGGCTGGGCGTAGCCCCCGGCGCCAAAGTCCTGGCCCATCCGCTCGTACAGGCTCCGGCCGCCCCCGCCGCCGCCCGCGCTGTCGGGGATCTCCATGATCATGGGCGTGGAGGAGAAGCCGTTGCCCATGCTGCACTGCGACAGGGGCTGCTGCTGTTGCTGCTGGGGCGGGGGAGGAGGGGCCGAGGGCGGGGGCTGGGGGGGAGGGGCCTGCTGGGGCACCTTCTTCTGGGACTGCTGGCCGGCGCCGGGGGAGCGCTCGATCACGCAGCCCTGCGAGGGCTTGAGGCCGCAGCCCGGCGCGTTGGAGGACGGGGGAGGGGGCGGCGGGGGCTGGGGCCCGCCGTTCTGGCCCGGGCCCCCTTGCTGGATGTGGCTGCAGCTGCCCATGGACATCTGGGAGGACACGCCGCCGGGGCCGCTGGGGGAGGTGAGGCCGGGAGCGGGGACGAAGGAGCAGCTGCTGGCCTGGGATGAGGCGGAGGAGGGCGCGGCCGAGCTGGAGGAGGAGGAGGAGGCGGTGACCGACGAGGAAGAGGCGGCCGCGGCTGCCGCTGCTGCCGACATCCCCCCGCCGTTCCCCCCGCCGTTGCCCCCCCCTCCCAGGGTGGAGTCGTAGCTGCTGGGGTTGTCGTAGTTCTCAGTGGTGCTCTCGATGCTGCCCAGGTCGCTGAAGCCGCTGTCCACCACCTGCTGCGAGTGGTCCGACACGGACGGCACGTCCATCATGGGGCTCGTCTCCATGTTCTGCTGGGAGGGGGCCGACAGGGAGCTGGGGTGCTCCGGGGTGATCTGGGTGTAGCCCCCTCCGCCTGCTCCCCCCGTGGGGCCGGGGGTCCCGCCCCGCTGGCCCTGCCCCGGCTCGCCCAGCACCCCGGGAGCGAGGCCCGGGCTGTTGACGGAGCGTACCGACTGGCTGGGTAAGGGCGGCATGGGCGGGTTGGGCAGGGGGCTGCTGTGCTGGGACGCCCCGCACTCCTCCACCAGGGCCAGGGCCTCCTCCTCCGGCTCCCTGTAGCTCTGGAGGGTGCGGCAGGCGGCCAGGGTCTCCTCACAGTCCTGGTAGGCCCCGTGGGCCTCGGCCTCCTCGTCCTGGGCCTCGCCTTGGGTCAAGGACTGTACCGCCTGCATGGTCTCCAGGTCCAGCTCGTTGCTGCTGTGGTGGTGGGGGTGGTGGTGGTGGTGGTGGTGGGGGTGGTGGGCCAGCTCCTCCTTGAAGTCGGGGTGCTGCGGGTGGGGGTGTGGGTGGGGGTGCTGGGGCTCGATCAGCAGGGTGACGGCCTTGTCTTCCGGGATCAGGGGCGGCAGATCGATGGGCTCTGACGCCACCGAGATGACTGTGACCGTCTCCACGGCCGCCGCCGCCGCCGCCGACTCCTCCTGCTCCCGCCGCCGCCTCTCGTCCTGCACGGCCGCCGGCCGGCACTTGGCCTCCGGGGGCTGCTCCTCGGCCTCCTCCTCTTCCTCCTCCTCCTCCTCCTCCTGCTTGCTGACGTAGTCCCGGCTCGCCGCCGCCACCGCGCTGCCCTGCTGCTCTAAAAAAGCCTCGCCTCCCTGGGGCTCCTCCTTGACGGGCGGCGAGGCAGCCGGCGAGGCCGCCTCCTCCTCCTCGTCCTCTTCCTCGTCGTCCTCCGAGTCCTGGCTCCGCCTCTTCTTGCCGGCGGCTGCGGCGGCACTGGCGGCGCTCTTGTCCTCCAGGTGGCCGTCGCCCTCGTCGTCGGCGTCGTGGTCGTCGCTGCGCCGGCTCCCCGAGCCCGCCATGGCCGCCATCCTCCTGCCGGCGCTTCCCCCGGCGCACTCTTCCTCCTCCCTCTCCTCGTCCTCCTCCTCCCTCTCCCTCGCCAGGTCTGCGTCGACCCGGGGCGGGGGGGCCCGGGGCCCGGCCGTGGCGGACAGCTGGGGTCTGGGCGGGGGCCGGCTGGGCTTGGCCTCGCCCCAACCCCGCTCCGCGTCGTCGTCCTCCTCGTCGGGCTCGGACGCCGGGGGTGGCTTGGGGAGGGGCTGGCGGAGGGCGGGGTCTTGGGCGGCCGACCCCGCCTCCTAGGGATCTTGGGCTCCACGGGTTTGGGGATGTAGTCCTCTTCCTCGTCAGAGTCTTTGCGCTTGCCGATGTCGTCCGCGGCCGGCGTCCGGAGGGGCCTCTTGGCGGCCCGGTCGTCCGGGGCTCCAATGGCCTTCTCCCCTCCTCTCTCCTGCTCCAGCCTCTCCGCCTCCTCCTGGGCCCGCTGCAGGTACCAGCTCCGGGGCTTTCGCCCAGGCTTCATCTTGATCTTGGCGGGCTGGGGCTCCCCTGACTGGGCCAGACTCCTGTCCCCTGCCCCCTGGCCGCCGGCGCTGCCTGGCTTCGGCCCTGGACGTTGTTTCCAGTGCATGGGCTTGCGGCTCTTGCCCTTGGGCCAGCCTTTCTTCTTCTTGACAGGAGTGTCTGGGTCCGTCTTGGGGGGGTCCCCGGGGGCCGCCGGCAAAGTGGAGGCCGCCTTCAGGACAGGGGTGGTTTCTGGGGGGGGGGAACAGACAGACAGACAGACATAAAAGAACAGTTAGGCATGGCGTAAACAGCAGGCTCAGTACACACTAGACCCCAACAAAAACAAAACACACGCACAAGCCCCCCTCCACACACACACACTTCAGCCCTCTCTCCACTCACCGTCCTCTTCCGACTCTGTGAGGTGGGAGCGGCGGGCTCGCTTGGGCGTGGCTTCCCCGTGTCTCAGGGCGTGGCGGGCGGGCAGGTAGCGGCGGAGGGGGTGGTGCCCCAGCGGGGTCTCCTCCTCCAGCCGGGGCATGGTCCTCTCCTGGTCCGAGTCTGCGAACGGCTCGTCCAGGACCTCCGTGGTCTCGGAGATGGTCTCCGTGACTACGCTGCTGTGGGGGTGGCTGCGCGGGCGCATGCGCCGCTTTCGCAAAGGCTTCTGGGAAGAGAAGGGGGGGGGTGACGACGACACGATTGTTAATTGTGCAAACACACACAAAAAAAAGATTTGAATATCATCAAACAGATTCATTTCTAACCAGCCTGTAAGTAAACAGGGTGACTGTTTCTAACCTTGCATTTGAGGCCCATGGCAGGCTTGGTGAGGATGGGAGGGGAGCGAGTCCTCCTCTCATCGTCCTCATCGTCCTCGTCTTCTTCCTCGCTGCTCTCGCTGAAGCAGCTACGTCTGACGGGCGCAGGGTCGCTGAGCCGGGGAGCCAGGGGCAGCTGGGGGAGGCCGTCCCCCCGGGACTCGTCGCTCAGCCTGGGCTTGGGGCCTCGCTTCTTCCGGGGAGGGCGCCCTCTGCTGCGAGGGGGTGGTACTGCGGGGTGGCGGGGCATCTCCAGGGAGTGGATGGCCGTGCCGTCAGCCTGCCTGTCCAGGGAGAACAGGGCCGGGGGGCTGCCCGGGGAGGACGTGGTGGTCTTGGCCCCGCCCTCCCTTTTGTCCTCCTCGGGCCCCGCCCTCATCTTGGGGGGCCTCCCCCTCTCCCGGGGGCTGTCCTTCACCTTGCCCCAGGGCCAGTTCTTGGGGGGGCGCCCGCGGCCCCTGCGCTCGCCGTTGGCAGGGGGAGGGGGGCGGGGATGGGCGGGGATGGGCGGGGGGCAGCGGACGGGGGAGGAGGAGGCCGGGGAGCTCTGGCTGGCGGGGAACCCTGGGAAGCACTTCATCTCCTTCTCCGTCTCTTCGCTCACGTGCCAGGAGAGGGGGGACAGCTTGTGGCTGGCTTTCACCTGCTCCTGCCAACACAAACAACACGTTCAACACACACACACACACGCTACAGGAATGACCCTGAAAGCCGTTTGACGGGCGACAGGCTGGGCCCCCTCCTCCTTCCTCACCTCCTTGCTGTCTCCCTCCTCCTCCTCCTCCTCCTCCTCGTCCTCCTCCTCGCCGTCCGACACCACCGTGTTGGTAACGACAACGGGCGTCCAGCGCAGGCAGTCGGGCACCACCTGTAGCTGCCGTGGCCGCGCCTGCAGGCGGGCCATGTGGGTGGACACCAGCTTCTCCCTCCGCACCATCACCAGCCTGACAAGCCCGACAGAGACAGTGAGGATCGACAAAACGGCGTGCATAGCAGTATGTAACAGTACTGTAAGTAGCAGTGAGTAAGCCTGAAAGCGAGTGTGTGTGTGTACGAGTGTGTGTCGTCCCCGCGCCTCCCTCACCTGTCCCCCCGCTGCTCCAGCATGCCCAGGTGCTCCAGGCTGGTGGTGATGTCCTGGGGACAGATGCCCGTGATCTTGCTGAGGCGGCGGATGGTGAGCTGCCGGTCACGGACCTCGTGGAGACACTCCAGCACCACGCTGCGCCAGTAGGCCATGTAGGACAGGCGGCCCAGGTCTGACAGGGGCTTCTCAGGGGAGCCAGGCTGCCCCTCCCTTTTAGACAGCAGGTAGCCTGGAGGGAGGGGGGGAGGAGAGGGAGGGAGGGAGGGCGCGGGGAGGGAATAGAAAGGAAGCACGCGAGGGAGAAAGAAGAGAGAGATGGCATGAGTCAAGTGCTTCAGCTACCCCTCTCACACCCTCGTCCAGCTACCGTAGTTAACATTCCTCTAGAAAGATCTGCCATTCACACCTTCAGTCTTAGGCCGAATCCCAATACTTCCCCTTACCCTTAGCCCTTACCCCTAGCCCTTAGTTTACCCCTAGCCCTTGACCCACGAAACTGAGGGGTAAGGGCTACATATCCCTAAGAAATGGGGTGCCATTTGGTTATGGGTACGTCATCTAGCCTGAGTTAGATGGCTGAGCGGTGAGGGAGTTGGGCTAATCAGAAGGTTGCCGGATCGATTCCCCGCCGTGCAAAATAACGTTGTGTTCTTGGGCAAGGCACTTCACCCTACTTGCCTCGGGGGGGAATGTCCCTGTACTTACTGTAAGTCGCTCTGGATAAGAGTGTCTGTTTAATGACTAAATGTTATGTAAATGTAGCACGTATCGCTATCTCAAAAGCAAGTAGTGTTATGCTCTGAAATCAAACGAAATTCGCTTAAAACTGTAGAAATGCTAGTCAGAGAAATGCAGGACTGTTGTGCAAATCAGCACAGTAACATTAGCGTAGCAAACTATCGATTCAACTAGCGACTAACGTTTCAATTATGAAAATGGTTGCAAATACATATGTACAGGACAGTATATAGCACAAAACAAGACTGTCATAATTTTTTTATCAATGAATTAAGCCAAACATTTATCAGACTCTCTGGATGATATGGCCGCCATTGTTGCCGGTCGCGCAGTATTCACATAGCCCTAGGTTTCAAGTAAGCTCCCGATCTTACTTGGTTTTAAAGGGTGTATACCCCCCCCCCTTCATCTTAGCCCTACCCCTAGCTCCAAAAGAGTATTGGGACGCCACTAGCTCTCACGCGAACACGCAAAAGTAGATAGTATTGGGATTCAGCCTTACTAGTAGAGGGTCTAATGCCTGCCAGCAAGTGGATCGATCCCATTTCCTTGCCATTCGCCCAGGAACTCAACTACTTAAGGAATAGGGATTAGGAGGCTACTCCTTGTTTAAATCCCACATGTAGTTCAATTTCTGAGACTGAAAGGGGGCGGGGGAGGGGACCAGCCTCGGAGTAAGGAGCACTTGGGGGGCAGCAGGGAAGGCAGGCTAGTGTAACAGACGTGGTCTTGCAAGCTCCAGCCAATGTTCGCTCCCACTGGGAGTCGAACATGCCACCTCTCGACTTCCAAGCGCAACCACTACCAACGAAAAGCTAGCACTTCGTTGACGCCCGTGGCCTGTTACATACTTTAGGGTACACTAGGGTTACCATGGTTAGGGTTAGCAGGGCTAAGGCTATGTTTAGCAGGTGTAGGATTAGCAATGTTTGCAGGGCTAGCAGTGTTAGCAGGATTAGCAGGTGTAGGATTAGCAAGGTTAGCAGGGTTAGCAGGGTTAGCGTTAGCAGGGTCTTACTGAAGTCGATGAGGAACCTGCCATAGCCCTGGCGCTGGTACTGAGGCAGGATCATGATACAGGACACGTTGTACTTCTGTTGACAGTGCTTCTCCTGGAGACACAGAGAGACACACACACACACACACACACACACACGTGAACACACACGTGAACACACACATTCCGGCAGGAGAGCTGAGGCATGGAGAAGTAGTTTGGAGAAAAGGGCTGTGATCACACAGGAAAAACCTGTGTGTGTGAGAGCTGATCTCTCTCCTAATTGCTGTGTTTGCTGGCAGCCAGCGCGCATATTAAGCGGAACACCTGCATGTGTGCACGACAGTGACAGCTAGCACCACACGTGCCACTGCACACATATCTGCATTCTGGAAGATTCTGTGCTACAAAAATAGCTCTGATAGACAGACACACACAGGAGGTAACTAAGTCAACACGTTCATTTTTTTTCCTTGTCTTTTTTTCCCCTTTCAGAGATGAAAAAACAGACCGAAGATCTGACAGGAAAGACACCTCCTGGCGAGGTTTGACCCTGCCGGCTTGCCGTACCTTGGAGAAGTAGCCAACCAGGTGGCAGCCCTTGCTGTCGTTCTGGGTCAGCACGTAGAACAGGAAGGGCTCCACATCGTAGTACAGCGTCTTGTGGTCCAGGAACAGCTTGGCCAGTAAGCACAGGTTCTGACAGTAGATGGTACTGATGTTCCCGTCCACCTGGGGAGGGGAAACGCAGCACGACACAGTGGTGAGGCCAGCTGCATCAAGTACAGCCTGCATCAGCCAAGATCCCCCCCAGCCCCAACCACCAGCCCCCCCCCCCCCCCCCCCAACCCCCCCTCCCCCCACAGGTTTCAACACTTGGTTTCTGACGTGACTCGGCCAGTGTCGCGCTCTGACACAGACACTCGTGGGATGAGGGAGGGCAGGCTGTTCTAAAAGACTCAGACAATACAGCCACTGGTCTCCACCTCGCTCTGTTACATGAGAAAGATGGAGAACGGGAGAGACGAGACAGGGAAATGGAAAGACAGACATGGAGACAGAGAAGAAAAAAGGAGGGAGATAAAGAGAGAGGTGGAGGGGGGGGGGGGGAGTTTGGCAGTGGGCCAGACATCCCAGCTATTCTCCTGGAGAGCAGAGTGAGGACAGGCTGCAGACACGGTGAAATAGGAGCCGCAGATGCCATCCAGTCTGTCCCACACACACACACACACACACACACACACACACTTCTCAGAGCTGTGGGCCAGTGCCCTTCAGCAGGTACTAGCTTCTAACCACTTGGAAGACTATTTCAGGCGTGGGTATAGCTCAGTGGAAGAGCACGACTTTAGATCAAGGAGATTGCAGGTTTAATTCCCCCCCAGTATGCTACTCCTTGTGAGCCTGCTAAATGAACACGTTGTGGTTCTGAAGGGAGGAGTTGCCTTCATACTGGCTCCAGAGGACAGAACAGGAAGTGTTCGATAAGACAGTGACACCAAACAGGAAGTGGCTGGGAGAGGAAGTGGACAGGGAAGAGTGGTTTGTGGCAAGGTGGCCTCCCTTCCTTACCACACTCCCTTTTTCTAACTCTCTCTCTCTCCCTTTCTCTGTCTCTCTCCCCTTTCTCTCTCTTTCTCTCTCCCCCTTTCTCTCTCTCTCCTCTCTCTCCCCCTCTCTCTCTCTCTCTGTCTCACACACACACACACACACTCACCCACACACAATCTCACTTTTTCACACTCCCCTCCTCCCTTCCGCCCTCTCCTACCTCAAACACTGATACGTTGTCCTTCCGGTAGATCTCATTGGCCGGCGGGTGGAACCAGCTGCACTTGCGCATGTGCTGGTAGAGGATGCTGCGGCTCTTCATGTAGCGCAGACAGAACTCACACAGGTAGAGTTTAGGCAGCCTGTGGGGGTGGAGGGGAGAGAGACAGTGAGAGAGAGACACACACACACACACAGAGAGAGACACACAGAGAAAGAGAGACAGAGATAGAGACAGAGAGAAAGAGACACACAGAGAAAGAGAGACACACAGAGAAAGAGAGACAAAGATAGAGACAGAGAGAGACACACACAGAGAGAGAGCGAGACAGAGAGAGACACAGAGAGAGAGACAGAGACAGAGAGAAACCCAAGCCTGCGTCTCTCCCCGTGGTGGTGTGGGTGTACCTGCTGTACTCTTGCGGGTACGGAGATGAGTACCACGTCTGGATCTCAAACTTCCCAAACTCTATGACTGACGGACAGCGCATCTGAGGGTCTGGAGGACCTGTCACTCCCACTTTCTGTTGGGGGGAGGGGGGGGGGAGATATGAGAGGGGGTTGTCAGGTTTAAGATCTTAGGCCAAGTCCAGGCTTTCTACAGTGGATTAAGCCGGTACGGGGCAGACAGACAGATTACACACCAAGGATTACTGGCCCCTGCTTAACCCAGCCTACCAGCTCCCACAGAGCATCACACACCACACACACACACACACACACACACACGTACAACCAGACAGACACACACACACACACACACACACACACATACAACCAGACACACACACACACACACACACACATACAACCAGACACACACACACACACACACACACACACAGAGGATTACTCGTAGTACGGTGGTCTGTTGAGTTTAAACTCGCAGCGTCTGCCACGAGGCTCTTAACACGCATAGCATGCTAACCCTAACACACACACACACACAGTTTGCAAAACTTTTACCTTAAAACTCTTTCAACACTGGAAACACTAATGAATGTGTTTCCTTAAACTCTCTGGATAAATTCCTAGGAAATGTGTGTCTCCACTAGGCCTAATGTGTCCCTACCTGTCAAATAAAATAATCCTTTATTTGTCCCGCAGTGGGGAAATTGTAAAGCCACCTCCCTCCCAAGGGGAGCTCCTCCCTCCCTTCCTCCCTCCCTCCCTGAAGAGCCAGCTCCCTCCCTCCCTGTAGAGCCAGCTCCCTCCTCCCTCCCTCCCTCCCTGAAGAGCCTGCTCCCTCCCTCCCTCCCTGAAGAGCCAGCTCCCTCCTCCCTCCCTCCCTGAAGAGCCAGCTCCCTCCCTCCCTGAAGAGCCAGCTCCCTCCTCCCTCCCTACCTGTAGAGCCAGCTCCTGGATGTGTCTGAACAGCTCGATGTCCTTCTCAGTCAGGTTCTCGTGGCCCGGGAGCTTGTCCTCGTCCTCGCGCCAGTCGCTCCCCTCCTGATTGTCTGTGGGGACACAGTCGCTCCTTTAGAGGGACACTTCTACACAAGTTCTACACAGGTTCTACACAGGTTCTAGTCAAGTTCTACTCAGGTTGGAGAGAAACGCTTTTTTGTCTTCTGTTAGTTTTCTACAGACAGGATGACCAGTGACTAAGAAATTGTGAATGACAAGTCATGTCCCGCAATAAATGTGCAAACAAGCACCAGGCTCTCTCCGTTTCATGCACCAACTGCCAAAAGGCTTGTCGTCTCTACCTTCTTCTATCCACACCCACAGCCATTTATTCAGAGTCCTTTATCTATGGGTAGGACATCATCCCCCAGGCTCCAGGAATTTGCGCTCCACTCTTTCAACGACAACGCTAACGTGACGCATGGATCTCATTCACACAGTGTGGCCAGGACCCGCCCTGCTCTGCTTCTGATAGGCTTGTAACGGTAGTGAGAGCTGCGTTCCTCTCAAATGATTGGTAGGGGAAATCAATTGACTAGAAAATATTAAAACCGCATACAAGTCCCCCCCTCCCACCACAATTATTTTTTTCTTCTCATGGCCGCACGCTGGACATCCGACACGGTGCCAGAATACTCTCATCCCTGTACTCACCTAGCCTGTCGTCCCCATCCTCCTTGCGGAGGGCCTTCTTGCGAATGCGGTACTGCTGGGAGTAGTCCACCACCTCCTGCCGCGCCTTGCGCCCCTCGGGGGACGGCGTGAAGAACTTGGTGAGGGCGTCGATCAGGCCCTTGGTCTTCTTGTTGAAGCGCAGGCTGCCGCTCGCCGCGTCGTCCTCGCGCAGCGAGAACAGCAGCCGGTCGTCGCCGGGGTAACCCTCGCAGGAGGAGCTGGAGGACGAGTGGGGGGACGAGGAGCCCTGCGAGCGCCGGTCCGAGCCGCCGGCCCCGCGCCGCCGCCGGCCGCGCCCGCCCGGCCCGCGCAGCTTCTTGAACGGCCGCCCCGGTCTGAGAGAGAGAGATAGAGAGAAAGAGAGCGAGAAAGAGAAACAGAGAAAGGCAGGATAGAGGACAGAGAGGAGGGAGGGATTACAGGACTAATCGGAATAGCAGGACTCCACCGTCTACAGGGACGGGGAGCAGCGTCTCATCTCTCTGGGCTCCAGTTTGTCTGGTGTCCCCCCACCCACCACCACCACCACAACCCAGGCACCACGCTATCTCCCCTCTGCAGGGATTCTGCTGCTGCTGCTGTAGATAAGTGAACTGTCTGGAAGGAAGAAGCTGGGGCTGTGCTCGTCAGGGACAAGACCAGCGCTGGCAGACAGGACCTTCAGTGAGCCAGGGGAGGTTGGGTTTACCGGGTCACCGTGAGGTCACCGTGAGGTCACTGTGAGGAGGGGGGGGGGGCGGGGGGTAGGTACCTGTTCTTGGGGCGTCCCAGAGGCGCGTTGTAGCGTCGTTTGATTTGTGCTGCTTTCTCGTGTAAGAGCTTCCTGCCCTTTTTCCTGGGCTGGCAGATCTGGCAGATCCACATGCCTGGGGGGGGGAGGGGGAGGAGGGGAGGGGGGGCAGGGCAGGGAGGGGGGGGTCAGTAAGGGAGAGTAGGACACTGGCTTAAGAGCTTCCTGATAAATGTGGATGTGTGTTACAGTTAAATGGGAACAGTTACGGTGTGTGTGTGTGTGTGTGAGACAGAGAGCGAGTGCGAGAGAGCGAGAGACAGAGACAGAGAGAGAGCACAGGGCGTGGGGGAGGGAGGTCTTTACCTTTTGGCATCCGCATCAGAGGGGGGTCACAACATTCCATGTGGAAGCCCCGGTCACAGGAATCACAAAACAACATGTTCTCCTGTACAGGGCCAACACACACCACAGCAGATATTCAGCCACTCCCCTCCGGCATGTGTTTACATAGCTGACGTCTCAACCATTTGCTGGTTCCCTTTACACCCTGGACCGTACAGGCTGAACGTGTTGCAGCTCACACTGGCAACCTTCTCAGGGCTTACAGGCACCACACAGACTGGTCTAACGCACACAGCCATACACACACACACACACACACAGACATGAACACTCACCGCATTTTTGCCTTGGTCCTGACAGTTACTGCAGGTCTTGCATTCGATGCATTGCCACCACAGAGCTTTGACTCGCACCGTGAGCTCTGGGGAGAACTTGAGACAGGACGGATGGCCTGGGGACACAGACACACACGTCAATGTCACACACACACACACACACACATTATCTCTCTCTTTCTCCATACACAGTCAGAGGCAAGGGCAGAGGCCTCATCACAGCAACAACATATTTAAAAAGTGGCATTCAAGATCTAGAGCTGAAACCGTACAGACTCTGATTTATGCTCTTTTTCAGCTTGACAGTTCAAACCCAGAAAAGGCATTGTCCTTCTGTGCTGCTAACCACTGTGATAATAAGTCGGAAGGAGCACTTAGGAGTTAATAGTGGCATTCAGGTGAAGTGCTTTAGTAGTACTACCAGTCAATCAGACAGACAGCCAATCAGCCAGCTAGCCAGTCAGCCAGTCAGCCAATCCGTCAGCTAATCCGTCAGCTAATCCGTCAGCTAGTCAGTCAGCTAGTCAGTCAGTCAGTCAGTCAGGAGTTCACTCACCACTGTTGCCACAGTCTGCGCAGGAGATCAGCTCCTCTGGCTTCTTGTCGCGGTTCTGCTCCTTAGTACCCAGACAGAAGCTGCAGATAGGGATGGGCTCTGCCACGGGCTGGAGAGAGACAGAGGAGAGGGAGAGAGTCAGGGAGAAGAAGAGGGAGAGAGAGAGAGACAGAGAGAGGAGAGAGGAGAAAGAATATGTGAGAGAAAGAGAGTCAGGGAGAAGGAGAGGAAGGCAGAGGCAGAGAGCGTGAGAGAGAGAGTGAGAGAGACAGAGGCGAGAGAGAGAGAGAAGCGACAGAGAAAGGGAGAGACAGAGGGCAGAGTCACTTAAACAGCTCCGTTGTACACAGACAGAAACAGCCGGGCAACAAAGCAACGTTGTGATCCTCACAGTCGGATCAGTGTCAGCGCTTCATCAACGAGACGCAACCATCCTGCCCAGAGACCACACACACACACACACACACACACTCAGGGATTGCGAGGGGAGTGTGCATGGAGACAATTTTTTTTTTTACAGCTATGGCATCAAAACAGGAGGGGGGGGGGGGGGTATAGTACATCACAAGCAGGAGGCCCAGGTCTCAGGAGGTGTGCGTGATGGGGGAGGGGGGGGGGGGGGTGGGGGGGTGAGGCAGATGAACTGCTCCCCTGGTTGCTCTGTGCTGGATCCCAGGGTTGTGTTCTCAGAGCGCCACTTAAAGGCCCTGTTTTGATGCTCATTCTCTTGCACACCACCTGACATTCAGTTCTGGGGCACCATAAATCTTTCAGCACGGGCAGGTTGCGAGAAGGAGGAGAGGGAGGAGAGAGGGAGAGGGGGAGGAGGGGAACCAGGCACCCAGTACCCATCTCTGAGACGCAGACACACAACTGCACTGGCAGGTACACACACACACACACACATACAGGATGAGAAACATAAGGGTGATTTTCCTTCACTCTCTTTGTAGCCTGGGAGAGGAGGGGCTGGAGGGGCTGGAGGGGAGCAGAGACAGCTGGGGCTGGAGGTGGGTGGGGGCAGGGGGCAGGGGCCAGAGATGGGGCTGATGGTAGGGGGCTAGAGCAGGGGACTGGAGCAGGGGGGCTGGAGCAGGGGGGCTGGAGCAGGGGGGCTGGAGCAGGGGGGCTGGAGCAGGGGACTGGAGCAGGGGGGCTGGAGCAGGGGGGCTGGAGCAGGGGGGCTGGAGCAGGGGGGCTGGAGCAGGGGGGCTGGAGCTGGGGGGCTGGAGCAGGGGGGCTGGAGCAGGGGGGCTGGAGCAGGGGGGCTGGAGCAGGGGGGCTGGAGCAGGGGGGCTGGAGCAGGGGGCTGGAGCTGGGGACTGGAACTAGGGTAGGAGGGGCTGGAGCTGGGGTAAGGGGCTAGAGTAGGGGGCTGGAGCTGGGGTAGAGGGCTAGAGTAGGGGGCTGGAGCTGGGGTAGAGGTCTGGGGCAGGTGCAGAGACATTCCTGCCTGGCTGCACATAGCTGTGGAGAGGGAGCAGGTCCAGGCAGAGAGGAGACAGGGAGAGGAGCGTGATTTATTGGGTTCATTTCCCTCTGACTCAGGCTCCCTCTGCACACAGGGACACTTCACACAACAGGGAGAGAGGCGGAGAGAGAGAGAGAGGTAGAAGGTTGGAGGGAGAGTAAGAGAATGAGAGAAAGAGATAAATAGAAAGAGAAAGGGAGGGAGAGGTGGAGGGGGGGGGCAGCCCTTTGTGCGGCCTTCTCTGTGACCACCTCAATCAATCCTGCCAGTTAACCCCCTCCCTGCTGGAGAAGAGGGGTCTGGGTCTGTTGGCTCCTCTCTCCATCAGTCCTGCTCACACACACACACACACACACACGTAACTGCAGGTCTCCAAAGACACAGCAGAAGAAAACACAGCAAAGAACAGAAGATGTCAGAGAACAACATACATACATGGAGGATGGAGGGCACGTAACACTGACATGTAAGTACAGCTCATGGGTAGAGCATGGGGATGGGTATAGCTCAGGGGTAGAGCATGGGGATGGGTATAGCTCAGGGGTAGAGCATGGGGATGGGTACAGCTCAGGGGTAGAGCATGGGGATGGGTATAGCTCAGGGGTAGAGCGCGTCAAATTCAAGATGTCTGCAAGGTCGCAGGTTCAAATCCCACTCTGGACCCCAACCTTGGCCAAAAGCGAGGCCTTATAACACCAAGCTACACAGCTACACCGCTACACCTCGAGCACAGAGCGTCTCCCTCCCCGATGCCTCGCGAGGCTCCAGAGCCGTGTCCACCACAGGGCCAGCCCAGAGCCACGCAGAATGGCACGTTCTTCCAGAAGGTTCCCACAGCCGGGAGCTGGGGGTCACGGCCAGTACTTGACTCGCGGGTCTATTTTAAGGCTGGGAGCTGACCCCTGTTTGTTGATGAGCGTGAGGGGGGGGGGAGCGAGGGCCGGGACTGACTCGCCTCACGTCAACAAGCACATCTACCTGTCAGACCAGAACCATGACCGCACCGCGGCCCAAACACGGCCCTGCCGGCTGGACAGTAGGAGCCACTAACTACCAAGTGACAACGCTAGGGTGTCTACAAGTGCCCATTCTACCATGCTAAAAAATGCCAAACATTCCAGGATGTCCTACTGCATCCAGTCCTCTTTTGCAGTGGGCTTTTCCTGACCCCCAGTCCCCCGTGCAGTGAAGGTGTGTCACAGGGACTGACCTACAGACATCACACATGAACAACAGAGGGCTGGGGTCAGCCTGGGACCGGATGCACATCTCTGGCCTGCTTTGTGTTCTTGGTTTCTATGTCCAAGGTAAATCAAACATTTGGCAGCAGCCATTTTCACCTTTCAAATGACTACGACAAGAACAAGAAGGGTCCAAAGTTCGAGGCATAATGTCAAGACAAAGCAGCAAGTCCCAGTGGTATGCATACTGCCTGCATCAGTAGGCACTTTGGAAGGGCGGATGCAGTGTACGTTCTAACAGGAAGTCAATTGTGATTTGGAACGCAGGGTTGCTTTGGTGTCGAGGCGGCCATGTTGGAAGCGGCCATGTTGGCGCGAGTCTGCAGGGCACAGGTAAACTGGTCTGGCCTTGCCTGCTCGTCTTTCAGCACAAAGAGAAAGGACCGGCGACACAGGAGAGGAGACCACGACGGTGGGAACAATGAAAGGAGAGGACGAAAGGATGAAGGGAGGGAGGGAGGGAGGGAGGGAGGGAGGGAGGGAGGGAGGGAGGGAGGGAGGGAGGGAGGGAGGGAGGGAGGGAGGGAGGGAGGGAGGGAGGGAGGGAGGGAGGGAGGGAGGGAGGGAGGGAGGGAGGGAGGGAGGGAGGGAGGGAGGGAGGGAGGGAGGGAGGGAGGGAGGGAGGGTGAGAGGGAGGGAGGATGAGAGGGAGGGAGGGAGGGAGGATGAGAGGGAGGGAGGAGGATGAGAGGGAGGGAGGCGGGTGAGAGGGAGGGAGGCGGGTGGGGGTGGGCAGCCCTATCGTCCTTGTCTTGTCTCAAGTCAAGGTTCTCATTAACATGTGAGGCCCATCTACCCCCCCCCCCCACACACACACACACCCAAGACCTCATTGATCAATGTTACAGGATCGGTGACACACGCACACACACACACGCCTGCTCACAGACAAACAACAAAACACCACACACTCTCTCACAAGACAAGTACACACACGCACACACTCACACACCCACACAGTGAGAGACCAGGCCAAAGCAGGAAGCAGGGGTGGTGTGGCTGTGTGTGTGTGTGTGTGTGTGTGTGTCTGTGTGAAAGCGCCCTGCGTGTGATTTCCCCAGTTGTTATCAGATGCTCACCAACATGGTGAAGAACAGGAAGTGGCGATATGACACTGCAGCTGCTTACATGATAAACATGACCGGAGCAACGCAGCACTCTGACACACACACACACGCGCGGTCAGGTCCCCCAGCCCAGTTCCTTCCAGCCTCAGTACCAGTATATCCAGCACCAGTATATCCAGTACCAGTATATCCAGCACCAGTATATCCAGCACCAGTATATCCAGCACCAGTATATCCAGCACCAGTATATCCAGCACCAGTATATCCAGCACCAGTATATCCAGCACCAGTATATCCAGCACCAGGTGAAAATGCAGCATCAACGGGCTACAGTAGTAACACCTGCCACAAACCTATTAGTGTTGATTTAGACACAAACTGCTTTTGTCCTCCCTATGTCAGGTCTATGGGCTGATCCGAATGGCTCTATGGCTCACATACCGAAGATGTCCGAGACGTCGATTGAGAACTCGACCAGGCTGAACACCCCTCCTCTCTGCTGCAGAAATGGTTCAGTCCACAAGCACATATCCATGGCCCAGTAACACGGAGCTGGTTGAATCCACCTGCTGTCATGTTGCAGGGTGAGGTATCCCATGACCCCCCAGGGGAGGGTTTAATGACCCACGCTCCCAGCTCTCCGGTTGGGCCATTTGACCCTCAGCATCTCGAAGGCCATTGGTCGCACGACCACGCCCCCCTGCAGCCAATCAGGGATGAAGTAGTACCGCGGTTGGGGTGTGTGGAGGGGCAACATTATCAATAACTACTGCCGGCTATTCTTTGTTTCTGCTCTGGCTGTCACTGGTACCTTGAGGGGAAATGCAACCACTATCCCAGCTGTTCCACGGTCTGCTAAATACAGACCGTTCCTTGACTGGAACCACCAGAGCACTGTCGGAACGGCGCGCTTCTGATCCATGACCTTGTGCTGTACTTGTGCTAAATGACCACACCGTCATCTCAACTCCCGACAGGGAACCAAGAGGAGTCTCCGTTAGAAGACGCTCATTCCTCTCCAACTTTAGGACGACAAGAGCTGTACAAGTCGAACCAGGGGACTGGACGCGATCCCCCTGTTGACCCTGCGAGTCATCTAACCGGTCGCCCCCCCCCCCCCCCGGTGCCCCTCCCCCCCACAGCACCCCGGGGTTAGGGGCTGGTGTGAGGGGGGGCTCCACATTCCCACGTCCCCTGTGTGACTGGAAACATCAGCTGGAGACCTGGGGCTCACCCCGGGTCCAGCTGTTTGAGACGGGGGCAGACGGAGGAGCATCATCCCTCTCTCTCTCCCGACGGCAGACCAGACGACACACACAAACAAACAAGCACACGCACACACACACACACACACACACACACAAAGTCAGGCCCATCCCACCTAATGGCCATCACCACACACGGATAACGGGTGCTTAGGGAAGCAATGAGGTTTGCCATCTATATATCCATGACCTCCCCCTGACTCCTCTCCCCCTCCGCCCCCCCAACATGGCCTGGCAATGACCCCCTATTAGAGAGGGGGGAGGGGGGCTGGGTGGGGGTGAAAGGGTGAGGGAGCGGGATCCCTGTCTGAATGGAGTGTGTGTGTGTGTGTGCGAGAGAGAGATAGAGAGAGATAGAGAGATAGAGAGATAGAGAGATAGAGAGAGAGAGAGAGAGAGAGAGGTACAGTCGTTTGGGTGTGGAGTACACAAATCTCTCCATGATGGGGTCAAAGCTGGTGCTTAGCCATTTGTTTAGACTTCTCCCCTGCTTGTGCTTTCCATCTCCCTCCCTACCCCATCTCCATCTCCCTCTCTCCATCTCTCTCCCCCCATCTCTCTCACCCCATCTCCCTCTCTCCATCTCTCTCCCCCCATCTCCCTCTCTCCTTCTCTCTCACCCCATCTCCCTCTCTCCATCTCTCTCCCCCCATCTCCCTCTCTCCATCTCTCTCCCCCCATCTCCCTCTCTCCATCTCTCTCCCCCCATCTCCCTCTCCATCTCTCTCCCCCCCATCTCCCTCTCTCCCCCCTCCCATCTCCCTCTCTCTCCATATCTCCCCCCCCCCCCCATCTTCCCTCTCCATCTCCCCCCACCCCCCTCTCTCCATCTCTCGCTCCCCCCTTTAATAACAACCCCCAACAATCACTCCGGAAATATGACCCTGATGAGCTGATGGAGACGGTGCCACACACACACCACCACGAACACACACGCCACCGCACACATGCCACCACACACACACACAGAGACACACACACAGACACACATGCAAAGACATACAGGTAAACAGAGATACACACACACACACACAACAGACGAAACACAGACACAGACACACACACACACAGGCAAGTCTCCAAGCAGACACATGCAGCTGAACTTTGAGGCCTTGTGGATATTTGCCGAGCTGCCTTCTACCTCTCCAGTTCCGGAACCTTCTCTGCTTCCAGTCCAGCAGCTCCAGGCATGCATGCGGCCCAGACACAGAGCCCTGCTGTAAGAGGGTGTGACTCCTCGCTCCTTAAAGCCAGCTCAGTCTGCCAGGGATGACCCGTCTTAAGTGAGGGCCATCTGGGCCACCCGGGTCAGTGTGTGAGACAGACGTGACTCCTGGCTGCTCTCTCCACTCGCGCCGCTGCTAATCCTCCTGTGTGCGAGTGAGTGGGTGTGCGATTGAGTGTGTGTGTGTGTGACGTCAATGTACACATGGCTTGCTCGCGTGCGCGCGAGCGCGCATTCGTGTTCTTATACGTGCAAGCGGGTAGTATGCGCAGACTTGTGAGTGTGCATGTGTGGTCATGTGCACATACTTGCGTGCACTTGTGAGAGAGTGTGTGTGTGTGTGTGTGTGCTAGAGTGTGTATGCGTGTAAGCCTCAGAGAAGTTCCTTGTAAGGAGCCCGCAGCAGTGATCCACGCAGCCGAGTCAAAACACGGAATGACCCAACTAACTCTGACCCCTTCACGTCACATAACCATCTGACGACTGATCTGGTCATCTGGTGTAGTGGTGTGTGCGTGTTTGCGGGTGTCACATGACCGCCTACTTCTCTTAGTTAGATTTGCTGATACAAGCATGCCTTTATGCAGGAAACGTGTGGTACGAGGTTTGCGTGTTCAGAGTTCCTGTCTGTGTTTATGTGTGTTTGTTTTGGGGTGTGTAAGTATGTGTGCAAGACCGTGTAAGTATACATGTGTGTTTCTGTGGCTGTGTGTGTGTGTGCGTGTGTGGTGTGTGCGTGTGGCCCTGCCCCTGGGTGGGAGAGGTTAGTGCCCGGCTGCTGTCTATCAGGTTACACCAGTGGGTGTGTTCCCTGGCTCCTGTCGCCTGCATGTCTGCTGCTCTTCCCCTCCCTCCCTCCCTCCCTCCCTCCCTCCCTCCCTCCCTCCCTCCCTCCCTCCCTCCCTCCCTCCCTCCCTCCCTCCCTCCCTCCCTCCCTCCAAGCCTATCTTTCTTTCTTCCTTTCCCTCCTTCCAAGCCTCTCTCTCCCTCCAAGCCTCTCTCCCTTTCTTTCCCTCTCTCCCTCCCTCACTGGCTGCAGTTGCTTGGAGCACACGATGGTCTGGCCTCTTCCTCTGGCACCAGTGCCGCTCCAACCCCCCTCCCTCTTCCTTCCTTCCTTCCTTCCTTCCTTCTCCCAGCTCTCTCTCTCTCCCTATGTGTCTCTCTCCCATCTCCTGACAGCTCCTGACAGGGAGCAGCCCTGCAGCTGGTCGCCAGTCCCGGCAGGACGCTCGAGTCCACGTGACTCATCTCCACCCTCCTCTCCTCGAGCCTGCCCTCTCCTCTCTTCTCCACCCTCCTCTCCCCTCCCTCTTGTCCAGCCTCCTCTCGTCTCTGTGGGCTGGAGAGCCCTGGCAGCGACCCACCAGCCCAGCTCCTGCTCCTCCGGGCCCTCACCGCCACTACACCCGGCCCCCACAGCAGGGCCCACGACACACACACACACACTCCAGCAGCGCTCTGTGCCAACTGACACACACACACACACCTTCCTCAGTCCCACCCAGACACGGGAGCTATGCTTGTCCTGTGTGTCCCCCCTGCGGTGTCCCGGTGACGTGCCCTGACCCCTGTCCGCACCACGCGGGATGAGCCCAGCACCACGACCAACCCTGTTCAGCAGTCTGCCTGGCCGCGTGTACCGGCTTTAATCACACAAAGACACACACCCTTCGCGCGCACGCACACACACACACACACAAACGTTTGTATCAGCTTACATTCGCCCCAACACAAGTCACACACTGGGCCTGGCTTGAATCCGTTCGACACGCGCTCTTTGAAAGCAGCTCCCCAAGTCGGCACGTGTATGGATTCTTTGGCCGGCCAACGAATGCGAGATCGCCCGCGCTTACGAGGAAACACGGGGTCGTCACGCTGTGAGCGCGCGCGGGGGGGGGGGGGGGGGGCGAGGTCCCAAACTGTGTCGGGACACTTACTTGCACACCAGCACATAGGCTGTGTGCACATGTGCAGGTCGGTGGCTGCGGCCCATGCAGTGTGTAAGCGTTATGCTGTGTGTGTGTCCCAGGCTTACCCTGTCCTTCTCGTGGGGCAGCAGGCGCACGGGCGGCAGGCTCTCGAGCGCCACGGTGCCCGTGCCGTCGTGGGACGTGGAGCTGCGGCTCACCAGGCGGTACAGCGGGCCCTGCTTGGTCACCCGGCCGTGGGCCACGGCCCTCTTCAGGGCCACGCGCAGCTGCTGGTGGAAGAGGCCCGGCCCCATGGAGCCGCTGCCCGACAGGTAGGCGGCCACGTCGGCCTGGCATTTGAGGAAGCGCTCCACGCTCTTCAGGGTGGAGCCGCCCGTCTCGTGGAGCCCCTCCAGGGAACGCTTGATGAGCTTGTTCCAGTCCAGGCCCGGCTTCTTGCCGTGGTGGTGGTGGTGGTGGTGGTGGCTGGAGCCGCCGGAGCCGCCGCCGCTGGAGCCGCCGCCGCTGGAGCCGCCGCCGCTACCACCTCCGCCGCCGCTACCACCTCCGCCTCCCCCAGAGGAGCTGCCTCCGCGGGGCTTGGGGAAGGCCAGGCGGCCGGGGTTCTCGGGGTCCTTGTAGGAGTTGAGGCCCTTGTTGGAGACCTTGAGGATGGTGCCGTCCTTGACGCTGAGCTCCAGCTGCTCCAGCACCGTCTTGCGGTCCAGCCCGTGGGACATGGACACGGCGTTGCAGATGCGCTCCTCCGACGGCCGCTGCTTCTGCTTCTTCACCTTCTTGATGGCCTCCAGGAGCCAGGTGGTGTACGTGGGGTTGGCTAGCTTCACCATGGCGACTGTCCGGCGGGGGGGGGGGCCCGCGGGGGCCCGAGCCGCGACTGGGACGCCCCTGTGCGAAACGCCGACGTACGGAAAAGGGAAAAGGAAGGGTCCCGGGGCCCGCGCTCTGACGCGCCGCCGCCTCCTCCCCCTCTCTCGTTCTCCTCCTCCTCCGACCCTGCGCCGGGGGACTAGCCTTTGTCACGGGGCCGCGCGGGGAGTCCCTCAGAGCCTGAGCACGAGCAGCACGGTAAGGAGCAGATCACCATAGCATAGACCCCCCCTGTCAACCCGCCCGCCTGGTGAAACCTGGTTCCGACCCGCTCCCCTTCTCCTGGCAGGGTGACGCGGCCCAAGGGAGCGCAGCGAGGGGCGGAGTCGCGGGGTCAGCCTAACCTCCTAAGCGAAGCACTTACTCCGTCCCACCGCTGGGGATCCTGGCCCCGGCAAACACCTGGGTGTCTCCCTCAACCGTTGCAAAAAATGGACAAAGAAACTCGTTGGGTCAGTCTGTTATCGGCGGGAAACATAAAGCTCTCAGCGAGTTGAATCGGAGCCGACCATGGTCGTGTCAGAAAGCAAGTCGTTCGGCGCCGATTATGGAGGGAAGCGGTTTTTCTGTGGGTTATCGAAGCAAACTGAAGGTCGACGGGGGGGGGGGGAACGACAACCTCCTGGCGTGTGTTCTCCTCCTTCCTCCTCCTCCTCCTCTCCCCTCAGGTCTCCTCCTCTTCTAGAAGTATCCTTCTTTTCACGTCTGGACTGGAACAGATATCTCACCCCAGAGAGCGGCGTAGACGGATCACCTTCACGCCACTTCAGCAACTAATGTAGCCTGCCGAGACAAAAGGAGACACACACCGGGGTCAGAAACAAGAGGGACAGTGTCTGGGTCGCACTTCCGTACAACTTAAGAGAAAACATGGACCCATGAAGGCTCAGGTAACACATCCGCTGTGTTGTGAACGACTGTAAATATTTGCTCCTTGTTGGTGTCTGGGGTGAGTGACACGCACGTAAACAAACTCCAGGTCCCAGAAGCAGCTGGCTAAGGAGCAAATCATTTTCAACAAGACCCGCCATGAACACCTACGGTCCTGTCTATTACTTAGGTTAATCATACCTGACAGTCATACCTGACATGATAGCAACTACTTTTGAAGATGAACGTATGAAATCCTATACCATTAAATTGGCATAGGTCTCAAACCCCAATTCATCCAACCACTGATTTCAAGTTCAAACTGTGCTTTCAGATCAATTGACTGGACCTGGCCGAATTCTTAAAATATTCAAGACCACTAATAGTAATATATGTTAGCTGTCTACAGTAAGTGGCAATGACACCATATCTGTTTACTGTGTTAGAACAGACAGGCTTGTCCAAAGTTTTAAATTGTCTGCAAGAATTATAGCCCATATATTGTAGCTACAAACTACACTTTATACTATGTTGCAGCGAGACAAAAATTAGCTAACTAATCATAATACATTTTCAGATACAGTAATTATACCTCACGCCAACATTAGGCAATGCTGTACAACAGTTACAATAGCTAGACTGAACTAGTTAGCTAGCTAGTTAGTTCGTTAGTACGCTAACGTACTTAAAAACATTGTAAAGTATTTCTTCGAATTGTTCAACTACTCTAATATTGTGATATGATAAACTGGCCGTAACATCATGCTAACTGGTTCGTTTTGTTAATGCTACTGTAGCTAGCTAACAATCACTGCAACTACAATCCCTCGCTTTTTTCCCAGCCTCACTATCTGTTTACTCAATGATATGATGGGCAATTACCTGGCAACTAATATTCCCGCTGAGTGCTGTTGTTTACCAATTGGCTAGCCAGTAAGTGAGTAACACTACTAAGTATCCAAATAGATCCCAAACATCAACAACGTGTGGCTAAAAGGAAATAGCTGGCTGGTGCTTTAGTACAAGCAACGGTGACATCTACCACAACGCCAGAGGTTTCAAACAATAACAGCAAACCATCACAAGGAATAATACAGTTTAGAATGTCATGGGTGATATTTAAGGTAAGATCGCGGCCTACAAAGGCACAATGCAAGAAGCAAACGGCATAACGTCTCACGGACATGTGCAAAAATGAAGATCTCACAGTGGAGAATTTTTCATGTAACATGCTTTTTATGGCCGCTGGGCCTCGTCCTCGGCTCTGGGTGAAAACTGTTCCCCGCGAGGCGCGTCCCCGCACAAGGCTAGTAAACCCCCACCTACCCGACTTCCTTCCTCCATCACCCACCCTCCCACGTAGAGCCTGCGGTGCAGTGAAGACAAGGCCGTTGGAACGAAGTAGGCCTCGGCTCACTCCCCCCTCCCTCCTACCACCCCTATGCCCCCCCTCGCGATCATCATCTCTCCGTACCCCTTTCCCTCTACCTCTCGCGGTTCCCAGAAAGCTACGACTGGTCCAGTTCGGGTTTCAGAGAGAAGCCCGTGAGCCTTGTAATCCCCTCGCACCACTAGCCGCTACTCACCTGTATTTCGTGTCGAGTTGCTTTGGATAATGTGCCAAAAATCCTTCGAATCAGAGACAACAACAAGCCCAAAAATGCAGCCAGATACCAGAGGCTCCAAAGCTGACGCCATCTTTGAGTGAAACAGGAGCTCAGCTAGTGGGGGAGGGGGGAACAGTCGGGGCAAGGGACCGTCTGCATCGTTCGAGCTGCAAACGCAAGAGGACAGGAAAAATGCACTGCAAGGGGGTAGGGGGAGCAACGGAGTTGTAGCTGTGAGGGGGGGATATCGGTTGAACACATGAAATGGAAGAAAGGGACAGATGGTGGAGCAGAAAAAGGGATAGGTGTTCTCGCTTTCTCCACCATGCGCGCACACATTGGAAAAAGCATTTTAGGGACCGTCTGAATTTTTGTCTTGCAGCTGGCTTGGTAGAGAAAAATCAAAGCCACGGAGTGTGTGGTTTTAATGTTAGAGGGTATTTAAAGATCAAAGTGAGCCCCCTTCCACATCGCCTGGTTGGCTCTGCAATCTATTGTAGCAGCTCCGTGGCGAGAGGACAATGAAACAATAATACAATCCCCAGAGTTAGATCTGATGTTGTTACTACGCTAGTGTATCACACACGACAAAGCATATCATGTTTGTGTTGAGCTCTGATTCCCCGCCAGTTAGATTATGATACGTAGCTAATATTATCCACCCACTAAAACGATTATGTAAATTGCCCGCAATGCCAAGCAGCATTTAACCATACCAGAACGCGCCTTTATCACATATGAAACGACAGGTGACCATGTTCACATATTACTGATGTTTTTCATGGGTAAATAGGTATTAATGCACAAAGGCATTTTAAAATCTATCAAGTACTTAGTGATTTCTATAATTATATAACACTATATTTCTATATTGATAGATGATTCATTATATGACAATTATATGACGATTATATTAATACATGCGATAGTGTAGAAACATACAGTTATTTGTTTAAAACTGTCCATTAGCCTATAACTTAATTTAGCTAATCTAAAAACAGCTTGTTGCTCATGTGAAATAATGTATGTTTTGACAACCACCAAACGGGACTAAACTAAAACCATATTATAAGAAAACACCTGTGAACAGTGACTAAACATTCCCCTTTCTATTAGAACGGCGAAGCTTTCTCTCTGGGCGCCAAATCAAATTACCTTAAGCTTTGTGTAAAATTATCTGCACAACAGTCCTCAGAGACACATTATGAAGCCATATAGGGAGCAATTAGTTGTAAGGTTTTCCCGTGTCAGACACCAATAATTAGGGAAAGCCCATCACATTTAGAGGTACATGCGGATCATTTAGAGAGCACATTAGTGAAGCTCATAGATTTTCCAGGTTGTGTATTATTTAAGATTGATGAAGGCGATACACCGTGAGATAATAATGCATTGATTGAATGTAAAGTAATAAACAGTCTATCCCTACCAAGACTCCCTTACATCGCGCATGTATAACAGATGGATAAAACTCCTGGGAACCTAAATCATATCTATCATTGCAATAGACATGAATTAATAATGCCATGACAGTAGTCTTGTCCACTGATACATATCTCCAACAACAGAGGGAACATTTCCTGGAAGTGAGCAGGTTTGATTTATGATTTTCAATCCAGATAAACAGAAGCAACAAATGGCTGTTATGTTTTGGTAAATGATGGTGTTTATAAACGGTCCTTTGCAGAGACGTTCCGAGATGCTATTCTTCAACCGGGTTGTGGAGCTTAGGGGATGGGCTGTTGCTTGTGGAGACGTACAGAAGCAAAACCTTTGGCAGCTAATATGTTATTTCTGAAGTGGAATCCTTGTGACCTGTTCTGCCTGGCAGGGCAGCGCAACACAAGTGTGACTTTGTGAAGTGAAAACATGGTTCAGCTTGGGGATAGTTTACAATGTGTAAACCCTCTTTGGGATTTTATCTTGTCGTTTTATGGATCAAATCACACAAACAAACAAGGTTAAAGGACATCTGGAGTGTAGAAAACTAGCTTTTTAGCGTAGCTTCCTGAGACTGACTGCAGCCTCTCTCTGCCCCAAACCAGACCAATATAACTGTGCAAAGATCCTGTTTGGGGGGGTTGGGTGATGGAGCCCTGCACAGATAGCCAAGCAGCGGCAGGGACTGCTTTTGTCCGTGTGAACTAGCAAGCTTCCTGCTGTGGCTGGCTCCGGGCCAAGTCCCAAAACCCCAACTCCATTGCTCACACCCCACCCATCCTGGAATGGGCTGAAACATACAACGGAAATTTCCAGGGCCTGTCCGCCCAAGAGCGTGCCCCCCACCCTGCCCCCACCCTCGGCCTCTGCTCCCCTCCCCTCCATCCACAGGGGACGTAGAGCAGCTGGAAGGTGAAGTGCAGCCTGTTGGAAACCCCAGACCAGGGGCCTCGTCTGGGTACTCACTCGAGGGATTGAAGTGAAAGTCAAGCCAGACACCTTATTCACACCTAAAGCACTGAAGCACTCTTTTAATCTGTAACCCCCTGAAAACACAAACTTACCTCCAAGCCACTAGAACCGCGGGAGTGCGGTGAAGTGCCCAGGAGGACACTTCCACGTCAAAGACATCGGCCATTGAGAAACAAAAGAAACTGTGGAAAGCTATTAGGTCTGACAAATCAATTGTCTCACATGCGGCTTACAGTCCTTTCCATTTGCAGACATTCTGAGGTGGATTTCTGACAAGGTAATTAACATGCACAAACACTTCTGACATTAATGCAATAAATCCCTACGGCGCCATTCTGTGTTCGGTAACAATGATAGATATTACCTCGGAAACACCTCTGACAGGTTTGCCTTTCCGCTCGAAAAATCCGAGAGTCCTTGAAGGAGCGTGCTGGTTTAAAATAGAAATGGCCCTCATAGTAGAAGGCCTTACTTTACCTTAACAATTCCCTAATTTTTTCATAGCCAAATGCTTCTGGTTTTAGTCCAGGCTCTCTTCCAGATTTCCAGATTCAAAAACCACAGACAACTTAGACTCAGTCTCGCAGCTGGTTGCATGTTGCAGTGTAATGTCCTCTACACCAACAATATGAAACGAAACTGAACACATTCAGAGCTTAACACTGGGGTGAGTCTGTTCATTCTGTGGTGCTTTTAGGGGGCTGTTCACCCCCCAGTTTGCTCAGTGGGTCAAATCTCCTTTGTCCAGCTGGGACACCTGCAGGTTTAGGGCTATGGGCTGCCCCAGGGCTGCTAGTCATTGATACTGAAAAGCCAGACAACCATCACGTGAAAAGGACACAAGGAACATTGAATTTGTACACATTTGGAAAGCCCTTACATTTGAAAAAATCACATATTCAGCTTTTTTAACTCCTCGTCCCAGATGCGAAGCAGGCGTTCCTGTCTGCGTTGCAGTGTGTGTGTGTGTGAGGTGACTGATGTGGTGTCTATGATGTCATGTGTGTTTCCTGTGCCGTGCGTGTCTAGTCCCTCTAGACTCCTTCCAAGTGTTGAAGACCAGAGTGGTTCAGTGGGCTTGTATTTACAGAGCAGGACGTCAGACAACAATACCCCCCCCCTCCCCCCCCAGGACCCTCTCACATTCCTGTGTGCCTATTGGTGAGGGGGGGGGGGGGGCGCTGTCATTGTCTGTCTGGTCTCCCCCTCTGTCTTCACACACTGAAGACCATAATCCCCCTTCCACACACACACACATTCTACCAGTCCTGCTCCGTAGCCTCCTTAATGTCATCAGCTTTTAGACATAAACCCCTTTTAATTTGATGCATGATTGGAAGATATGTTGTTCACTGGCCCCAACCAGTCAGTCAGGAATCATTATAAAAGACAGATAATGTAGAAAATTGATGTTTTGATCTCTTTACTTAAACAGAGTGTTTGGCGCTGAACTGATATGACCTCCTGGTATTTCCAGACACCAAAAAAAAGGAATCAGACGGAATCCTGTTTTTATATCTTGAAGTCATTCAAGTTCACGGTGATAGTAAACACCTGTGGTAATACTGATTAAACCCATTCCAAAATGAAGTGATTATATTCACATCAGTGTTAAGCTCTGCATGGTTGTCACTCCCTCTGTGCCAACAGAGTGATCCAGATGAGAGAGCCGTATTATATATTGATAGTCATTTAAAAATGAGACTGCAGACTGAATAATTGATTGGCTCCAACATTATGAGTACAGATACATTTGCTGTCATCAAAGTGATGAATCAGAATACCGGTCACGCCCCACAAAACCCAACTAAAGCACTTTAGTAGGGTGTGACAGGATGTCACATCACCGACTCTCATCTAATTCAACTACGCAAACGAGATCCCTCCTCAAACATCATAGAACCACAGCATGTCAATTTAGCCTTTGGAGGAGGGTTTCCCTCAATGAATTCCTCCCGCATTCAAATACTCCAGCACCGAACTGTACCCCTCCCCGATCCACCGTGGGTATGTTCTATCCAGACTGTGTTCCACAGGGGCCCAGTGCTCGTGAACTTCCTCCTTAACGGGTCATCAGTCAGCCACAACTTAACCCCTCTATCTCAGACAACGCTTCCCTCCCCAAATCCCCCTCAGGCCCTGGACTCCCAACATCCCCCTGCCGCCACAGCCTGGAAGTCATCATTGCTACTGCAAACAGAGAGCAGGAAGGTCATTAATAATGGCTCCATTTACTTAACACTGACCCAAACACCTGCTCGTTAATCACAGTGGACATCGGCCTTGATCATTCTTCAGCAGATCCCGATCAGACCTCGACTGTGGACTTCCGTCGCTGCAAAGTCCCATGTTTACCCGGGACACCCTGGTCAGACAAGGTCAAACAGTAATTGAAAACCTTTTGAAAAATACTTTTTTTGTTTTGTTTTCTGGGCCAACGCGCCTTTATGCTTCGGGACTAGAACATTGAGAACTTTCATCCAGGCAAAGTCAAACACAGCAAACATATTTGCAGTACTCTTCATCATGGTTGGCCCACTTAATGAGCCATCAGTGGCAGTTGAATCAGAAGCCTAATCACGCCACCGTCGAGATCAGGGGTTCCCAATCCAGGTCCTCGGGCCTCCTTGCCCTGAATATTTTACATGTTTCCCTGCTCCAACACACCTGATTCCAATGAATGGGTCGTTATCTAGTTTTGCAGAAACCTGCCAACGACCATTCATTTGAATCAGGTGTGTTGGAACAAGGAAACACCTAAAACATGCAGGGCAGGGAGGCCCAAGGACCAGGATTGGGAACCCCTGGTCTAGATCAGTGGTTCTCAATGCTGGTCCTCGGGACCCCCTGCCCTGCATGTTTTAGATATTTCCCTGCTCCAACACACCTGATTCAAATAAATGGGCCTGATAACGACCCATTAATTTGAATCAGGTGTGTTTGAGGAGGGAAACGTCTAAACCATGCAGGGCAGGGGGTCCCGAGGACCAGGATTGAGAACCACTGGTTTAGATGATCCAAACATCCTCACCCTTGCCACCCTGTGGCGTGTGGAGAGTGACTATAACAGACCCACAGACACCCTCACCATGATCTGAATCTCACTCCAAACACAGATCCTAAGACGGTGTCAGTCATGAGTTCTTCTCGCCCAGACTTGCACTGGTATGTTACTGCCCAGTCCTGCTGGAACAGGTCAACGCATCTTCTCTCGCTAGCAAACCACCACCAGCACCAGCGAGCTGCTGTCACGTTCCACGCAGGGACTATTAGAACCCGTGGTGCAAACCCCCTTCTTCAAATCAGACTTGTGTTCATGCGTTTGCTTGGAAGCGCCCCAGGGCAGGACACATGTTCATGGACAGCAGCCCAGCACCAGGAACCAGAGACTTACCAGCTCAACAGATGCGAGTTACGACCCACATGGATCCTGGCTCGTGGTGCTGTCTGCCTCTTTGTTGCTGCCCTCCTGCCGTCCTGAACCCTATAGGAGAGCAGGGGGAGACAGGGGAAGGGGGAACATGGGGGGAGAGAAGGGAGAGGTGGATGACAAAGGAGAGCAGGGGGGAGACAGGGGGAGGCAGGGGAGGGGGGAGAGAAGGGGGAGGTGGATGACAAAGGAGAGCAGGGGGGAGATGGGGAGGCAGGAGAGGAAGGGGGAGGCAGGGGGGGGGAAGACAGGGGGAGGTGGGAGAGCAGGGGGGAGAGAAGGGTGGAGGCAGGAGAGGAGGGCGGAGACGAGAGGCAGGTAGGGAGGGAGAGGCAGAAGAGCAGGGGGGACCACATTAGAGACTGAGCACTCCAAAGCAGAATAGAACACTCTGGAACATTCTTTGGAACATTCTGGAAGTCTCTACCAAGCCTGGGATCCAAAGCTGTAATTTTATTAGTCTGTGCAAGGGCTAGAAATGCAGTTAAAAATCCAATAAATCACTCATAATCGCAAATAATTATTCATGATTGAGTAGTCAGTGTCATTTACACGCAAAGGAAACGAGAGCAGTTGATTTATCACTCGGTGTTAAACTGTCTTTAAGGATAGGAGGCCCTGAAATGTGTTATCTACTGGAGGCTGGGCACAGCAGAAGCACATGAATTTTCATTGCAACAGCTGGGTAGTGCGCTAAAACTCCGTCACACACTGCGATGATTGAGAGGGACGGAGGGCAGACCAGGAGAGGTTCAGTGGAAAGAAATGGACTCCATTTTTGTTACTCTTCCTCCCCAGCTGTCAGCTCGCCCCGCTATCCCATGGGGGGTTGCCACGGTGACAAGAGGCCACATGTCTTGGGGGCGTCGTTGTGGTCAAAGGACCCCATTGTTCTTGTGTTAAGCCGTCTTCTGTATGTCCGTCTGTCAGGAGACTGGGGCTTCACACCCCAACACACACTTAGGAGGGAAAAACAGGCCAGCACAGAGGTGGAGGGCTATTCAACACACACACACACACGCCCATAAAGTAGTAGGTGGCGGCATATTCACCTACACACTCCAATTACAACACATTAAACAGTTTAATAGAGACAAAGAAATAAAGCCATGTAATTGGTCGAATCCTGAGCACAATATGTCTGCTGTGGAACAAAGAGGTTATATGTTCATGTGTCATTAAGATAGAGATTTAATCTATTTTTAAGAGGGAAACCCCCCCCCCCCCCCAACATGAAACGTCTGGAAACAAAGCAGGTGAACACAATTGACCTTTAACAACGTGTCTTTCCCCAGTGTTTCAAAAATCCATCTGGACTGTGGACATATAAATTGATATATGTCAACTGGCTTAGACAGGCAGATGGATGGCTTAATGTGTGTGAAGTTCCAGCTCTGTCCACTAGATGGAAACATGTTCCCACCAGCCCGAGTAACATTTTCATGAGCTGAGCCATCAATCTTCCACGGGGAAAACAAGACCTTCACAAGAAACAGACCAAAATCACCCGTCTCAAAAAGTTTACTTTTGAAGCTTGGTGTAAATTGCCCAGTAATAGATAAGGTCAATATCATTTAGCAGCCAGTTTGCCTGTTATTTTAGTCACAGAGGTCACCTTTTCCACTTGGTTTTATAGACAGATTAAACCAAATTAATCCATGTTTGATATTACGTGCCCTATTAAATGGATTTAAATGTCCCTAAATGACATTAAGATTTGTTTAAAGTGTTGCACCCTCTGGTGGCCACGTTCTGATATGACAAGCACATCGCCAGCCATACTCATTCAGCCAATTTACTCACCATCAAGTATTCATTTGTCACTAGCTGTTGCCCTCGCGTCAGCACTTACCAGTGTGAATGCCTGACAAGCAGCTTCCCACTCCATTAAGACATCTCTCTCTCCCTCTAATAATAGACTGTTCAGGACAGAAATTGTTGAGAAACCCTGTCATCATTTTCCAACCATCAAGACACACTTTCAGTGAGAAGTGAGGAACACATTGACCACTGCATCTTCATACAACAGCTTCATACAGCATGCACTCTGATTACTAATTGAGTGGTGTATTGATTGGTAGATAGTCAGAGGAGATGATTGTGCTTCCAGGTTATTGATCTCCTGGGTTGTAGGAAACCAGCTACAAATCACTAACAGCCCTAGCATGAATCATCAGTAGTTGCTTTCTTTAGAAGGAAAATAATGGTGCTTGAAAACATATGTTTGTTAAATTTAATGGATACAGCATTCACAGATGAAACTGTACAAATCCAACATGAAATCACTGCAGATCCATCACATAAAATCAGGGGTTTTAAAACTAATTTAACAAAACAAGAAACTTCTTTCAACCCCCCACCCCCAAAAAGGGGCCAAACTCCCCCCAAAACCAATGACCTCTCATGTCCAGTGACCTTTTAAACAAGCGGTCAAAGACTTTTAACAGTGTTCTGCTCCACCTTTCTGGGTCCCCACCCCCCTGTCAGAGGGCTGCTTCTGGCTCCTCCCTCATCCCAGGCTCCAGCTCCTGTGGCCGGGGAGGCTGCAGGAGGATGACTGAGCCCCGCCGGCCCCGGGTCTTCCTGCGTACGGCCCTGAGGGAGTCAGGGGACGTGTGGGGGACCCAGGCCAGGCCGCCGTCCACCACCCCTGCTTCCTGGCTCCTGTGGTTCCTGAGGCTGCGGCGTACCGAGCGCTGCCCCCTGCTGGCCCGGGGTCTCAGGACGTCCTCGATGCTGAACTCCAGCTGGTGCCAGGCGGGCAGGGAGGGCTCCGGCCCGTCGGACGCGCATCCCTCCGAGCTGTGGGGGTCGTCCTCTTCCTGGCTGGCTCCGTGGGGCCTCCCTTGCCCCTCCGTCCCCTCCCCTGGCTGGGCCTCCCTTGGCTGGGCCTCCCCTGGCTGGGCCTCCCCTGGTTGGGGCTCCCCTGGTTGGGGCTCCCCTGGTTGGGGCTCCCCTGGTTGGGCTGTGTGCTGCTGTGTGCTGGGGGGTAGCCGTGACCTCTTCCTGCCTCGGGGGCGCCCCCTAGCAGCCTTGAAACGCCTCTGGCTGGGCCTCTCTGTTACCAGGCTGGCCTGCGCCTGCTCTGAGTCTGCTTCCTGGTCGGTGGTTTCCGAGGGGGGGGAGGGTGCTGGGGAATCCTGGGCTGGCGTGCGAGAGGGAGGGCTGGACCTTGCGTCCTCCAGGGCTGCCGTCTGGTCACCGCAGGGCTGCTCGCTGCGCCTCTCCGATTGGTCCTCGGGCACTTCGCTCAGCCAATGATCGGCCGGGACGCTGACCTTTCGACCTCTCCCTCTCCCCGGGGTCTCGGTCCTGGGCCCCGACCCCCTCCTGGGGGTCCTCCTGGTAGAGAAGGCGCCGGAAGGTGCGGGAGGCTCCGGCTCGCCGTCATAGGTCACGGGAGCTCCCGCCGCGCTCTCATTGGTGGAGGCACCGAAGCGCTCGCGCCAAAGTTTAGCGGCCATGACGAGGTCACTCAGAGCCGGCGAAGAGTCCGACTCCTGGGTGTTGGCTGAGGGGGGTGGAGAGGGTACGTCAGGTCAGGACCATGCTGGACCACAAGAAAGGACCCTGGACATTTGTATCTGTGCGTGTAGCTCGAGTGTACCTCTGTGTGTGTGTGTGTGTCCAGAGTGTGTACCTGTGTGTGTGTGTGTGTCCAGAGGGAGTACCTGTGTGTGTGTGTCTGTCCAGAGTGTGTACCTGTGTGTGTGTGTGTGTCCAGAGGGAGTACCTGTGTGTGTGTGTGTGTCCAGAGGGTGTACCTGTGTGTGTGTGTCTGTCCAGAGTGTGTACCTGTGTGTACCTGTGTGTGTGTGTGTCCAGAGTGTGTACCTGTGTGTGTGTGTGTTTGTCCAGAGTGTGTACCTGTGTGTGTGTTTGTCCAGAGTGTGTACCTGTGTGTGTGTGTGTTTGTCCAGAGTGTGTACCTGTGTGTGTGTGTGTTTGTCCAGAGTGTGTACCTGTGTGTGTGTTAGCACGGGGCCGCTGGGGTGTGGGGGAGCGGCTGGCCGACGCCAGGGTCTCGGTGATGGGGCTCAGCGCCGGGTCCCTGGAGGCGTAGGCTCTGGAGCCGTACAGCGTGCGGTCCACCTCCTTACAGCCCCAGCCTCGCCTCGCCGACGCCTTCTGAGGACACACACACACACCCGTAAAGCTCAACTGGGTCTGAACCACGAGCAAACAGCTCATCCCATCACTGTGAGGGAGGAGGGGCGGATCCGCTTGCAGAGTCGCGGAAAGACGAGCGGCTTCCTCCGTGCCCGCTCCCTGAAGACTGACAGCCCAGACTGGGAGAGGAGACGGGGGTGGTGGAGGAGAGAAGGAGAAGAGAGGAGACAGTTTGCCGACAGGGAGAGGGAGGCAGGAGACAGAGACAGAGAGAGAGGGCCAGTCTCACCTTCATCTTCACACCTGCAGACTTGGCAGCGGATCGTGTTGACCTCTTCATCGCAGGCTCTACCTCCTCAGGCTGCTGTGAGAGAGAGAGAGACAGAGATATACACATGAGGGAGAGAGACATAGATATACACAAGAGGGAGAGAGACAGAGATATACACATGAGGGAGAGAGACATAGATATACACAAGAGGGAGAGGGAGGGAGAGAGACAGAGATATACACATGAGGGAGAGAGACATAGATATACACAAGAGGGAGAGGGAGGGAGAGAGACAGAGATATACACATGAGGGAGAGGGAGGGAGAGAGACATAGATATACACAAGAGGGAGAGGGAGGGAGAGAGACAGAGATATACACATGAGGGAGAGGGAGGGAGAGAGACAGGGAGAGGAAAAGAGACACAGAGAGATGAAGACAACTTCGATCAAGTTAATAGTAGAATCTAATAATATTTGTTAGTAGCAGGAAGCCATCATTCACTCAATTATGTTATGAAGTCGGCAGGTGCGTTGCCCGGCGACAAAAATATAAACGAGTTGGCAGGCATGTTGAGCTGCACTAAGCTATGGAGCCATGGACCTCAGGAGACGCCAATGGGCACTGCACTAGGAATACTAGATGTGATGCTGAGGGAGAAGATACAGACCTTCCTCTTCCTGCTGTTAGAAGTGGCTGGGACTGAGGCTGGGGCACCCACATCCTGTGGTTCAGGCCCCAGGACAGGGACTGAGGCTGGGGCACCCACATCCTGTGGTTCAGGCCCCAGGACAGGGACTGAGGCTGGGGCACCCACATCCTGTGGTTCAGGCCCCAGGACAGGGACTGAGGCTGGGGCACCCACATCCTGTGGTTCAGGCCCCAGGACAGGGACTGAGGCCGGGGCACCCACATCCTGTGGTTCAGGCCCCAGGACAGGGACTGAGGCTGGGGCACCCACATCCTGTGGTTCAGGCCCCAGGACAGGGACTGAGGCTGGGGCACCCACATCCTGTGGTTCAGGCCCCAGGACAGGGACTGAGGCCGGGGCACCCACATCCTGTGGTTCAGGCCCCAGGACAGGGACTGAGGCTGGGGCATCCACATCCGCTGGTTCAGGCCCCAGGACAGGGACTGAGGCTGGGGCACCCACATCCTGTGGTTCAGGCCCCAGGACAGGGACTGAGGCTGGGGCACCCACATCCTGTGGTTCAGGCCCCAGGACAGGGACTGAGGCTGGGGCACCCACATCCTGTGGTTCAGGCCCCAGGACAGGGACTGAGGCCGGGGCACCCACATCCTGTGGTTCAGGCCCCAGGACAGGGACTGAGGCTGGGGCACCCACATCCTGTGGTTCAGGCCCCAGGACAGGGACTGAGGCTGGGGCATCCACATCCGCTGGTTCAGGCCCCAGGACAGGGTTTCTGGCAGGATTGGAGTCAGACTCTAGCTCCGAGGGTGGATCTACTGCAAACACAACTCCGCCTTTAGTCTCCAGGCTGACACACACTGACACCTCAGATAACACGTCACAAAGCCGGGAGGTGGCAGGCTGGGGGTGGCAGGCTGGGGGTGACAGGCGGGGGGGGGGCATACCCAGGGGGAAACTGGAGGGACAGAGAGAGGATAAAAGAGAAGCGAGCTCACCTCGGAAGACGTCCGTAAACAAAACCTCCCGGAACGCTGCGTTCAAGTCCAGCGGCTGGGTCTCCCAGCTCACGTCTGACGGAACAACGAGCCTATTAGAACACGGCCCGCCTGCTTAAACTGTCTCCAGAGCAGCCAGAGCAGCAGTCACCAGGAACACACGACTCACCTGTCTCATCCACCAATGACCTTTCACTGTCATCCATGGTGAAAGCAATCTGTGTGGGGGGGGGGGGGGGGGGGGGGAGAGAAATTAATAATCCAACAGAGAAACCACCAAAACACCACAATACAGCGCTTAACCAAGACACCTCATTTTCAAGGTTTAAGAGGGAGTGTTTGGTAGTAAATGCAAAACCCCTGAAATGAAGATTTACCTCTTCCGGGGTGTCAGCGCCGGCCCCCCTGGGCCCCCTCCTGAGAGGTGGGGAGGCCCCGGAGGGGCTGCTGAAGTCAAGCTGGGGGGGCGCGGAGGAGGACTGGCTCCTCTGGGGGGTCTTCAGCGCGGAGCGCACCTGGGACCCCCCTGCCGAAGGCGGGGGCGCGCGGGCCGGCGTGGCCCCCTTCTGGAGAGGGGTGCTGGGGGGCAGGTTCTTGTCGAAGAACTCCGGCGAGAGGGGAGCGCCGAAACGAACGCGCTTCTTTCGGACGGCGGAGTGAGCAGAGGGATCGCCATCTGGGGGGGGGGGGGGGGGGCGTGTTACATTTACCCTCTGCAGAGGAGCTTCGCTCAGCCGTAAGACACTGTTAGCAGACGATAAATTAAAGGGCTCTTCGCTGCTCTCCTTGTCTCTACTGTGTGTGTGTGTGGACTATCAAGGATATTTTGTCTGCAATAACGCCTCCCATCCCTGCCGTGGAGGGAAGTGAAGGGTGGGCTGCTGAGGTCTGGAGGAGGGGGGGGGGGGTCTACCTTTGCGGTTGGGCTCCGGGGATGAAGGCATACAGAACAGAGGGGGCAGAGGGGGCCCGCCGTCCCCCGGCCTGGCCCCCGCTTCAGGGAAGCTGTCCTGTGGAGGAGACGAGGAGGGAGACAGAGGTGAGGCCTGAGAGCAAGCACCTGATGAAGGGCATCAACAAGGTCTTCACAAGAGGCTGTCACAGGTGCGTGTGCGTATTTCACCTGCTGCTCCTTGGCAGGGGAGTGTGCTGGAGGGGGCTGGGGGGGCGAGGGGCTCACCGGGACCTCTGCCCCAGGCTGTGGCTGTGCTCTGTCCTGCTCAACTGAATCCTGCACACGGAGGGTGACAGTTTACAGGCTACCAGCACATCACGTTGACAGTCGGATGAACTATATCGTACAATAGGACATACTTTACATTCAGTGGGACACACAATATCCACATGCAGTAGGTACAATAGGACATATCACATCTGCATAGGTACAGTAGCACGTTCGAAATATACAGAACAAATGAACAACACAAGTTTACAACTAGTTATAAATTAGACGATTTAGAATAGAAGGACACTCAAAAAAAGACACTCAAGCCAATCCAAAAGGTATGTAAAGGGCCTTTGGTGTAGAGTCTAATTGATAGTACTGTGTAGGCTCAGTGTGTGTTACCTCCCCTGTCTTCTGCAGGCTGTGCTGGAGGGTGGGAGCGTTGGCCTCCCTAATCTCCCCCTCGCAGAGGCCAGGGCACCACCTCTTATTGGGCAGGGGGGTCACGGGGGGCGGGCAGTTCTCCTTCCACGCGTCTCGGCTCCTCCCATCTAGATAAGCGCCGCCCATCAACACACCCAATGAGGAAGACGTCGAACGTTGCAGGAGCAGCGCGCACGTCAAGAAGGCTGGGTCAATCCTCGCCGGCTGCGGTGATGTCGTGTCGGCGAAACAGGACGTGCAAAAAAACGAGATACTCGATACTATTGTTCTGACATTCAGAGGACTCACCGGACTGATCCTTTCTTGTCTTGATGCACTCCGCAAATGGATTCTCCTGCCTTGGCTTCTTTTCAGGCATCTCTTCCTCTTCTTCACACAGGAGGCTTTGGAAGATGGCCATCTCCTGCTTCAACTTGGAGACCCTTGGAGTGAAGGGGCGCGCACTGACAGACTGTGGCAAAGATAGAGAGTTGATGACATAAACACTTAACAGACAGGTCAGTCTTGCAGGCAGATAGTGACAAATACGTTGACGTGTAGGCCTATTGTGCGACTGACCAAGCTGGATCTCACCTCGGTAGTTGCTGGTGGAGTTTTCATCATCCTCTGCTGAGCGATGTATCGGATGAGAGAGTTCGTCTCCGGTGAGCCACGGACACCGACATTGGATCTTCGTTTCAATTTCAACTGGGCCAAGCGGGACTTGTCTGAAAACACAGTAACAGTTGGATACATTAGCCAGATAGTACAGCGCGACCATAAACGACAAATGTACTGTACTTTATAACGAGTCTTAAATAAAACATTGCCGTTTCTAACTTTAAGAAGGCCTTACCTTTACGGCCGGAAGATGGGGTAAAGCTCTGGGGGGAAATGCCCAGCTGAGACGTTGTTAAAAGGGAGAAGTCCATGGGGGTATTGCTTAGGGGGGGGAGGCATTGGTCTTTCAATGGTGTCAGGATTTCAACACCATCTATGTTGCCCACGTTTAGCTCGGAGCTAGCCATGATCTGACAAAACATGAACCACTGAACATTCAACACCAGTCTCACTTGTCAAACTGAGATCGCACATACGATTAAAACCTCAGATAGCAATACAGTTTCAAATGTGACAAAGGTTTACAAATAAGTCCCCTTTCTTGTTGAAGGCCTATTTACAGATCAAAGCTAACTAGCTAGCAACTGCAACTGTAACGTTAGCAAGCTATCTAGAATGCACTACTTCGTTACTGTACTAGTGTAGATCTGCCTAGCTGCTACATCATCATTCACAAAAGACACATCTTACCTGTCGGGTGGAATCTCACTAAAGGAATTAAACACAGACCTAGATTATCTTGAAAAAAGTATAAACCTCAGTATTAATTATTGCATATTAAATAGATCATTATCTGGCAACTACCTAGCAAACTCAGCTAACACGCTACGTTGGTTGTACCCTCATTCAAAATTCGCTCCAGTCCTTTAGCACAAGGTGCCATGTCACTAGATCCTTCCGCAGAAAAAGTAAACAACGGTAGCTTATACCTCCAAACCACATAACACTGCTATCAAAATATTACTGAAAGATATGTATTTGATCCACATAAACAAAATGCCTAAAAAAAGCTATTTTTAAACAATGAATAAATGAAATAACAAGTGTGAACGTTTTGGGAACTATTTTTTTGGTGATCAACATATGGGACGAGCTTAAATACGAACTAGCCAACAGGAGGCTAAAATTGAATCACGTGTCCTCGGAATAGCCAATTACGATTCTCTGTTTGTGGCAGATTCGGGACCAGTTAAATGTAATTCTAGAAGTCCCTAGATTAAAATAAAATACAATCTAATTTATCAATGCTTAATGCGTTATAATAGCCCTACTGAGCTCGCTCTGTGTTATGTCAGTGGCCACGTTTTTTTCCACCAACGTTACCAGGGTGTTTCCGAAGTACGAGGGTTCCGTATTCATGAAAAAAAATCAGTATTCAAAATTCTCTCTTAATCTACATAGCAAACCAAGTTGCCTATTTGCAGTAATTTGCTGTAGTTTACATTATTGTTCACCGTGCCTAGAAACTGATGTGTGGTTACTTCTTAGTTACTGTGCCTGGTAAATACAGACTGTGACTTTTCTCTGACCACCAAAATTTGATATTCACTTCGGACTTCTGAAATCTCCCCTATGACAGACTGGTCATTTAATCAGCCTCCAAACAAGTCGTCAACACTGTTAAAACAAAACATGTTATTTCTCTCACTATCTGTTTCTATCCATTGCAGTGGACCACAATCCCATACAACACATTAGCGAATTCTTCTCCAGTTCTCCTCCGTTTCGGCCTGGATGGTGCAAGATGAAGGCGTGCAGCTGCTGTGACCCAGCTGTGTATTTAATGGGCCTGGCTCTCATGTTTACCACAGCTGGGTCCGTGTGTGTGTGTGCATCAGCTGGGCTATGGAGAGCATGTGGCCTCCGTACCACCATCAAATAAGCTGGGAGAACAATTACTAACAATTACTAATCACACACTATTTATAAACAGGACTGTGTGTTTAGATGCATATTAGATGATTGGTTGTCATCAAGCCTTATTAAACACAGACACACTATTTGAGGAGGTCTCGTTTTATTCATGTATGTATATACACATATAAAAAATAAGGACATATGTACAATGATAATAAATATCGTAATGTTTGTACAAGCAAAATAAGTTACTAAACATCCTTTAAAAACAAACATACAAGATCATGAAAAGACAGGAACCGTTGCAACTTAAAGCAAAAAGGAGAGCAAATGTGAAACAATATTTAGGATAATAACACTACAAATTATAATCACAGAGCAACACAACTTATAGCGTGAAGTGAGAACACTTCTATGGATGTTTAGCAGATCCAGATATAACATGCTGATTGTTTTTCTTCATCTTGAGACCTGCATATTCCTTTTATGAGATGTCTTACATCTTAGAGAATATCCAAATGTGTCTTTCATAACGTAAAAATAAAAAGGCAATGCAAAATTGAAAGGCCTAAATCAAAAGAATCTATATCGGAGAGCTTGTATGGTTTGAAACTGCTGGGTTGGAGGGTCTCAGTGGCTAATTGATTAGTAATGAAGTGGTTCTTTGAACCAGTATATTGAGACACATTAAAACATATGATCTGCTCTGAAAGCACAGCAACTTGTTTTGGTTACGGGCAAGATACGAAGCTCTCCAAAGTTCTACGTTTTGGTAATGTATTCAGCCTTTCATATGGTCGAGATCAGGATAGAGATAGCAGATAACTACCGACATGTAAACAGGATGTCCACCAGCCCAGAGCGTGCTCTCTCTCTCTCTCTCTCTCTCTCTCTCTCTCTCTCTCTCTCTCTCTCTCTCTCTCTCTCTCTCTCTCTCTTAGGAGGAGGAGGAGGAGCGCCACGCTGTATGCTGTGTTAAATATGCAGGAACGTTGCATTCACAACTTCAGTTCTATGAAGTGGACGGACTGTATAAACTTAAATATAAAAAGTGGAATGAAATAAAACATGAAATAAAATGAATGACGCGGAGAGGGGGAGAAAAAAAAGCAACCGCAGTCTACTTTGGCTTATCCAAAGGTGAAGAGGCACTGCAAAAATAAACAACTTTACAATGTCATCAGTTCTTACAACTCTTAACCATAAATATGAAAATTGTGTTTTCTTCTTCGATAGAACGTTGGAGTTTTGGAAAAGTTGAAACGTCCTTCATTTCTACGAGGGGCGACCATTGGAGTCAAAGATGTATAGTACATTTTCAGAGAAGGTCATGCAACACGAGGGGGAAACCACTGATGTGAAGTACCTCTACAACCTGAGGATCGTTCAGTATACTACATCCCCTTCCGCTGTCCCTACATTGTGGGAAAGAAAAAAATAGACTCGTCCTTAAGTTCCCTCTGTGTGTGTGTGTCTGTGTGTGTCTGTGTGTGTGTGTGTGTCTGTGTGTGTGTGGTCCTCCTGCCCTCACGGACGTGTCACCAAAGCCATCCCTGTAGGACAAAGCACAGGAAGAGTAGAAGAGACAGGAGGAGAGACAGGTTAGTGTGGTCAAACATACTCATCCATCGGCAAACAAAGCAAGCCTCGAGGGTTCTTGAACGGGGCCCTGGCCAAATGATTCTAGGTGACAAGGCAAGACGAAGCACTAAACCCCCTTCTGCAGCGATGCTCGCAAACCGCTACAATGGGGCCGAACATCTTGAAAAGAAAGCCGTTTGTATATACGTGACTTGGACAGTTTCAAAATGATCCTGCCAACGACATTGGTGAGCGTGTGAATCTGTCAGTGTGACGCGAGGTGAAAAGAAGCAATACCTCGGACCGACGAGCTGCTGCATCCTGTCCGGAGACGTCGGCTTCCCACCTGACTCATCCATCTCTCACCCCGCCCATTCCTCCGTCAGCACGGGCAGTGTGTGTGTGTGTGTGGTTTAACAGTGTCCTTCCGTTGCAGAGTGTCCAGGTTATCCACAGTGGCTCCAGGTCATTCTCCGGGCGTCGGTATCAGGGTTGGGTCAGGGCCACAGCGGGGCAATGTCCAGTTACAATCCACTTCCAGGTTTGGCATTCAGGGTGGTGCAAAAGGGAGGGTTTTGTTTATGGCAGTACGAGCCTCCTCCCCCCCACCCAAACAAAGCACTTGTTAAGATATCCACTGTATTCACAACAGCTCAGTGACCAGTCAACTACATTCCACCAGCCGCCCCCCATATTCTGCAATACTTTCGTCTGAAAATACAATTGTATCTTTGCTGTTCTGAGGAACTGGGTTCAATTCAAACTGTCCAAAAGCCACAGAACTAAGTAAAGAGCGAATGGAGGAAACCCAATAACCAAAACGTATTAGTAGATGCGTCTTATTTTCTCTACAGGTGTATTAGTGGGGTTCACTTGTAGAGTTATACTATTTTGTGCGGCAAAGGCAAGGTTTTTCTAAGTGCCACATTCTCAGAAGGGTGCTTTAAAGCCATTGGTCACCACTGAACACTACTGTAGTCCATAACACACAGTAAAAGAACACATAGCAACGTCTTCATTTCAAACCATCACCACAAATGAACGTGGCAGGTGTCGAAGCAGCCTCTCTGGAGAAAGACAACGTGAAAAAAGTACAAATTGAGAAAGTCGGAGAGTTTGTCCTTCACACAAAGCCCGCCCCCCCCCCCCCCGCGCCCCCTGCGAGTCTTTCCTACTCAAGCTTCATTTCTCTCTCGCTCTTCTTCGTTCCACCCCTTCCTCCCCAGGTCGACCCCTGGAGAGAGGGATGTGATTGTCGTCTTGCTCTGAGATTAATTAGTCTTTTGTAGAACTCTCTCCCTCTCTTGGCTCATTAATATGAAATCGAGTCTGTTCTCCTTTTTTAAGTGCAGAAAAGAAAAGAAAGTCTCATTGTGAGAAGAGCAGGTCGTTCCATCTTCATGCCCGCCCCCGCCTGCTTATTGGTTCAGCTCAGGGGCTGACACCTTGTCATGTTCTGAATGGTCCATTTCTTAACAGGACCACCTGTCCCATGGAAACAAGCGTGTTGGTTTTCCTGTCATGCTCTAGACAGGCTGCGATGCGTTTTGCTGCCTTCACATACAGATGCACACAGCTTGGGATGGCACAGCGGGGAAACAAAGAGCCTCGTCGAACCACTCAGAGACGCCGCGGCCGACGCGTGCCTTCCAGAGCACGATAATTACAAGAGAGAGCGGGTTTGCTGTGTGTGTGTGTGTGTGACATGCTATGTGCTAAAACGGTCTCCAGTCACAGACTCAACCAAACAGGCATTGGCAGAGAGACAGTGGAAGGAAAGAGAGAGAGACACACAGAGAGAGAGGAGCCGAGTAAAGAAGTAGAGTGTGGTCCTTTTGAAGGAGGGAGGTAGGTTAGTTGTTGGTTGTTTTTTTTCTTCCCCCGGACGGGAACTCGCTAGACGGAAGACTCCTCGGGGTTGGCGTCGGGCAGCACGCTCCGTTGCTGCAGGGTCCTCCTCAGCTCCTCCTTGAAGGGGCTCGTGTAGTCGTTCCCCACCCCGCCCAGCCCTCCGGCCAGCCCGCCTCCCCCCGCGCCGCCCCCGCTAACCCTCTCCTCCCCAGCCGAGCTCAGGTTGAGGCGGATGTAGCCGTTGCTGCCCTGGCCTCGGATGTTGGTGAGGCTAAGGCGGCTGGGGGAGTGGATGGGCTGGCCGGGGATGGTGCTGGGAGAGGACGTGCTGGCGCTGGGGCACAGGGCGTGGCCGGGGACGATCTTCAGCGAGCCGTCCAAGTAGTAGTAGTTGGCGCCCGTCTCCCAGAAGCGGTCCTCGTCGCTGGGCATCTTGCTGGGCACAAAGGTGGGCGGCTCTTTGGGTAGGGTGATGGGGTATACCAGGGTGCTCTCCAGGGGCTTCATATCTGCCCCTTTGCCCAACGCCAGCTTCAGACGCCTGCGGAGGTACAGCGCCACCACCAGGAGCAGCAGACAGGCCGCGCCCAGCGTGATGACCAGCACCCAGAACAGCCCCATGCTGCCGTCTGGCGCCCGGGCCTCCATGAAGACGGGCGCGCTGGCCACCACCGCCACCTGGTAGCGCTCCGTCTGGAACTTGACCCCCTGCTCCTCCGAGTAGCACACGTAGCGGCCCGCCTGCAGCTGGCCCGCCTGGGGCACCACCAGAGCTCGCAGGGCCCGGTCGAAGCGAGGACCCCCCGCCTCGGGGTCGCCCAGCGGGAGCTCCCGGTCGTTCAGGACCCAGGTGGGCTGGGCCAGGTTGGACACCAGCTGGCAGGGCAGCACCATGTCCGAGCCCACCACCACCGTCACGTTACGCAGCCGGGAGTGATCTGGACACCAGGGGGCGACAGAGAGAGAGAGAGGCAGGGGGTCAGTCGCACAGGGCCTCGCTCGGCCCTCATCTGAATTCATTAGACGTGAACTTGTTGACAATTTAATTCCCTCAGCTGCTAGACATGCATTGTGTAGTGATTGCGTCTGGTCACCAGGGGCCGCTAGTAGGGCATCTCTCTCTCTCTCTCTCTCTCTCTCTCTCTCTCTCACTCTCACTCTCACTCTCTCACTCACCAGGGCTGGGGATGGAGACGGGCTTGTCAAACTTGGCCTTGCCCCGGCTGAACCTCTCCAGCATGAGGTCCTGTGACAGGGAGGAGGTGGACCTGAGGGAGCAGAGAGGAGGGCACAACCGTGAGCCGGGCCGCGAGGCTGGTCTCCTGCAACAGGCTGACCCTGCCCGGCCAGCAGGGGCGGGGGGGAGAGGGGACAAGGGGGGGCAAGCTCACCCGCGGTGGAGGTCGATGCGGACACAGGCGCGGCCCTCGCTGTCCCAGGCGCAGTAGGGGTCCCGGGACAGTAGACAGTCTGGCTGAGACTGATAGCGGCTGCAGTTGGCCAAGGGCAGCTGGAGAACCTCTGAACGAGAACCAATGTACAAGTACTTCTAGAAAGAGAGAGGGAGAGAGAGAGAGGGAGAGAGAGAGAAAAAGAGAGAGCGAAAAAGAGAGAGAGAGGGAAGGAGAGAGAGAGAGGGAGAGTGGGAAAGAGAGAGCGAAAGAAGGGATAAAAAAAATATATGAAAAAGTGGGGGAAAAAACGGACCAGTCAGAAAAGGGCAGCAGAGATAATGGGATAATCACTCTCAATTACAATAACATTTTGTTTCCCTCCCAAATCCCTCCATCCCTGTTGGGTTGTGCTTTCACAAAGCCTGTTATGAAATCACTGGCCAGTGTAAGCTCCCTTTAATGAGATAAGGATCTGTCTGTCTCTGGATGCCACCAGTCAGACATGTTAGGGAGAGAGAGGGAGAGGCAGAGAGAGAGAGGCAGAGAGAGAGAGGCAGAGAGAAAGAGGCAGAGAAAGAGGCAGAGAGAGAGGCAGAGAGAGAGAGAGGCAGAGAGAGAGAGAGGCAGAGAGAGAGAGAGAGAGAGAGGCAGAGAAAGAGAGGCAGAGAGAGAGGCAGAGAGAGAGGCAGAGAGAGAGAGAGAGAGAGAGAGGCAGAGAGAAAAAGGCAGAGAGAGAGAGGCAGAGAGAGAGAGGCAGAGAGAGAGAGGCAGAGAGAGAGGCAGAGAGAGAGAGAGGTAGAGAGAGAGAGAGGCAGAGAGAGGGAGAGGCAAAGAGAGAGGCAGAGAGAGAGAGAGTGTGAGAGAGGCAGAGAGAGAGAGACAATGACAGAGAGACAGAAACAGAGGCAGAGAGAGAGAGGCAAAGACAGACACAGATAAAGACAAGATGCGTTACCTTGGCGTGAGAGATGGTTAGACTGTCGACTGGCTGGGGAGACTCAAAGAGCTGGATCTCCTCAATCACATGGGCCTCCGAACCCAGGATCACCACCCTCTGGAGCCAACCGTCCGCTGTAGAGGAGGGAACAAGCAAGCAAGCAAAATTTATTTATAAAGCACTTTAAAATTCAAGGGAGGGAGAAAAGAGAGACGAGCGATGAAAGAGGAGGGTGTGAGTGGAGGGGGACAATGGTGTGAAGAGAGGAGGGAATTAAGGGTATAATATTAGAGGATTGCGCTATTTTTCCGCTTGGATTTTGTGGACAAGGTTACGTGGCTTGCTTTGAAAGGCACACTGCAGCTGGTGAGCCAGCCTTGTATGTGTGTGTGTGTGTGTGTGTGTGTGTGCACGTGTCCGTGACAGTGAGACTGCAAAGACGAAATGAGTGTGCGAGGACAGCGACGTGTACATTTGTGCGGGTGTAATTGCGTGCGTTCGTGTGTGCGATTTCTTTTGACAGGTTTATGTGTTAAGATTCGGTCTGCTCTGCTTCCTGCCCCCACGACAGTGAGGCTGTCATGGGTAATGTGAGAGACTGACCCCGCCTCTCCCCTCCCCTCCCCTACACACACACACACACACACACACACCCCCGCACACACCAGACGTATCATGCTCTCTGCTCACTATGCAGGGCCATCTCTGCTAATCCCAGATCCCATAGTCGGCGTTGTGTCGCCTCTCCTCTCCCCATCAGCTGGCTCTGCTTTGCCAGTTAAAAGCTAATCAAGCCCGCGGCCCAATCAGCGCCGTGTGTTCGCCTGCCAACGGCCCCGTTGAGTTTGTGCTGCGAAGCACAACAGGAGGGGAGGTTTGCCAGCCAGGAAGAGGGAGAGGAGGAAGGAGGGAGGAAGGAGAAAGGAGGAGGGAGGGGGAGGAAGGAGGAGGGAGGGAAAGAGAGGAGGGAGTGTGAGAGAGAGAAAGACAGGGTAGAGACATAAATGGAGACAAAGATGGAAAGTGTGAAAGAGAGAGGAGTGAGAAAGAGAGGGGAGTGAGAGAGAGAGAGAGAGAGAGAGAGAGAGAGAGAGAGGGAGAGAGAGAGAAAAAGAGAGAGATAGGGGAGTGAAAAGAGAGGGGAGTGAGAGAGAGAGAGAGGGAGACAGAGAGAGAGAGAGAGAGAGAGAGAGAGAGAGAGAGAGAGAGAGAGAGAGAGAGAGGGAGAGAGAGAGAGAGAGAGAGAGATAGAGAGAGAGGGGAGTGAAAAGAGAGCAAGCGAGGGAGGGTTACCGCTGTCGACAGTCACATGTTGCGCCACAGTGATCTGAATGGTGAGGTACAGCATTTAGGATTCATGATCTGTCTGGAAACAAGACAGGACTCCCTCCATCCCAGCTCTACTGATCTGAGACCAGCCCTGTGTCTGCCTCTACAGTTCTACTGATCTGAGACCAGCCCCTGTGTCTGCCTCTACAGCTCTACTGATCTGAGACCAGCCCCGTGTCTGCCTCTACAGCTCTACTGATCTGAGACCAGCCCTGTGTCTGCCTCTACAGCTCTACTGATCTGAGACCAGCCCCATGTCTGCCTCTACAGCTCTACTGATCTGAGACCAGCCCTGTGTCTGCCTCCTGTGCAGGGTGAGGACATGGGCTGACTCCATCTGTGCAAGATCTGGCACTAAACCGCACCCAATTCTTTTTTAAATATTGTTTTGTACTTTCTCTGTACATATTTGTTTGTTTCTTTGGATAAAAGTATCTGTTAGATAAAAAACAAATGTCCTAATGTTATTTTAGACGCAGCTCTGACAGGACCAGTGTGAAGTGGGCAGAGAGGCGATCGTCTCCTGGTGTACGCTTGGTGTCCGTACAAGTGTGTGTGTGTTATCCGTGTGCCAGTGTTGCAGTGCCCGTTACCTGTGCCCAGGAACAGCATGTTGTAGGGGCGTTGGTCCAGGGCGCTGACGCGGTCCACCGCCAGCCGGGTGAAGTTGACCCCCTTGGTGAGCAGCAGAGGGCGCCCCTGAGCACGCTCCTCCATCAGGGGGTGCTTCTTGGCAAAGTTGAGGGTGGCGTCAGGCAGCTGCAGGGTGCTGTTGTAGCCGTTCTCCCTGTGCCAGTTGGTGATGCACTGTACCACGAGGAAGAGGGGGGGAAGGGAGGAGAGAGAGGGAGGGGGTGGGTGGGGAGGGAGGGAAGAAAGGAGAAAAACAAGCAAGGGATAGACGGAGACAGGGGCAAGGAGAGAGAAGAGAGAAAAAATTGTTAGTTGTGACGACAGGTTGGCAGGCCTGTCCGTGTCCTTATCTTCCTCCTGCTCTCAGGAACTCTCTCATCTCTCCCCCCATGCTCACCGCTCCAGGTCGGGGGCTGGGCACAGGGCCAGAGAAGCGAGCCCACCTCTGGGAGCCCTCCCTGTACTCCTTATAGGGCCCGTCAAAAACCTTCTTCACCTCCCCGATCTGGTACTGGCACACGGCCGATACGTCCACATCCCCCCTGAAACACACGCACACACACGAACACACACACACGCACACACACACAAGTTCATGAGGATTCAGCAGAAGATGAGGACCACATAAGCTATACAAGTGTTCTCCAATATCTTCAAAAGCAGCTTGACAAAACCTTCACGGACTGAGTCATGTCTCATAAAAGGGTTCTTGGCGCCTTTCTCTCCCTCTCATCCTCTCTCGCCCCCTCTGCCTCCTCCCCCCTCATCCTCTGCCTCCTCCCCCTCATCCTCTCTGCCTCCTCCCCCCTCATCCTCTCCCTCCTCCCCCTTCATCCTCTCCCCCCTCTCCCCTCATCCTGCCCGCCTCTTCCTCTCCCCCCCCTCTATCCGTCTCTCCACCCCCCCCCCCCCCCCTTCCTCCTGCCCGGCCTCAGGCTGTGCCAGGCTGACTCACCACTGGGCGTGGAAGATGCCGTAGAAGGTGGTGGAGCGCCAGTCGGTGCCCGGCAGGGTGAACACGGCCCGGAGGTTGTTAAAGGAGACGCGGCGCTCGGGCAGCGAGCACACCAGAGACGCCTTCTGGAAGGTCGTCCACTTCTTCTGCAGGGTCCTAGTGCCCCCCAGATCACCCTGCAGAGAGAGGAAGGGGGTCAGGCAGAGTTAGGGACAGGGTCAGGTGTGTGTGTGTGTGGGGGGGGGGTTGGATAGAAAGTGAGGGGGTGGGGGGACAAATGTCCATGGAATTACATGAAGGCAGTGTGGGAGTTGGTGGTCTATGGATGAGAATTGTGTGTGTGCGTGCGTGTGTGTGTGCTGACCTTGCAGACACGGGCCACCCGGGCCACTGTGAGCTCAGAGTCACAGTCCAGCTCCACGGCTCTCTCGCTGAAGAAGAAGTAGATCTTATCATCGTCTCCCTCCTTGCTGCCACTCGACTCTCTCACCAGGGCCGAGGCCACAAAGTCAGGCTCTGCGCGCGCGCGCACACACACATACACACACACACAGGCATGAGAAAGGAGCACACACACACACATCATGTAATACCCTCTCACCTCTCCCAATCTCAGACCCTCTCACCTTCCCTACCCTTGTCTCCTTCAAAACCCTTTCCATTATCTGTCTGTCCTCCAACCTCATCCCTGCACCTCTTAACCTGCCCTTAACATATAGATGACCCTCTCTCCTTCTGTCCTTACCATCTTGCCCGTCTCCTCTATGCATCTCTTTCCTCTCTCCCATCGCCTCTCTCCATATCTATCTCTCCATCTCTTCTCTCTGCCTCTCCTCTCTCTAGATCTATCTCTCCATCTCTTCTCTCTGCCTCTCCTCTCTCCAGATCTATCTCTCCATCTCTTCTCTCTGCCTCTCCTCTCTCCAGATCTATCTCTCCATCTCCTCTCTCTGCCTCTCCTCTCTCCAGATCTATCTCTCCATCTCTTCTCTCTGCCTCTCCTCTCTCCATATCCGTGTCCCGTCTCCATTTCCCCTCTTTCATCCCTCCGTCTCTTTCGTCCCTCACTAACGGAGCTCTCCAAGCAGCCTAACACCCACATCTGTCACCCCCTTCACGCTCTCTCCTTTCATTTCTCTCTAACAACTCTTTGCTCACCTCTCTCTCCATTTATCTTCCCCCCACCCCCCTCTCCCCCTCCCCCCTCTCTTTTCACCCTGCCTCCGCCCCACCCCCCTCTCCCCCTCCCCCCTCTCTTTTCACCCTGCCTCCGCCCCACCCCGCTCTCTCTCACCGTTGAGCCAGGCTGGCAGGTATTCACTCTTCATGCTGTAGTGCTGCTGGCCCAGGTTACGCAGGATCACAGGCTCTGTCCCCAGGAAGTTGTTGAGGGTGGCAGAGTACAGCTCTCGGTCTGAAGAACACAGGCAGGATGAGTCACACACACACACACTCGCACACACACACACAGACAGGCATGGTATGCAAGAACAGAGACACACATAAACACTCAGGTGACCTACCTACGATCAGGCCTGTGTGGCCCTTGGCAGGATCATAAGGACATTTGCCCTTCCCGTCCTCCAGGGCGGCACTGCTGAGGCTGAAGTGGTCTGCGTTCTGCACGGTGACAGACACACACACACACACACACAGAGACACACACACACACACAGGTTGGTCAGTGTGCGGTCACACAGCTGCAGGCTGTGTCTGTCCCTGACATCCACCACAGCAGAAGCATGCGTCGTGCCGTCACATCACTGTCAAACGTACACTCTCTCTCACACACACACACACACCCACCGCACCCACGTTCCAAAAATCCCCATAGCAATGATATTCCTGTCTTTGTCCTGTCTGTGTGTGCACGTGTGTGTGTGTGTGTGTGTGTGTGTGTGTGGGGGGGGGGGTTGGAGATTTGCACAGCTCGGAGAGCTTGCTGGAGGAGATGTGGAATTCTAGGCTCTAAAAAAGCTGTCTGCACTAACACAGACACAGCCAATTCATGACCTCCATACACACACACATACACACACACACTGACACACACACACACACACTGACAGAAACACAGAGATAATGAACACAAAAGGGCTGAATATATAAAGAGAGTGAGAGACGGAGAGAGAATGAGAATGACAACGAGAGTGCAGGTGAGATAAGGAGAGACAGAGTGAGAGAGAGAGGTGGAGGGTAATGAGAGAGAGAGAGAGAGGAGAGAGGGAGAGGAGAGAGAGAGAGAGGGAGAGGAAGAGAGAGAAAGTTATAGGAGTGGGGGACTCACAATGTAGGTGCATTTGGGCTGGAAGGCGAAGGTCCCACAGGTGTACAGGTGGGTGTGGTTGTAGCTCTGGAGGAAGCGGATGTAGTTGAAACACTCGGTCTGAGAGAGAGAAAGAGAGATAGAGAGAGGTAGACAGAGAGAGAGAGAGAGAGAGAGAGAAAGAGAGAGGGAGAAAGAGAGAGGCGAGGGAGATAGAGAGAACAAGGCCATGCCCTGTGGTCAGACTCAGCTGCGTTTGCAGAGCCAGGCCTGTTGGGCACTAGGACCCAGCGTCTCGAGGGAGCTCCGGTCCAGATACATACCTGGTTGTTCTTCCCCTTGGCTGCACATTCTCTCTTCTTATCCGGGGGCGCAGGCCACTCAATCTGAGGGAAGGAGGGAGAGAGGAAGGAAAAGTCCAAAAAGGGGGGGGGGGGGTGTGGGTGTGAGAGAGTGACAGGCAGAATGGGGGGTAGGTAGAGACAGGAGGTAGGGACACAGCTGTTTCTCTCCACTTCCATCCCTCCATCTCTCACTCATCCTCCTTCAAGACGAGCAGGTAACAGCAGAGCTCACAGGTGGGTCTGCCACCACCGGAGCCCTGCAAACACTCAGCACTGTGTGTGTGTGTGTGTGCCAGTGTGTGTGTTACCTGGGGCCGCAGCTGTCTGCTGATGTCGTTGGGGTCCAAGGCGAAGATGGTCTCTCTGGCGCCTACATACAGAACACGCTCATGTTCCGCCAGGGTCACCATGGAGTAGTTCCACACTCCTTGGACACGGAACCGGGCCATGCTATCTAGAACATCTGCAACACACACACACACACTGAGAGTGAGAAACACACACTCATACAGTACACAACCCAATGCACAACCCCTTAGGGTATCAATTCGACTTGCACACACACACCCACGCACTCAAGACAGACATGGAGGACCCACGGAGCCAGAGACCCGAGCGCAAAAGCAGTTCAGTGTTCATTTGCTTTCATTCTCGCCGTTGCTGCCTCTCTCAGCAAAGCCCTGAGCACCCCGATACAAGGCCCCTGTAATGCCATCTCACAAACTGAATAATAACAACGTGTTGTGAATACGGGCTCCCGGAGTACAGTATTCAGAGCAGAACCAGAGATCCTAGAGATGTCGCAAGAGACTCCACCACTTGGGTTATGCCGGCCCCCGGTCATATGACTTCCTGGCCTAGTTATGGGCAAGTAGGGGACGAGAGTGAGGGGTAGAGGACATGGGGATGGATGAAGCGACTGTGTGTGTGTGTGTGTGTGTGTGGGGGGGGGGGGAGAGCGAGGGAGATGAGGGAGGGTGAAAAGGAGGAGGGGGGAGAGGGATCGAGACACAGAGAGAGACGCAGGGAGAAAAAGAAGATTTGACATTGTTGCATTCAAATGCAGGATTTCGGGAATGTTCATTGAAGTGTGTTCATCTGTTTCTATCTATATTGGTTTATAGGTATGTTAAATGTCTTCATTTGTAAATTCAAACTGCAGTTGTATACCTGTGTAGTTACATTATGTATGTATATGTTCACTTTGTATTTGTCTGCGTGTGTGTGTGTGTGTCTAAGCATAAGCCTGTGATTTATACAGATAATAAATATTTATGTAATTCCACTGTTGGCTATCACAATGTTCTTTCCTGTTAATACAGCCTATTTAATTAAAATTGAAAATTGAGAGAGTACAGAGTTGAAGCCAGGAGGGGACAGGCACTGGGGAACTGGAGGAGTGCAGAGGAGCTGCAGTTATTATGAAGAGTGTTAGTGTGTAAACAGGGAGGGTACAGACGCGTGTGCTGGATGAGAAGAGAGGAGGGGAGGGGAGGGGAGAGTGGGAGGGGAGAGTAGGAGGGGAGTTGAGGGGAGGGATGAGAGGGGAGATGCGATGAAGGGAGATGAGGGGAGGGGAGAGGTTGAGATACTAAGAGAGAGTAGACAAGTGGGGAAGTGGAGAGAAGGGGAGGGGAGAGGAGAGGAGGGAAGAGGGGGTGAGAGGAGTAGAGTAGGGAGGAGGGAAGAGGAGGTGAGAGGAGTAGAGTAGGGAGGAGGGGAGAGGAGGTGAGAGGAGTAGAGTAGGGAGGAGGGGAGAGGAGAGGAGACTCCCCAGGGGGGTACGGAGCACATCTGTTCTGTTCCACATCGCCTGAAAAAAAGCCTGCCACTGACACGCACACTCAAGAACACACGCACACTCAAGAACACACAAACACTCAAGAACACACACACACACACTGAGGAACGCACAAACACTCAAGAACACACACACACACACACTTAGGAACGCACAAACACTCAAGAACACACACACACACACTGAGGAACGCACAAACACTCAAGAACACACACACACACACACACACACTGAGGAACGCACAAACACTCAAGAACACACACACACACACTGAGGAACGCACAAACACTCAAGAACACACACACACACACTGAGGAACGCACAAACATTCAAGAACACACACACACACACTGAGGAACGCACAAACACTCAAGAACACACACACACACACACACACTGAGGAACGCACAAACACTCAAGAACACACACACACACACACTGAGGAACGCACAAACACTCAAGAACACACACACGCACACTGAGGAACGCACAAACACTCAAGAACACACACACACACACACTGAGGAACGCACAAACACTCAAAAACACACACACACACACACTGAGGAACGCACAAACACTCAAGAACACACACACACACACTGAGGAACGCACAAACACTCAAGAACACACACACACACTCCCTGGAACGGCACTCGGACACACATCCAGACGTGGCACGCATGTACACAGGTGGGCACGCACACACAAACACACACACAAACACACCAGCAGCGATCTCCCCGCCTGCACGCCCGCCCAGGCGCGCGCTACACCAGTCGCCCTCGGTTGGAGACTCACCGCCGTGAGCGTCTCTCCGACAATCACAGGGAAGCTTTGCCCGGGCTCAGAGGGGGCTGATGGAGATTATCGGTGCAACTGTCATTAACTGCTGATACGGAAGGGCGCGTTTGGCCATCTGCCGCCGCGCGAGGCAGCCCCCCGAGGTGACACGCAGTGGCAGGGGGCCTCTAATGAGGGGCTGTCGTCAGCTGTGCCAGGTATGCGGAAAAGATAAGAGATAGCGAGCCAGCCACGGAGGAGAGGGGAGGGGGGGGGGAGGGAGGGGAGTGGAACGACACGGACGAGGGCCAATCAAGAGCGAGAGCCAGAGAGATGAGAGTACAGACGGGTAATGACTTGAGCAGACGACATGCCGGTAGACACTCACACAGTCACACACACACACACACACACTCTCGCACAGCGCGACCCTGAATACCCGCATCGTGCAACGCACGCACGCACACACACAAGGACAGGCAACCAGCTATGCATACATACACACACACACAAGCACACACCGGCACCAAAACAGTGGAGAAGTGAAAGGCGGTCACTTGATTGCTGTGGGTGTGTGTGTGTGTGGGAGGTGCTGTCTGAGAGACGCGGCTCTCGGCCCCCGGCTGCAGAGGAGAGAGGCGCAGCTTCTGCACCACACCAGCTCCACACTGGCTCACAACGTCTGTGTGTGTGTGTGTGTGTGTGTGTGCGTGTCGCTCAGGGTTGTGGCTGTTTGCGTGTGTGTGCGTGTCGCTCAGGGTTGTGGCTGTTTGTGTGTGTGTGTGTGTGAGGAGGACAAGGCCAGGCGAGAGCTTATAATACTTGCAATAGCTTACAATCCAACAACGCAATGTGCAGCCTTTCCATGACCGGCCCCATCAGCCCTGCCTTTGCCTCAAGTGACCCGACTCCCGAGAGACTAGTCTTCCATGCCTTCCAGATGGCTAACTTTTGCCCGACCAATGAAATCATTCAGAAGACATAGCCTCCTGTTTGTTTGTGTTGGGTACCTGGTTCCCGCCAATGAGGTGCGGCGGTGAAAACTCCCATCCGAGTCTCATACATCGTACCTGCAGCACTTGGAAAATACTTTTTTGTAACCAGGGACAACCTGGTTCCAGAACAGACATTCCTCCCCACAGTGGGATCAAGGTGTGATCAAGGCATGCCACATGTACGTTTCTAGGAAAGGCCCCATGAATAATTCTCTGCTGTAGATCAACCAGCCGGATGCTTCCCTATGGGAGGCTTAGACAGGGTGTGCAGCATCCTCAAAGGTACATGTTAGAAATAGAGAGAGAGGAAGACAGAGAGGGAGAGGGAGAGAGAGAGTGAGAGGGAGGGAGGGACCAAAGCTGGGCAGACCAGGAATCAGGGTTTCAAACCTCATTCAGGTATTTGATGCTTCTCCATGTCAAGTCTCCAGCCCTCCTCTCTCCAGCCCTCCTCCCTCCAGCCCTCCTCTCTCCAGCCCTCCTCCCTCCAGCCCTCCTCCCTCCAGCCCTCCTCCCTCCAGCCCTCCTCTCTCCAGCCCTCCTCCCTCCAGCCCTCCTCCCTCCAGCCCTCCTCCCTCCAGCCCTCCTCCCTCCAGCCCTCCTCCCTCCAGCCCTCCTCTCTCCAGCCCTCCTCCCTCCAGCCCTCCTCTCTCCAGCCCTCCTCCCTCCAGCCCTCCTCCCTCCAGCCCTCCTCTCTCCAGCCCTCCTCCCTCCAGCCCTTCTCCCTCCAGCCCTCCTCTCTCCAGCCCTCCTCCCTCCAGCCCTCCTCTCTCCAGCCCTCCTCCCTTCAGCCCTCCTCTCTCCAGCCCTCCTCTCTCCGCTACCCAGTCCGCCGGGCTATAAATACTGTCAGCCTCTGCATATAGTTCCTCACCACACTGGAGCTCACACACTGCACTATAATTAAAGGCCTATTTTAGGCTCTTTGAAGGAGAAAAATCAGTCAGACTGAGAAAGAGACCTAGACAAACACACTGTACAGAACACCGCCCACACACACGTACACACACACTCGCGCGCACACACACACACACACACACTAAGAGGCAAGGACACACACACACAAGCCCGTTCACACTCCAGCACTCCAGCACACCACTGAACAAACAAGGACTCACAAACACACACATAATCCCACCACCCTCCTACAAGGGGCTTAAGCAGGTACCCTCCTGAGGAAAGATACACAGCACCCACACACACACACACACACTCACATTTTGTTGCAAAGCCCCACAAACTCAATGCAGCACAGACACGCTAACTTCAGAAGACTGCATTGAGCGTCAGAAGACAGAATGAGAACAGGGAGAGAGATGAGAGGCTCTGTAATTGTAGCAGATTAGGGGAGGGAGTGATGAGGGATGAGGAGGGCCAGGGAGGGGAGGAGGGGGTGGGTTGGGGGGGGGGGGATGGGAGGAGGGGGAGAGGAAGAGGCCGACGCAGAAAGGAAGTGGATTAACAACAACAAAATAAGAGTTGAGGATGGAGAGTAGGGGAGGAATATTCGAATGAGAGGAAGAGAGGAAGATAGGAGGATAGAAGTGGAAGCAGAGAGAAGGACAGGGGAGAGGATAGGAGGTGAAGAGTGGAAGAGGAGAGGGTAAGAGGAGAGAAGGAAGGAAGGAAGATTAAAGTGGAGGAAAAAAGGGGAGGATATAGAAGATAGGAGGAGGAAAGGAAAGAGGATTGGAGGAGAGAGATGTAAAGGCGGATCAAAGGTTACATGACTGACTGTGGGAGGTCTCTATTCAATTCCACGGTAGAAGATCTAATCAGAGTGGGTTTGTTCCACATTCGACCTTGTCTGCATTGTGTCAGAGCATACACAGCTCTGCTCTGGACGCCAGCGCTGGAGCGTAGACACATTCCTGATTTATGATGTTTTATAAACGCCAGCCCCGAGCTACTGACTGGAAGATCAAACTCAAAGGACTCTGGGCCACGGCATCTGCTTGGACAATGAATCCTGTCCAATCAGAGGTCAGCGTAGACAATGAGTGACACTTATCTCAGAGACTCTCTTGATGTATTGCTATCCTGGTCACGCACGGACACTAACACGCACACACGCACGCATGCACACACACACACACACCCACACACTTACTCCATCCCGCCTTCACATCAAACCACTCATTACTGTAATTGGAGGGTGGAAAGAAAGAGAAAGAGGGAGAGAAACAGGGGGAAACAGAGAGAAAGGGAGAGTTCTATGGGGTCAGATGACCAGCCCTTCATCCACCTCTCCTGTGGATGGATCTCATTTCATAACCTCAAACGACCTCCTTCAATAAGCCGCCCCCCCGTTTCATTTGGTTTCCTTTTAGGGGGCACGCATTCGCGGCATCAAAGGATCTGCGCATTTCAAACAAATGTAACACTTTGTCTCTCTCTCTCTCTCTCTCTCTCTCTCTCTCTCTCTCTCTCTCTCTCTCTCTCTCTCTCTCTCTCTCTCCATTTCATTTATTGGCGCTCTCCCTCTGACCTCGCTCTCCCTCTCTCTCTAACTAGAGCAGCTGGGGTTTGCCACAGCTTGTTTCGCTGGCCTCGGTTTGAGCAAGGCGGCAGAGAGGGTTGCAGGGTGAAGAGGAAGAGGGAGGGAGGGAGGTGAGCATGAGGGGACAAGGGTGAGGACCGAGTCTGGGAGAGGGGGGGGGAGAGAGAGAGGGAGAGGAGGGAGAGGGGGCGAGGAAAAGGAGGAGGGAGAGAGAGGAGAGGGTGTAAGGAGAGGGATGAGAGCGAGGGAGGAGAGAGGAGAGGGGGAAAGAGAGGGACGAAGGAGAGGGAGGAGAAAGAACGAGGAGGGGAGGAAGGAGAGAGGAGGTGAGGAGGAGAGGGAGGAGGGGAGGGGGAGAGAGGAGGTGAGGAGGAGAGGGAGGAGGGGAGGGGGAGAGAGGAGGTGAGGAGCATGTTTACTTCCCCAGTATGAAAGAGGGTGTCAAGGCAGACAGGCTCTGTGTGAGTTAAGTGTTTGAAAACATCCTAATGGATGCTCCAATCACGCATACTTTAATCACGCAGCAAGGGAGAGCTCAGGGAGAGAGAGAGAGAGAGAAAATTAGAAATAAGAGGAGAGGAAGAAAATGAGTTGAGGAGAATCAGTGTTAGAGAGAGAAGCTGTTTAATGTGTTTGGGCTTCCATCTCCTCCGAGACAAAATGACTTTAAGCCACACATAATTATAGAGGCGGGGCCTGTGTGGGAGGGAGGGGGGAGTAAATATTATCTCTGCTCCGATCTCACCCCCACCCCCCAAACTGCCTGGGAGCTCTAAATCCCTTAGACTGCCAGGGTAAGCATTACACACACACACACACACACACACACACACACACACACACACACACACACACACTCTCTCGGTGCCCCCGCACTAGCCTTACACTTATTTTCTCTTTCTTTCTTTCTTTCTTTCTTTCTTTCTTTCTCTCTTTCCATCTCATTCTCTTTAGCTCTCTCTCTCCCTTTGTAACTCTGTCTTTCTATGTATTTGTCTCACACACATACACACATAAATACACCCACATAAGGACACAGACAGACACAAGCACACACACACACACAGGTCATGTTTTTTGGGTGCACCCAGAGGGAGACAGCTCCACATGACACAAAACACCTCATACGCACCCTATCTCTCTCTCTCTCTCTCTCTCTCTCTCTCTCTCTCTCTTTATCTATCTCTCTCTCTCTCTGTCTCTCTCTTTATCTCTCTCTCTCTCTCTTTATCTATCTCTCTCTCTCTCTCTTTATCTCTCTCTCTCTCTCTCTCTTTATCTCTTTATCTATCTCTCTCTCTCTCTGTCTCTCTCTTTCCATCTATCTAGCTCTTTCCTCTCTGCTGCTCCTTTCACTCCTGTGAAACCATTTCCTCTCCTTTTATGGCAGTTTGTCTTTGACTCTTGCCATCTATCTCTCCCTGACTCTCGCCTGCCCCTCTCTCTCTGTTTGACGAGTCGAGAAAGAGAGAGAGGAGAGGCAGAAGAAGGAGACCACGAGAAGGAGACACACACAGGGGGAGAGAGAGAAGCTGGGAGGCTGTGCGCTTGTTGAATGTTTACATGGCCTGTTTATTGGTTTGTCTATCAGTGGAGCTCGAGGTTGAAAGAGCAAACCAGAACTTGTGCCAGATTGAGTGTAGCTCCAACCGCCATCGACCGCCCTGGTTATTGTTTTCCCCGCTGTGATCTCACTGGCATGGGCGATGACAGCGAGCGGCAGAGACAGGGCGAGGGGTGGTGGAACCGTGGATGAATTGAAACCAGCGTGATGGCCAGGGCAGTTTACAGCACAATGTACCACTCTCCTTTAATGCAGTGGAAATTGGAGCTCTTTGGGAAAAAAAGAGTTCAGGCCGGTTTCTTCTTGTCGTGAATAAAAGAGCACAATGGAGGAGGGAGGAGGAGGGGGGAGGAGGGGGATGGAGGGAAGAAGAAAGAGCTAGAAGCGAAGGACGACGGCAAAGAGATGAAAGGTGAGAGAGTGGTTCAGGCGCGGCTAACTGCTCGTCTGAGGCGTTCCCCTCGGAGATAAGAGGCCTTCCTTTTCGGTGGGAAATAGTCATTTCCACGTGGGCTCCTGCAGATCGGTTCTTGTGTTCTGTTGTCTGCTGCCTTGAACTGCGTCTTGAGACCGGCTGTGCGGTGACCGTGCAGTGCAGCCAATAAGAGGTCACCGTGGTATCTGATCATCTGCCGCGTAGCCAATGACAGCTCGCCGTACAGCGCAGCCAATGAGAGCTCACCGTGGTATTTGATCGTCTTGCGGGGGACGGGGTTCCAGTTGAGGCACGCCGAATCCTCCCAGCCAATCAGAAGGACCAGGAGCAGGACCTTGGGCCCGCCCATGGCTCCAACGTGGCCTCCCATTCGCTGAGAGGCGGTCGGGTAGGAGCTCGAGCGACAGGAGGATCAGACGGTGCGGCCTGGCGTTCCTGGAAGCCTGCCAAAGAGAGATTGGGAAACAGGATCAGTGGGAGATTCATAAACACCATGATACCACAGAAGAAGAGCTGACACCACAGAAGAAGAGCCCCGCCACACACAAACAGCCCATCACGGCGCAAGCCAAGCCCACGCAATGACAGTTATTAAATTGAAAGCGGGGAATCAGTTAATATAAGTTGGCAGTGCATCAAGTAGATGCAAGGTTGAATGAATGCCAGGGCTAGGACAATTCAACACAGTGTACTTTATGATAATTCCTAATGAATATGTCAGCCTTCTAACTCGTTTATTGATGACAGCCCATGCAAAAAGGCACTGTGATCAAATAGTTGAGGCAAATGATGAAAGGATGGCCGTGTACAGGGGAAACAGAAGCGGTGGAAGCAGCACATCTGTATTCAACATCCTGTTTGGCCGCCGTGGCCGCGGACGTCCGCACCTGCTGGTGTCTATCAGCCAATGAAATCACGCCTTTTATGTGTGCGGTGATTGGACAACACCCACCCTCCCAAAAACCCATTGACTTTTAAATGTGCATTAAATGTCAAATTGTGTTTACTCTTGGAGACAGAATGAAATACCACCGCCTGTGCCGCATTTTTATCAATCCCACCCCACCCCCAAACACACATGTCCCCCCCCACCTCCTTTCATCTCTCTCTTCACCCCAAATGTTATGTGCATTTCAAATGTCTGACTCGCCAAAACAAGCATTCCGTCTCTTCGGTGTTTGGATGGAATTGAAATTTAAGGTCCCAGCAATACTAATCTGACTACTATTGATTTTGTTTTTTGGGAGGGTACACCCCCCACCCCCCCAGATCAGGGCACTGCGCTCCTGACTGACTTTCCTCAAATGAGGGAGCCCTCCACGCTAACTCGCGCCTCGCGGCCCTGACTACGGCTTACTGGATCGATGGAGACGCCGCTGGCGAACCTTCCAATGAGCTGGGCTTAGTGTGTTTGTTTGGAAACGTTTCTGAGGGCGTCTGGAAGCGAACAAAAACCTTCATATCATCTCACGCCAGACCCCCCCCCCCCCCCCCCGCCCCAAAAAACTCAAACCCACTCCAATCTTCTACTACGGTGCTCTGTGTGTTCTCTCCCTCCTGCTCTGTGCCGGGAGGGTGAGATGAGGGAGAGAGCGTCTTTGTGAAGGTCGGATTATGTGGAGGGCGACTGTGTAAACACAGCCAAGAGTGTGTATGTGTGTGAACGTGTGTGTGGGTGTGTGTCTGTGTGAGTGTGCCTGCCTGCCTGCCTGCCTGTCTGTCTGTCTACCTGTCTGAACATAGATCTACCCAACACCCTGCCGGCTGCATCAAATCACCCAATGATTGGAAGAGAGGACTTGCTAGCACTGGGTGGCTAACGACATGCAGCAAATGAGTGCGGGTGCAGCAGGCCTAATGACATCACTCTGCGCCGCCACTAAAGGTAGCTAATTAGGCAGCGGGGAGAGAAACGGTGCACATGTTCTGATGATGCTGCCTCGTCGATGTGTTTGGTTTTCAGTCGGTGGAGTTTCCCGAGGGCTAAACACACCGTCGTCTCTCCTGACGTGCCCCCTCCCCCCCCGCGCTGGGATGTGTGTGTACATGCCAGGTTTGTGTGTGTGTGTGCGTGGATGTAAGTGTGTGGAAATGACAGATCGGTGTTATGTGCGTGTGTGTACGTCTGTGGGTGTTGATGCCAGGCTTGTGTGTCTCTGTGTGTGTGTGTAGACACCAGGTTTGGGCAGTGAGTGTGTGCGTACAGGCAGTTGTCTCAAGACTTTTCCATTCCTCTTTGTCCCCCTCCTGCCCTCCTTCTCCTCCCTCCCTTCCTGTCCACAAGGACCCCCCCTCCCCCTCCCCTCAGCCCTAATGTCCTTCCTGCTGACCTCTGACCCTGCCTGGCTGGTGGAGGATGGGTCACAGGTGTCCAGGGAGCTTTGGGTTGCCGTCTGTGACACAGCCTCTCTGGAACACTACTCACCACCCCTCCGACCGGACGGATGCACAAATGAGCCCCCCCCCAACCCCTCCCTCCTCCCCCTCCCCTTGTCTAAACAAACGCACCAGTGCTGCAACACCCCATCCTAGCTCTTCCCTTCCTTCCCTCCCTCCCTCCCATCCTCTCTCTCCGTCCCCCTCTCTCTCATCCTCCCTTTATTGCTGCGGCAGCTTTCAAACAAAGCCCGCTTCATCTCAGCGGAGACAGCCGGATCAAACATGCTCATGGTCAGGGATGAGGATGAGGACGGATGAGCTGGAGGACATTTTCCACTGGGTTGGACTGGCTGAGCGCACACACACACACGACACAGGCACAGTCTAACACACACACACACACAACCACACGACACAGGCACAGTCTAACACACACACACACACACAGGTCCGTGGGGTCTCTGATGACGTGAGCAGAGACCCCAAGTACCCATCCAGACGGTCAACAGGAAGAGAGGGGTCGTGACCTCCCATGGTGCACTGCTCCAGGGTGACCTGCAGGGATTGGCACATAGACTGGTGTCACACATACATACACATATCAATACACAGTCACATGTATCCATACACAAACACACGTACACACACTCCAAAACAAACACACACACACACACACTCACACAGTTTGTCCTGTACTGTGTAAAGTAGAGACAGCTGGTCTCGGAAAGTGAGTGTGTGCGTGTGGAGGGAACTTTGTGTGTGTCAGTGTTAAAGCCATAGTGAGCGTGGGCGTGCGCATGAACAGATAACTTGAACGCACTCGTCTGGATGTATGTATGTGTGAATGTACCGTGTAATGTGTGTGTGTGTGTGTGTGGACTGCCCTTTCAGATCGCATTAGAACTCTGTGTGCGCGCGTGTGTGTGTGTGTGTGATGTACTGGCAGATTGTGTTGTTTGTGTAAGAGCGGGCCCAGATGAAAGACTGATAATCAAAGAGGGTTTGATCAGCTGCAGGGTGTGTGTGTGTGAGAGAGAGAGAGAGGGCTCTCATGGGATGAGGAGAGTTCTGCTGCATCTATTCCACCAGCACCAATGCTTGCCAAACACACGTTGTGAAGCCATCCAGTCTACAGTAGATCATGTGTGTGTGTGTGTGTGTGTGTGTGTGCATGTGTGTGTCAGTGAGAGGCATTTCCATAGCTCTACCAAACCCCAGCCCTTCATCAGTTCACTCAACTTAACCTCAGAAATGACTGCATACAAATGAAATACAATGTGTAGTAGACCAGGCCAGATGAACTGGACTAGACAAGGCTTGACCAGGCCAGGCCTGAGTAAACGAAGGCAGACAGATCTAGCTGCACTCGACCAGCCGAGACTAGACCAGACCAGGCTAGTCTCCAGTGGGGACGTGCAGTACCTGCATGCACACACACACACAGTCCTCAGATGAATCCACAAGTCTGCTCTCAAACTGTTTCTCTAAGGCAGACAGGATGTACGTGTGTGTGTGTGTGTGTGTGTGAGTGTGCGTCTGGGGCAGTACAAACTGAACTTTCTCTGTGACCTTGTGCTGTTAGCTCGCTGGAGGCACACGGTGCTTCCTGAGCATCGTTCTCCCGTGCACAAACACACACACACACCTCGTGCACATACAGTGTCACGTGCACTCTGCCCCGCTCTGCCCCTGGGGCGGATGGGATAGCGTTCTGACCTGTCATCGACGTATGTGTGTGTGCTCTCATGTTTGTGACTCGATCAACACTGCTTCAGGCTGCACTCGCTCATTAACACCAGCACAACCACGTATGCGTGTGTGACACGAACACACACACATACACACACATTACACAAGCTGTTGGTTCACAACTACGCACCCTGCTCATCACACACCAACGCACTCGATTAATCAACTGCAGGATACACACGCAGGGATAAAATTACACTGAAAACTCCAAGACAAACTTTGGTAACTCATTAAAAACTGTTTACCAGGCCTCAGTTCAGAGTCACTGTCTGAAGTGAAAGCACGTATATAAGTACAAATGACTGAATCACTGCCTGAAGGCTTTTCTGTGTTGTCTAGTTAGCACAGCGGTGTGCTCACACACACACACACACACACTCTCACACACACTCCAGGAGACCGCCCACCAGCCTCCTTAGGGGGCTAATTGTCCTGTAGCCCTCCCTCCCCTCTCTCTCTCTCTCTCTCTCTCTCTCTCTCTCTCTCTCTCTCTCTCTCTCTCTCTCTCTCTCTCTCTCTCTCTCTCTCTCTCTCTCTCTCTCTCTCTCTCTCTCTCTCTCTCTCCCTCCCTTCTCTCCTCTCCTCTCCTCTCCTCTCCTCCCCTCTCCTCTCCTCCCCTCTCCTCTCCTCTCCCTCCCTGCCCGGGCCTGTCTTGACCAGCGGCTGCCCTCGGCCGGGGGCCAGCGTGGAGGAAAGGTTAAAGCTAGCAGGACATCCATAGAAACAACCCACACAGTTTGGCAGAGATGACGCAGGGAGAGAGAGGGAAGGTCAGAGGGAAGGACTGAGGAGGAAGGGAGGGTTTGAGGGACAGATCGAGAGAGAGAGATACAGAGAACATTGGAGGTGGTCTTCCTAACACTGGACAAGCCACGAGGAGCTGAGATCCTGGCTGCCAGGTTTCATCATGGCCCTGCTCTACACAGACAGCGTGCTCACTGCCGTCTAACACTGTTACTGATGGATGAGCTGAGAGAGAGAGGGAGGGAGAGAAATAGAAGAAGGGAGAAGGAGGCAGGCTCATGCTTACGGGAAGATAAGAGCGATCGATAGGGTATCTACCTCTGGCTCGACCAACTGGACAGGAGGGAGGAAAGTAGAGGGGAGTGCAGAGACAGAGAGAGAATACAGAGAGAGAGAGAGAGAGAGAGAGAGAGAGAGAGAGAGAGAGAGAGAGAGAGAGAGAGAGAGAGAGAGAGAGAGAGAGAGAATGCAGAGAGAGAGAGAGAGACAGAGACAGAGACAGAGAGAGAGAGAGAGAGAGAGAGAGAGAGAGAGAGAGAGAGAGAGAGAGAGAGAGAGAGAGAGAGAGAGAGAGAGAGAGAGAGAGAGAGAGAGAGAGAGAGAGAGAGAGAGAGAGAGAGAGAGAGAGAGAGAGAGAGAGAAGAGAGAAGGGGGGAGGCAGCAGTTCTAGGTTGACTCTCTCCATTCCATCACCTCTGGATAAGAAAGTGTGCACATGTGTGTGTAGAGGATGGAGTTGATGGTTTGTGTGTGTAGTTGGGGGGTTGATATGGTATGGAACAGTATGGGCGTGTGAGTGGATAATGGGGTTGATGGTGGAATAGTCAAGAGGAATCCATGGTGTGTGTAGTGGTGTGTGTGTGTGTAGTGGTGTGTGTGTGTGTGTGTGTGTGTGTGTGTGTGTGTGTGTGTGTGTGTGTGGTGGAGGGGGTTGCCAGTGTGTGTGTGTTCTCCTGTTTCTATTTGTCAGTCATCGCAGGCAGCTGCCACATCCCCCCGTCTCTCCCCCGACGTTTGTCATCCTCCTCCTCCGTCAGCCTCCACTTTATCTCTCTGTTCTCCCCCCCTCCCCTCCACCCCCCCCCTCCTCCCTCCCCCTCCTCAGCATGCAAACTAGCGAGCTGTCAGTGAAAAGCTATTCATGATCAGAAACCAATATCCTTGTAGAGATGCACCCCTTGAAGGACAGAGAGGTGGGGGTGGGTGGGTGGGAGACAAATAGAGTGACAAAGAAAGTTAGAGGGGGGATGAAGAGAGATAGAATGAGAGCGATAGAGAGAGAGAGAGAGGATCCAGGAAGGATGAGCGACACTGTTTTTCAATTTAACCGAGAGAAGGGAAGACCGTGAGGGAATGAGAGAGAAAAGAATGAATGACAGAGACATAGCCCAGGGCTCCCCCCTCCCTGTGTGTGTGGTGTGTGTGTGTGTGGTGTGTGTGTGTGTGTGTGTGAGGTGTGCGTGTATGTGAGGTGTGTGTTTGGTGCGTGAGTGTGTTTTTCCAGTATTTGAGCATTCTCCATTTGTGCCTTTGTGTTGCTCGAGGTGGTCCTGGATGCAAATGAATTGACTTGTTTGTCTGACACTTTTATCCAAAGCAATTTGCAAGGTCTCAGGTCCAGAATCTATCAGAGAAGAGCTTGCTGCCACGGTGGAGCAGAGCAGGCACTACGAACAGTCAATGATTGAGTTTTCTTTACTCACTTCACGTTGACACCCCCACCCCCCCTCTATGTTGCAAAGTATTTCATAATCAAATACCTTCTTTGAAACTTTACCCCCCCCAGCTACCATCTTTCTTTCTTTCTTTCTTTCTTTCTTTCTTTCTTTCTTCTATTCCTCTCTCGCTGCTACTGAACAATCTCCCACAACCATCATTTGCTTCCACCAGCCCCTGAAATGCCTGTTATTTTCATGTCCCATTCTGACAGTGTGTGTATAGTGAGTGTGACCCCTTCCCCCAGTCTGGCTCCTACTGTCTGCCCTCGCCTTCCCTTTTCTCCTCTCTCTCTTCCCTCTCCCTCCCCCCCCCCCTCTCTCTCTCTCTCCCTCTCTCCTCTCTCTCTCTCTCTCTCTCTCTCTCTCTCTCTCTCTCTCTCTCTCTCTCTCTCCCTTCTCCTCCCCTGTGTGTGTGTGTGTGTGAACACGGCCTGTTTCAGAGGAGAGGTCTGTGTCTGGGAGCTGCAGTAAAAGCAGGCCACAGTGTGTTCCTGCCCCCCCCCCGGCCCTCCCGCCGCTTTAAGACTTCCTGTGGGAGTGTCCGACAGAGCCAGCCCAGCTCACTGAAGGTCAGGCAGGGCTGGGGGAGGGAGGGAGGGGGGGTCTGCTTTCAATCAGGTTAATGTCCCTCTCAGTGGAGCTGTAGCAGGAGAGCGCTCTCTCTCTCTCTCTCTCTCTCTCTCTCTCTCTCTCTCTCTCTCTCTCTCTCACACACACACACACACACACACACACACACAGCTGTGCTCATGCACGTACACACAAACCCAAGCCCATTGACGCTGAAGCGCACACACACACACTAAAACACACACACACACACCAAAACGCACACACACACACACACTCACGCGGACACACACAACCACACACCACGCGCTCAAGCAAACACTCCCGCCGCTGCTCGTGCGTACAATGGCATTAACACGCACGTGCACAGACACACACACACACACACCAGTCCCCCAGCCGAAACACAAAGGGGAATCCAGATAAAAGCAGAGCACACAGGCTCTAATTCATTTGAGATGCCGTCTCATGGCTCGGGCTTCCAAGGCTCAGCACAGCTCCGGCTGCATATCATATGACTGTCAGTGATCCTGCTACCGCTGTAGGCTACATCACGTCAACATCAATGGCTCCACAGCCATCGTGAGAAGCCCGTCCAGCCGTGCCTCACCGCTGTCACCGTGAGAGACGCAGCCAAGGACCGGTCACCCTTTGACGCCATCGTCTTCAGTGACACCGCCGACAAAAGGCTTGTGTCCGTGGCGGGTTCGCTATCAGACTGTCGGGTTTTACCGTTTGGCTTCCCCGAGTTTGACTAAATATTTCGTAAACACTTACACACGCGCGCGCGCGCGAGCGCACACACATCATAAAATTGAATTTGTTTAATCGAATGACCTGCAAAGTGGATTTGTAGAGCAGTGTGGCCCTTCTGGGAAGAGGGGTGAGTGTTTCTGCTGAAGTGTTTAAAGCTTAAGCTAGCTAGCCCCACCTGGATTTGAACCACTAACCAACACCAGCAAAATGGCTTTACGATCTGTTTGGAAAATCTCTGCACCCCACACGTGAACAAACACAGCTTGTCCCTGGGCTGGGAGAAGGTGCACACTTCCCTGTAGTTCCACTGGGTTTAGCTAGCAGAAGCTCATACGTACACAGTATCTGGAACATACACACACACACATATACACACACACACAGGCCTTCAAAGGCGCACAGAGCCACAAAAACACACACACACACACACGCAAGCTCACACATACACGTGTAAAGCAGGCACACACACACACACACACACACAGTGACAGCACGTTGGCTATGGTGAGTGGATTTTCCGAAATAAGCAGGTCTTCCAAACCCACATTTCCATTCCCTCCAGAAGGGATTGAAGAAAGCCAAATCTAGCTATGCTGCACACATACACACAGCCCAACTGAATAGTATCACACAGACCGTTACAGAAACACTCACACCTAGATGGGTAAAAGGTTAAGGGGGGGGGGGGGGTTCAGAGGGAGGGAGCGAGGGAGGGAGGGGAGAGAGGAGGGGGCAAGTTAAAGAGCAGGATTTAGAAAACACCTGCACACAAAGCGCCGGGCTGCCTCCAGCTGTTGTCTTGCTTATTTGACAGGCCTAGCGGGCCGTGTAACTGAGCCCACTCATATGAATGAGCTCTGTGTAACAGGATGCACTTTAAGCCTTTGGTTTAATGGGAAATGGGCTGTAACTGCGTGATGAACGAGTTTCTCCCCCATCAGGACCCGCCAGTGTGGCTCGGGCCACGCAAATCACTTCACACCCATCCGCCATCCACTCCACCCTGCCCGTGTCATCTCTGAGGAGCGGGGGGGAAGCAGGAAATGAGGAATTCTGCTACGTTTCTGACAATCGCGGATGATGAGAGCACCACGGTTGGTTGGTGGGGTGTGTGTGTGTGTGTGTGTGTATTCGTGGGTGTTTGTGTGCAGATCAGCTCTCGTTTTATTGGCAGATGAAAAGTGTCTGGGCGGATGAAATCGGATGCTAATGAGATGCAAGTGTTTGGGAAAGTGAAGGCGTGAAGTGTGAGCGTGTGTGTGTGCGTGTGTGTGCATTAGCCCTGACAGCTGTAATCAGCTCTGGAGTGCCAGACTTGGGATTGGAAGAGGCATGTAGCAATAAAGGGCCCGAATGTCTGCCAGGCAGGGTTAGGTCTGAGTGCTGCCTGAAAGAAGCGTTGATGGCCAGCCCCTTGCTTATCCCTGGGACATCTGGACAAGGTCAACCCCTGCTATAAAAAGACCCAAACAAGGAGAGATGGATCCTCATGTAGGCAGACGGCAAGGATGTGTGCTTCCTTTGTCCTGCAGTTTTCATCGGCTGTGACCCCTCACCTCTGACCCCCTCCTATCCTAAGTGTCTCCAGCTCTCCAGATCCCGGGGTTTGGGATCACGTCGAGGAGTCAGGGGAGAGCTTCGCACGTGCGATTCGCTTCACTGTGAAAGTGAGTTGTCCTCACGGCTGTCTCCTTTCACCGCGGCTAGCATCCGTTCATCAGCCACAAAACGGGCCGTGTACACAGTGTTGTGGTAGTGCAGAGTGAGCTGGTATTAGCTTGTCTGGCTAACAGCAGACGCTAGCTGCGTGGCTTGTTATTTGCTTCGGACTATGCCAGCGCTGGGGAAGACATGGTCATGAGATACCTAACACCTGGAGTCGGGGATGGACTTCAGAAGCACCAAGCCAAAGGCAAGGGACACACACACACACACAGATAAAAGGGTGCACAAACACACACAGGACACACACGCATGCACACTTGGTACATGCACGCACACACACACACACACACATATATATGGCTTACACCCACATGTACATGCACACCGGATCCAAAATGTGTCTAGAGGGAGGAGAACTCATTAAAATGTATCAACGTAAACAAATCCAGTTCAGTTTGTTAGCCTGGGGTTTTTCTCTGAAACGTAGTGTATCGTATAGATGCGGCAGAGTGTGTGTGTGTGTGCGTGTCTTGAGGAGATTTGTGAGTGCGTCTGATGGGAAGATTGGCAAGTGGGTGTGTGTGAGAGACGGGGAGATTTGCGAGTGTGTTGACCTAAGTGGGAGGATCTCATGTTAATACTGTGGCTTGCGCTTTAGCCTTTCCACAACACAGCCCAAGGCTGCCGGAGATCTCGCGGAATATTTCCCTCATAAAGGAGAAAAGCTAAACAAATCCTCGTTCAAGCGACGCCCACTAATGAATGCCCCAGTTCCCATGCCGACAGATCGCCCTGGACCTCTCCTCTCCGTCTACGCGCGCTCCTTCTCCTTCCTTCCTCTCTCTCTCTCTCACTCGTCCTTCTTCAATGAGCTGCCTCTATCTCACCACCCCCATTCCTCACTCTGTATATCTCTCTCTCCCCTCCTTCCTACTCAGTCTCTCTGTTTCTCTCTCCCCCCTCCTTCCATCCCAACCCTCTCCCTCTCCTCGCACCCTACTGTCTCTTACTGTCTCTTTCTCTTCCTCTGTCCCAACTCACCATCTGTCTATCCCTGGCTCCCCTCTACACCCACCACCCCTCTCCCTTTCCCTCCACTTCTCTCCCTCTCCCTCTCTCTCTCTCTCTCTCTCTCTCTCTCTCTCTCTCTCTCCGGGCAGGAGACAAGCGCTCTGACAGACACGACATGACTGAATAATCCCCAGTCCTGCCCTGGCAGTGCCTCTGCAGGGACAGTTCATTCAGAACCAGACGAGAGATGTGGAAGTGATGTTTCCCGGGCTAGATAAAACAACCCCGCCAGTTCTCCTCAGGGCTTCCGGATCATCAACAGGTCTCCTTGTGGGGCTGTTTCACGGGCGTACATCATGCTGTAATACCTCCACCTGTCTGCTCGACTGTATAATGGACTCCTCCAAGGTCAGCGAGCCAGACAGAAAGCAGGAGATAAGTGGAGCAGCTATCTGGACAGGGATATCCTGATTCCTCTGGCTCCCCTTCCCTGCGCCCAGGAAGGACCGGAGCGCCACATCCTGAGACACAGAGTATGTTTGTCAGAGCGAAGATAAGCTGTAGTCAGTGGGGTGCCCACATTGGTTTAAGAAAACAATGTATCGTACAGACAGTTAAAAGCTGTACGTGCGCTTTGTCACTGAGAGATAAAGAGGGAGGGAGAGAGAAGTACAGAGATACAGAGGACGGAAAGAGAATTGTGTATCGTGTGGATGAGAGTCTTTTGATAAATGTGTGTGGATGTGGCTTCTCTTTATTAGAGTCCTGTGTGTGTGTGTGTGCAAGTGTGTGTAGGAGCGAATGTGTTTGAGAGAGTGTGTGTGTAGGTATAAGAGAGTATGCAGGTGTGTGTGAGTGTGTGTGTGTGTCGGCGTATGGGTGCGTGTCAGCGTGTGTGTGTGCCTGCTATGAACACCTCGGCAGGAGTTGATGATGTCATGGCGGTAGTACTGGTGATGTCATGTGTTTACCTCCCCGTGTGTCCCCGGGCCCCTGCTCAGGTGTTCCACAGGGGACAGGACAGGTGTTCCAGAGGTGACAGACTAATGAGGTGACACTCCTCACACGGTCAGTGGCTCTGCCTCAGATGGGCCCACGTGCCACACGCGCATGCATACGCGGTCTCGCGCGCTTCCAGGTCAAGCGCGCGCAAAATGCGCACACGCATGCAGCCACAGGTGAAAAACTCACATAAGGCTCGACAGAAAAGAACCAGAGGGTTTTCGCCTTGGAGAGAGAGAAAGGTAGACAGGGCTGGAGGGAGACAGAGAGAGGGAGGGAGAGAAAGAGAGAGGGGGGGAAGGCGGGCGGGTGAGGAAGAGAGAGGGGCGGGGGGAAAGAGAGAAGGGGGGAACACTTGAAAAACGAGAGGGTGAAAGTGCACAAAACACAAAGGCACACCGGGAAATGAGAGAAGATGGAGAGAGAACAGAGGGGGAGGGAGAGAATGACTCGGCATCACACAGGCAGAGAGAGAGAGAGAGAGAGAGAGAGAGAGAGAGAGAGAGAGAGAGAGAGAGAGAGAGAGAGAGAGAGAGAGAGAGAGAGAGAGAGAGAGAGAGAGAGAGAGAGAGAGAGAGAGAGAGAGAGAGAGAGAGAGAGAGAAGAAAAGCTGAGAGAAAGGAAAAAGAGAATCGAGTGAGAAGGCTGTGTACACTCAAAGCGTCCTGGGATTAGGTCATCTTTATTAATAACCTCAATAGCAACAAACAACTGCCACCCCCCTACACCCTCCCTCCCTCCTCTCCTCCATCCTCCCTCCATACTATCCTCCCCAGCTCTTTGAGAGATGGCAGCACGTCTCTGACACTGCATGAGACCTGTGTGAATACAGGTGCACACACACACACACACACACACACAAACACACACACGCACACTGCTGCAGGCAAGAAGACTGTGTGGAGGTGATCTGTCAGAAGGCGACAGTGCAGAGCAGGAGGAGGAAGGAGGGGGGAGAAGGGGGAGGGAAAGGAGAAGGAAGACGAAGAGGAGGAGGAGGAGGAAGAGGAGAAGCGCCAGGAGGACGGGAGGGAGAGGACGGCCGTGCCGTGAGAGGCCGAGCGGACACACCGGGGCAGATTAGTTTCTTCTGACAGGAGAGCAGAGGGATGATTCCCTCACAGGCACGCCTGTGGAGCAGACCAGCAGAGGGGCGGAGCGTGTGCGCGTGTGAGCCAGCGAGGGCTGGAGGAGGGAGACACTGCCGTATACTCATGCATGGCTGACTCCATCTCCCCCTCATGATGAACAGTTCGACTCTGACCAACACTCTGGAAACACGGCACGACGAAGCCAAACAACCGAGTCTCTGTCACTGACCATTAAAGAGCTCGCTCATCAGCACGAACAGACTGTGACCTGCCCCACTGTCTCCAATAAACCATCCCAAGCCATCCTTTCTCTGTAACCACCCCCTATCGAGCCCATATAGGTATCGCCCAGTGGTAAAGCACTTAACTCCAGATGAAGAGGTCAAGAGGTTCAAATCCCCCCACTGTACGTCCCTGTGGGTAAAAGCATGTGTTTTACATATATTGTTAGAAGGCGTGTTATAAGCCTGACCCTGGGGGTCGGCAACCCACGGCTCCTTCAGCACGCGTGTGGCTCCCACGGCCCTTTTAGGATCAGTTAAACAATTTATAGTAAGTAGCCCTAAACGTCGCAAATAGGGACGTTGGCATGCAGCCATGGCACGTCAGACCAGCGTCGCAGACCTTTACGAAATGTACGTCCTCGAATGGATATCAACAAAGAACGAACCGACTCTTGGGCAGTCCATGCTACCACGGCTGGACTGATGGCGTGTTCGATTGTCAGTGAGAGATTCTTCTTGAATGAAAAGTACAGGAAGACACCATCTGAGAGACAGCACTCCTCTTTCAGCTAGAGGTGACCAATTGGAGATGGCAGACTCATTCATCATTTCTTCACAAAGGTTTCTGGCCCCTGCCCTACCTGATTGGTGGATGGGCCCAGAGCCGGATCGAGGGATTGGGTCAGAGCAGATCAAATGTTCAAGCACCCCAACTCGTTATCTGCTGTCAAAGTGTAACACCAGCTATCGAATCGAGTTTAAGTTGGTGAAGTGATTGACATTCAGGGATGAAAGCTTTTGGAAATGATCTGAGAATGATCTCCTCTTAGGAAAGGGCTGTAAAAGACAGGAGGAAGGAGGGGGAAGGAGGAGGAGGAAGAGAAAAAGAGAGGAGGTGGAGGAGGAAAGAGGCAGTGGTTTATGTTTCAAATTTGAAAAAGCGAGCTGTTGCTGGCCCTTTAAGTGAAGGAAAAAAAAGGACATTTTGTTATAGTTACAATGAAAAAGAGAAGTTAGTCTGCAGGGAGAGCGTGCTGTGTACCGGGTCGTAAAAAGAACACTAAATACACTGCTAGGACCGCCTGTAGTCATCTGGTAGCCATCGCCTCAAGCATCAACACGACACCATTACAACCATAGGACTACAACTACCACAGGCCACTTGCGCCTCCCGAGGCCTCCTGAGGCCTTAGGCACTGTGGTAGTTGTAGTTCCTCCTAGTTAAAATAGAGCTAAAGATGAGGCCTAAATGCTGTCCACCTGTGCGGCCCGCAGACTGAATGAGCGATGAGGGAGAGCCCCACGCCATTTTGTCTCGTTTGCCAATAAATCAATAGACCAGTTCCAATTACTGCTACGGCAGCCTCTGCTGTGGCAAGAAGCCTGGCCTGGCAGTGAATCACACACACACACTCTTTCTCTCTCATCTCTCTCTCTCTCTCTCTCTCTCTCTCTCTCTCTCTCTCTCTCTCGATGGATTGTTTGGTATTGTGGGCAAAATTAAGCTCTTTCCTGTGTGTGTGTGTGTGTGTGTGGGTGTTCTGTCAGCACTGTCTCAATCCACCCCCATAGCTGTCTGCACGACTCAATCAATTAGTGAGTGGCATCTTAACTCTCCGTTTTAGCAAAACACACAACAAAAAGACTTGTAAACTTGTCAATAAAACTGTGTGTCGCCTTGTAGCATTACAGAGAACACGCCCTCTCTCACACAAACACACTCCGTCACACACACACAAAAGCACTCCCTCTCCCACACACACACTGCCGCCTTTCACAAACACACACTCCTGTCGGTTCGCAGCGATTGCTTCCACGGTGGTCTATCGGGGGAAAACGGTTGGTTTTGTAAGAACATGCAGCACCACATTAGCTGTGGAGGCATTGTACTGCAGAGCTCCGAGTTGGCAGAGCCAGTATGAGCACTGTCATACCGGCCAGTGTTCCTGAACACAGCCCTGTCAGGGCATATTGTGTAGCAGTCAATGTACCAGTGTGAACCAGGGAGGGGCACGGGCTGGGGAACGCACAGCGGAACAAAGTAAATGTCCACGCAGCAAAACGCACAGGCAGACAAACAACATGCACGCACACACACACACCCACTGCACCCTGCTAGGCTAGACTACCACATGAATACCACAAACAGATGTGAACACACACATAAACACAGCCCCCCTCTACCCGATCACAGATACACGCACAACCAACCACACACACAACCACACACACACACACACACACCCACACAGTAACTAACTGAACTCAAATCGATGTATTAAAAGACCCCTTCTCCCACAGGGGACAAAGACTAATTTGAGGAACGTAAGCCTCGCACACAGATCATGTTTCATCAGTAGATACTGCACGTCGCAGCGGGCCCAGACGACTGGATTTGAAGAAAAAATTGAATGTGTTTGTCTCTCAGACCCCAACCCCCCTTTACCACTTCACAGCAAGAGTCGGGAGAGACGCAGAGGTAGAGAGAGCTGTCTGTACCTTGCCCTAACCCTCTCGTCCTCGTCCTCTCCCTCACCCCTTCCGCCTCACTCCCTCACCGCCTCACCCCTCTCTACCTCTTCCGTTCTCCAACCACCTCCCCATCATTACCTCTCCCCTCAACATCTTCAACACCCCCTCACCTTTCCTACCTCTCCTTCACTCTCCCTACCCCCCCCCCTCTCTCTCCCACCCCCACCCCCTCACCATCTCGTTCCATTATTTCTCAGGGCTCGTTTAAAGAGACGCTTTATTGATTTTCTGATGCGCCGAGCGCAGGGTTTAAAAGCTTGTCAGGAGGGCTGCGTGGACAGAGCTCTCTCTCCCAGGCAGATCTGGGCCTCCTGCAGAAGGCCCCAGGCTGCCCTGGTCTGCCGCTGCCACGGATAAATAACTTCATAAAGCAACAGTTTCTCTCTCCTTCTCTTTCTCTCTCTCTCTGTCTCTCTCTCTCTCTCTCTCTCTCTCTGTCTCTCTCTGCTTTTTAGGAGAGCGAAAAAGGAGGCCTTGCCTAATAGGCGCACAAGAAATCTGCTCCTAGATAAACTGTTCCATATGCCACGAGTCGGTCTGTGGAAGGGAGGGAGGGAGAGAGGGAAAGGGGGATGGAAGCAGAAAGAAAATGAAGGAAGCACGCCGAGAGGTCTATTACAAACACACAGGACGCACAGCTCGGGGAGAGAGGGAGAGAGAGAAAGAGCGAGCGAGAGAGAAAGAAAGCAAAGAGAGTGTGTAAGAGACAGAGAGAGATAAAGAAAGAAAGGTGCATAGTGAAAGAGAGAGAGAGAGAGAGCCAGGGAAAAGCAGAACAGAGAGAGACACATGCTGGAGATTGATAGGGTAATTGTTGACCCTGCTGGTCCACCCTTATCTTGGTCTCTCAGAGCGTGTGTCTAGGTGAGCAGGACTCACTCTGCCTCCTGCTTCTCTCCATCTCTTTCTGCCTGACCGCCTCGGACCGATCGCCTCCATCCCCCCTTCCTCCTCTGTGTCTCTCTCTCTTTTTTTTTATACATCAAATATGCTCCCTCCCTTCCCTCCTTCTTTCCATCCCTCCCTCCTGCTCCGGGTGAGACAGACAGGGAGCAGCGGGCTGGAAGGGATCAGCAGGGGGTCTCCAGAGTGCGGCCCATCAGGGTCAAAGGTCACGCTGCAGCAGGCTGGGAGAACAAGGGGGGCCAATACAGACACCTTCATACCCCTGTGGAGCACCACACACACACGCGCGCACACACACACACACACACACACACAGAGCCAGACTTGACCAACACCTAAACAACAGAGCCATTATTGAGCCGAGCTCTAGCAGAGCTGCTGACACAGCTGGTGGAAGTTGCGAGGCTACTGCTAGCCCTAGCCCCCGGAGCTAGCACTGGAGCTGGTCCTAAGCCCTGGAACTAGCCCTAGCCTACCTCTTAGAGGTCTGGACCAGGACGAGGCAGGGCTAGGGCTAGCCCGACACACCCTGGAGCAAATGGCCGGGGCTTGGCGGTCTCAGGGGGACACTGATAAGCCCTGGCTCTGGACGTCCCCACCCACCCCACCCCTCCCTGCCTCCCCCCTACACTCCCAGCCCATCTCTGCCTGCGCCCCCCCTGACCACCCCCCGCACCCACTCCCTTCCTGCCCCCCTCCCCCTCCCCCCACACCTCTGGAGTCGGGGCAGCACCTAGGGCTTCAGCAGCTGCACGGATCCTTTTTTATTGTTCTTTTCCTTCACTTGAGAGAAACACAAGTTTACACGTGTGAGGTCCAGGAGTGTGTGAACGGCAGAGAGATTCTGAATGTGTGTATGCGTTAGTGTGTGTGTGCGTGTGTGTGTGTAGCGGCTCGCTCCCGGCGCTTCCTGGTGCTCACGGCTGAGCAGAGCATTCACACGGGAAGGCAAGTGGTGTCCGATCTGAACAATGGTTAAAAAAAGGGCTCCAATAAAAACAAACTGACATGCTGGGAGAATGGGCTCGTATCCTGCTGTTCATGTGCATGGCTGGTCCACAGCCTCCACACACTGGACACATCCAGGCAGAAGCACCAGGAAGGAGGTATTATTCTCATTGTCACCACGCACACACACTGCGCACACACACACACACACACACACTGCACACACACACACGGAACAATCGACCCAAAGTATTCGGACTGTCCTACGAAAAAATGCCACAGCAGGAGAATAATTAATGTGATGCATCTAAATTAAATTGATTGTGGACAGTCTGGCGAAATCATCTGTTTCAAGGAACAAGACTGCAAAGCGATACTAGAGCTAACACACAAACACGTACGCACACTGACACACGCATGCACACACTTGCATGCACACACAAACACACACACACACCGCACATCCAAATACGCACACAAACACAAACTTGTTGCCCATCCGCTCCAATACAATCCAGCATCCTGGTGTTTCAGCGATGAAATCCATAGCTAACCCTCTCCAGTAAATGGGCCCATTCCAGACTGAAGTAAAAGCCTTTATGTGAAATAACACTAAGCAGATATCATACACTGTAGAGAGGCCGAATACAGCCCCATCGTTTTCATATGCAGTTTTCTCACCTCGGACAAACAGAGGCTGGGAAATCAGTATGAGCCTGGAGGGAGGACAGTGAAGAGGCAGATGGTCAATGCTGGTCAGCTGGTAACAAACAAGCAGGTCATGGACTTCCTCTTACTCTCCCCCTCTCTCTCTCTCTCTCTCTCTCTCAACTATTTCACTTTTCTCTTCCCTCTCTTTCTCTCTCCTTCCTTATCTCTCTTTCTCTCTCCACTAGAAAACAGGACATGTTATGAGCTGTGGAGCGGTTCGATACAGGACCCTGAGGGAAAGCTCTCAGGGATTAACCTGGGCAGAGTTCACAATCTGAACCACGCTCTCAATCTAGAAGTTTCTCGCTAGCCTGAGGCCTCAGACCCCAATTCAAAACGTGTGCGTGTTCGGTGTGTTGGCGTGCGCTCTGAAATGTGCACGGGCGTGTGTCTGTTTGTATCCGTTTTAGCGTGCGCGTGTGTCTTTGCTGTGTGTGTGTGTGTCTGTGTGTGTATCTGGGTTATGTGTGTGTGTGTGTGTGTGTGTGTGTGAGACCAAGCTACAGGGACAGAGAGAAAGCTGGGCCACACTTCACGGGCCAACGTTGATCCGTGTCACTCACCCTGAACCACAGCTGTGCACACATAGCAGCTTCTCTCAATCCAACACACACACAACTCTGCCTCTGGCGAAGAGAGCCATCCAAACCCAGTGGCTGTATATGCCCCTCCCCCACCCCCCGGCCCCCCTTTTCTCTAAACATCATGCTGTGTCCAGTCCCTATAAGACCCCCTGCTGTTTCTCCCTAGTGTACACACACACACACACACACTCTACAGATGACCCATCTGCTCCTGTTCCCCAGACCTCTCAACTGGCCTGCCTTACACCATCATTGACACAAACACACACACTCAAATACGCCAAGCTAACTCCTAGCACTTCAACCAGCAGCCAAACTTTGATTGAGAGAGAGAGAGAGAGAGAGAGAGAGAGAGAGAGAGAGAGAGAGAGAGAGAGAGAGAGAGATAGAGAGAGAGAGAGAGAGAGAAGATATTAAGAGAGTCAGGGACAAGACACAGAATACAGGAATCGAAAGGTGTGGGAAAGTGAGAACGATTTACAAAAATAAGCCCACTCTCTCCCACAAGGTTCGATCAAACTATTTTTCAAAAGTCTAATCTATTTTCCCTCCAATCCCCAAATCCGGCGTCAGGGATGGAATCAACAGTTACTCGCTGAACTGTGAAATGCCTACACCCTCAGTCAAATAGATTACTTTCAGTGAATTAAAAAGCAAATCAGTTCGCGGGTGAGTCACGGACCAGCCGCCCTTACCCAGAGCTGTTACACCATCTCCCAGCATCAGAGATAATGTTCATAGGCCTTCCTTCGTCTGCATGGCAGTGCGCCACCCTCGCTACGCTATCTGTTGCGTTTACATGGCACAACTGGCAGGGAGATGATGGTGATGACTGCCCCAGAGAGCAGACATCTGGCGGGGCACACATGTCCCAGGCATGATGCAACAATGCTGCTGGCCCCGCACGGCCTCCCTCCAGCCAGACACAGGGTAACTGAGAGTAATGGTGGCCCAGCCAGCAGCAATCCATCTAGCCTGCTATGGGGGTATAAGGGGCGGTAATGGAGGCATTAGAAGAGGTTTAAGGATGGCTGGCTAGCAGGGGGTAAGGAAGGAGGAGGGGGTGGAGAGGGAGGTGTGTGTGGGGGGGAAGGGGGGATGCCAGAAAGGGAGGGGCATTAGGATGTGGGGGGCCATTGTTTAGCCGACAATGAGGAGATGAACTGGGTAAGAGCCCAACGGGACTCCTTAGATTGGTTTGCATCTGGACCCAGAGAGGAAGCCTTAGCCAGGCCTGGACACTGCTACTGGACAGCTACCAGGCTACCAGTCATAGCAACACACACACACACTGGACACATGCCAACACTGAAATCTGGTTGTCGACACACAGAAATATACCAATAAGGGTTCTGTAGGAGAAGGCCTACTCTTTTTGCAGTCATTGTCTCTTCCATGGGGAAGACATCTCATTTTGTTCATATGTTTTGGTGTTTGTTTTGTCAGCCATTTTACTACCTGTGAATGGACTAGATTATGATTTCACCGTAATATATGTGGGTCATCAAGCTATAACATCCTCCTGTAACAGAGTACCAAACCAGGATCACGATTGATCAGAATTTGGACTTTGGTTGTAAAATCTCCAGCACCGCAAGTGAAGATAAAACAACCGGGATACCACTGTTTTTTGTTTTCCTGATTATAACACAGTCACTGGCATCCTTGTTAAGCCTTGCTGCCGGCATTTTCAGGATCACCAGCTTTTCCTTCCCACATTTGTTGTCTTATCTTGTATTCGATAATTAACAACCACCGGTCTGTTGTTAGGCATAAGTACCTGCACCCCCTCCCCTTTCTACCCATCCCGCTCGGATGACCACTCCGTTCCTCGGCGTAGCTCCCCTGCTCACTGGTCACGCTGTAATTACTGTAATCACCCAGCTGAAGCTAATGCTTACTTCATTACCTTAAGAAATAGACCAAAAAATACGAGTCGTGGGGGTGGGGGACCCGTCTCTATCATGCATGAATTATATTTGCTTATTATAACTCTGTTATGACCAGCAGCCAAAGTTCTCTTTTTTAAAACCACTGGTTTTTAAGTGGATTAAAACCAACTAAACTACGTAGCCGAGACTGTGTCAGTCATTTGATATGCCTCCGGGAGTGACAAAGGTCTGTTTAAGAGTATATTCGCTTTCAAATGTGGTATACAACTGTTCGCCTAACGAATTTGAATCGCAAATGATCACGTTTTCTGCCAAACTAACCAACTGCCAGCAACAAACCGAATGTCTCCATTCTTAAAAAATCTGTGAAAAATTGTAGCCTGTTAGTTTACTTTTATCTTTTTCGATAGACCGAGGATTTTAAGTGCTTGGGAAAAAAAATAAAAAAATCATTTGCTTGCGAGGTTCCAGACCGCAGTGCGCTATGTTGACGGTGGTAAATAGTAGACATAAAGAGAAATAGACAAAGTTGCAGCAGGTATTTCGACCACTTAGATCACACATTGTACAATACATACGAAAAAACAAACACTTTAAAGCCGAGTAAGGCAACAGTTGGACCCTCCCGACGGAACAAGAGCCATCTAATGTTATTCTCCGTTTTCTTAGTGGATTAAACCATTAATGGATACGTTTTGCAACACATTGATACAGCAACTGTATACTTCTTATGAACCTTTACCCTAAGCATTGTTGTATTATGCATAGGAGAAACTTACCTTATAATGCGTTTTTTGGTAAGCGTTCCTCAGTGGAGCAGCTGTATAATGCAATGGGCAGCTCTGTCTGACAGTTCCTTCTGCACAGACGCGTAAACTGACGACAGTATCCCTTTTCCTCTCCGTTATGTCGGCTTTGTTTTGGAAAATTAAGAAAAGTTATAAATTATTCCCCAGATTTTCACATACATGCGAGCGTGATTCTCTCACAGATTTCTTGCGGACTACAGCGAAATGAAGACATACGATGCTGTCAGTTTACATAGCGGAACTCGTTCACTCCGCTCACTCCCCAATTGGCTTTGTAATAGGAAACCGGGAAGGGAGGGGGGGTCAATACGCAAATAAGATCGACTTCAAAAGCAGCTAAAAAGCTCTCTTCGACTCTCTTTTTGCCCTTCCGTCGTTCATTGCACAACTCTATATAAGTAGTTTCTCTACATATTAAAACCATATTCAGCCAAGAGACATCGGGTGGCCGTGGCATTGGCGAGTTGATTCCAGTGGTACATCGGTGTGTATCCTGCCGTTATGCTGCAGAGCGTGCTGTACTTCAGCAGCAGAGCGAGACCTGGGTGAATTCAAAAACACAAACAGGTCCCCGCCCATCTCTTTAAACCAAGACCTAGATTGATGGTTCATAAAGGAATTGTAGAATTCTAGAGGTTAGATATACCATTATTTTGACTGATAAAGTGAACTGAATATAAAGTATAATGATCAGAGTTAAGTTTCAGAGTTATGGAATGACAAATATAATAATGGTGAATATGTTGTTGATTGCCTATATCTGTATATAGCCTATTATTTGTTGTTATCACAGTATAACAATGAGTATGGGCTATTTATTCAGTTATAGACAAGCCTTTGTGAAATGTGCAATGAAAAATAACAACTGATGATGGAGTAAACACACTGTACAAAACAGGATTATAACCACAAGATTATAACTAGGGATTAAAAGGAAAATCATAACCTAAATAATAATCCTGATTGATTTTCTTCAAACGGATTGACGCACAGGTTAGGCCTCATTGCGTGGTTGTGAGCGTGTTGCTAATACATTGTAAACTGTTTTGGACTGTTTTGTGTCAACACTGTTTTTCCTCTCAACCTCGCTCATCCTTCTAATTTCACCAGGGTCTGTCAGAGAGATGTCAGTAATGTATTGGTCAGGAGAGCTGTTTCCACAGACACACAGCAATGGGAATGGTTTAGACTCCAAGTATTATTGCACGACTGCTCATTTTGAGGAAAATAAACCTGAAAGTGGATCTTTCTCTGGATGTTTCTGATGCAGTCACCCTGAAACTAACATATGAAACAGATGGTAGCAGTGAACATGTTATGTTGATAGAAGGTGTTAGATAAAGACAAAATAAAAGACATAAAATAATCAGAGATTTTAATCAACACCACATCTTATGACTTTCTGTTTGGGGGTATTTTAAGGGACGAAAGACATCAGAATTCACAGGGGTTTCATTCATTATTCAAATCAACAATTACCGAAAAACAACAACCTTTGTCTGTAATCAAATTGAGAAGCTTTTCAAGTGGAAAGTACAAAAACAAACAGAAGACTGCTGATGAAGCATCTGTTAACCCAGCAGTCACATGGCCATTCGGCCAATAAAGTATTTTTTACAGCAACAGAGCATCCACAAAACATAATTAGAACATCACAATGTTTTATTTTCTCCAAAAGTTAATTTGTAGGGATGAAAGAAGCAGATCTGCATTTTTATCCATAAGAAGCTTCACGGATCATCTGTGGATTAGATAGTATTTCCAGCCATCGCTGGTTTGATGAAGCATTAGGCACCATCAGCCTCAGCAGCACAGGCGAGTGGTAAGGGAGGACCTAAGCCCCTGGAGTTATGTTGTCAACTCAACTAGGCCTCACAGCATAGAAAAGAAAGACAGAAAACAATCGGTATTTGGATGATTCATTGGAAATCAGATAGTGTACTGTCTGTAGCCGAGGCTGAAACTTCATCATGTTCCGGGTAAGTTCTAACATGTATCTGTGGTTTATTTCCCGCGGGGCTGAGATATTCAGAATCCTACAGAGGAAATAGTGATTCTGGCTCTGTATCTGAGCTGAATCCATGTGATGAGCGTGTGATGAGCGAGCGAGAAGCTTTGCTGTGAGAAGGTAGGCCTCCGCCTGTTAACCGCTACAGGGATTAACCAGGGTGATTCAGAATTCAGGTCAACCGTTCCCTGCAACTGGAGAGTCGGGGAGATTTCTGCTGTATTGATAGGAGTTAAACCCTGAAGAGGTTCTGCTTCAAGGGGAGAAAAAAGTCCCTCGGAAAGAAGCTGGTGCACTTCAAATGCTAAATCATTGTTTTGCTGAAACTCTATCCTTTCCAGTCCCAGGGCAAGCCTTACCAAGGTTGAATGAGTCATGAGCGGAGCCAGAAACAGTATTTAGCACACTTTTAGAGAAATGCAGAAAGCAGGCCAGTGAAGAGAAGTGGGGTACAGTCTCATTATGGTAGGGTTCAGAGTTCAGCTCCCATGAGCCTTTGCTGGAGATGCATCATTCTTCCTGGATTGCTCCAGTTGCAGGTTTCCATCACAATGAGACTAGTTTATATGGGGTTTGATTTACTCAGCGTTTATGGTGAAAAACGTCTGCTTCTAGTCTTCTCGCCTTGCATTTTAAACATTTAACTCCTGACTCAAAGTCCTTTCTTGAATGTAGATGAGCTAACTTTCGAAACTTTTTTTAAACATCACCAATGGTGAAAAAAATGGGCACCTATAAAGTCAATGTAGTTCTGAAATATTCTGAGGAACATTTATATGACTGACATGAGAAAGCAGCGTTAAATACCGACACATTTCGATCTGGGGCAGGAAATATCAAGGCTGTCAAAATCAGTCCTCAGGCTAATTCACAACATTAGCTTCCTGACAGACAATGCTCCCCTCAAACGTTGATCTGTCACAATTTATTACATAGCAATCTTTGGCGAGTAAACATTTGAAGAGCAAAGAGGAGAAATTGCACGTCTTTATCTGAGAAATAACCTCAATGTCTTATTGCGTCCTGTCTCTCATGGAGACGGGATCATTTCTATTGAGATGAGTGTTAAGGCATGTCTAATATGATGAGTTTCTTTCCAGCCTGGGCGGAAATTACAGAGCAGCAAAACATGATGTAATCTGAGCAGCATATTCATTAATGGGAGAAAGAACTTGACACACACGTTTTTTAATCAGGGACTTTCAAGACGAAAATTACCATTTACAAAAACGCCCTTCGTGACCACCTCACAAAAACTATTTATCTTTTTTCCATCTGACCAGTAAAAGGAAAATGTGCCTTCTCTGAATAGATTAAGGTGTTAGAAATAAACCATTTAATCTCTGATTTAACATTTTCATCATCAGATTTAATAGAAACCTTGAAATAGATGGAGAGGGACAAACATTTTGACCAGAAGAAAGTCCAAACATTTAACCACCTTATTTCCCCCAGTCCCCTAGTCTAATGAACCAGTCTCAGAAAACCAGCTTTAGATCTATTTAAATTGGCTATCTGGCACACAACGCTTCTACACTGCACACTGTCTAAGATGCCGTAACACTATGCTAATTTACTGTCTTATGTAAAGGGGAAAGTCTTCCAGGGGGGGTGTTTAATTCGGTTGGAACCAAGTAAATTGAAGATGTATGGTCTACAGTATGGAGCCCTGTGCTCCTGTTGCTGCTGGCCTAGTGAGAAATGCTGAGAAAGACAGAGCAGGGGCCCAAGGGACCCTCACCCCCCACCTCCCCACCACACACACACACACACACACACACACACACTCGACTCCCGCCCACCGTAATGAGCCTCACCACAGCCCCACATCCCACAGCAGCACCACGGTGTTCCTGTGCTGCAGAGCCTCGCCAACACAAGCCACACCCACCGCGCTCCCTCTATGCTAATAGAGTTCATCCGGCACATTGTGTAAAGATATATGTATTCCGGTCCAGTTGTTTGGGGACCGAACAGGAAGGCACACGTATGTATAATGGAAGGGGGTGGATGCACTGGTTAGGTGTAATGTCCTTAACAATTCAGAGAAGAGAAGTCAGTGAATACAAATGAAAGAGAATTGGTTTGGCCAGCGATGGACCGCCATCTAAAATGGCATTTGTTTCTGCCAGGGGCTGTTTGGCCTGTGTCTCGTGGCTGGCCATCAAGCTTGCTCGTTGGTACATGGGAGAAGATGTAAATAACTTTGAAACGTGTCACCACACTCTGATCTAGTGTGCATGTGTGGAATGACAAAACTAAGTGTTTGTGTGTGGGGAAGGATGTCTATGCGGGGTTCGATTTCATGCTGTAAGCCGGACCAGTGGGGGGGAAAAACAAGAATAAAATGTGATTAGGAGCGTGAGAGAATGCAGACCTCGCCATGTGAACAGTGTGCACCTGGTGTCGCCTGTAGAGACGCGAGTGTTATGTTGGGGTGACGTGCCCTCGCCGACCATGTGCTGGCGTGTGCATGGCAGCTTGTCACATGGCTGCACGCGTGTGCGACGTCCAATTAACCTCCAGTCTCCTAACTATCCAGCTGTACTCTGGTCTGTACACCACGGATGACATCTACATTTACTGTTACTTTGAGGTTACCTGGGCTCGTTTGATTTCATGCAATTCAAGGCACACAAATCGAATGACAGCCAGCCCCCTCCTTTGGTGTTTTGAATAACTGGCCGTTCATATGGTCTAATTTTACATATCCACCTGCTTTGCACTCAATGGAGATATCAAATCATGCCAGCCTTTCATTTGTTCTGACAGCCATGCCCCCTCCCCACACACACAAACACACATACGCCATGCCCATCCCACTGATAGCATTCTAGACGGGCACAACCTCGGACGCCCCCCTAAGCAAACGGTCATTCAGGAAGACACAGTGGTTGTTTCATTCTGTTCTCCCAGATTGGCACCGCGTACTGAATTCCCGTCAGCTAGGGCGTTGAAGAATGTTCATGCAGCCATCTTCAGAATCCTAAAGGGCAAATCATTGAGCTGTGAAAAGCACAGTGGAACTACTTACACTTCCCACAAATGGCTGTAAGCAAGGTAATCATTCTTGCTTTATAACTCTGTTCCCGGTTTCCACAAAGCCATATGGGATGTCAAGGGCCTCTGGCCGGGGAAACAAAGAACTTGGCATATAATTTTATTTAAATACATCAATTTTCAGAAGCTCACTCTGCAGTTTACATTTTTCTGGGGTCTTTGAGGAGAAACGTGTTTTTGTCATCTCAAAGAGCCCTTTTCGATGTTTGAACTTCCCCCAGATACATTTATTCAGTGACCTTTCACTAAAATCTCAGAGTGAGATGTTCAGAGGTTAACCTGACGTGTCTAGCCTCTGTGCAAAGGGCTTGTCATGTTCCAGAACTCTGAAAGACTAGAGACTGCTAGACACATATTTCAGGGTCTCATAAAGAGTCTGATACAGGGGATGTATATGGGCTTTGAGCTGGGGGAGTGAGTACATCCTGCTGGGGGAGAGAGGAGACTGGTGCCATTAGCTCCAGAGGAGACGACAGACTGTGGGCACTGTGGATAGACTTAAGCTGCATTGTTACAGAAACAGTTTAAATACCGGCATGTCGTTAATACCCCCACACGCTGATTCACACATACTGCCGCCACGCATAGACGTTCACACACGCAAGAACCCACACACGGACACACACACACACACATTCGGGCTTTGTCTTCTATGTAGCAGTGAGGGCCATGTTATTTCCAGTAGGCCCTCTTGTCAGTCTGAGGAACAGCCTGTACAGTATATTACACTACAGTCCTCTTTTGTACAGGGCATGAATCGTGCTTTATAACCACTTAAACCCCCCCATCCCCCATGGCAATCCCAATAAACCCAGGATTATTATTATACCGCAATGTATGACTGCTGACTTTACAAGCTGCACTCCAGCCCTGAGCGAGGGAGAAGGAAAGGGAGGACGAGAGAATCGCAGGGAGGAAGAGAAGGTGACTAAGTCAAAAACACAAATCCTCTGAAAGCAAAGCCTTTCCAAAACCATCAGTGTAACCCTTTTCTGTCGAAGAGGGAGGCTAAAAAATAAACAGAGTGACCAATCCCCAGTTTCTCCAGTTTTCTGTTTGGAGTCTGCAGCTACCTATAGCCAAGCACCACGTGCTCCTCTGGGACTTCCTGTCTGTTAGAGATGTTCTCTGTGTAGAGGTCATCCTCTGATGTTTCCCTACCTGCCTGACTGCTTCAATACCTACCTGGCTGTCACACACACAGCCCCGTGTGAGCTTAGCCATGTTGGCAGGCGCTAGCTCATAACAATGCTAATTCTGCTAGCAGGAGAGGAGGGAGTAGTAGAGGTGAACGTGTGGAGGTGGGTCGACCGGTTCGATGGCTGTGTGTCGGGCGCTGGGTTCCTGAGAAACGAAGGGGGGGAAGGGGGGGGGGGAGGGGAAGGGGGGGAGGGGAAGGGGGGGAGGGGGAAGGGGGGGGGGAAGGGGAAGGGGGGGGGGAAGGGGGGGCGGGTTGGTGCAGGGGGCTGCTGCATCAGCATGTGTGCAGAAATGTGATAGTGGGCCCGGCCACACAAAGAAAACACAACTGCTCAAACACTCCTGGTTTGGCCCTGAGTGGGGGGGGGGGGGGGACCCAGCACGGCTGCAGTAATTATCTTCCCAAAGCCCGACCTGCACTGCTACCAGCCCCAGGGAGGGGGCTATGCTACGCTTGGCTTGCTACACTAGACTTGCTATGCTAGGCTCGTTACGCTACGCTACGCTTGCTAGGCTAGGCCTGCTCCACTAGCCTATCCTCATCTTTCAACGCTAGCTGGGTTTTTGCTGGTGCAGCTGTGCCGAGCCCAAGGGAACTCACACAGATGTGTTTAAGCTGGCACAGAGCTCCATAGACACACTGTAATCTCTGCCTGTAATCTTAACCTGAACTCACAACTCCTTCAATGCAGAACATGGTACTCACTGTCTGTAACTACAAGGGGTAGTACTGTATACCAACCCTGGCTAGGTCAAACATCACACTGGGCACACACACTACACAGTGTTTATTTTTTTCTTTCTATTTTTCTCTTTTTTAAATGAAAACACATCGTTTTGCTTCTCAAGGTCCCCACAGAGAACAGTGGGCATTACAATGCTTAATGCAGCACATATGGGAACAATTGTGTGTGTGGACATGTGACATAACAGGCCCATGTAACACACACACACACACACACACAAACAAACACAATAACCTTTCTACTACATAGACACCCACTTGGTCTTGTGGGATCAGGTGATGATGAGGGGAGCCAGAACACTGGTGCTCCATGCTTTACACACACTGCCTCATTGTGAGTCGCACAGACGCTCAAACACTCACAGTCCCCTGTGTTTTTATTTTATCCTGGTCGCCTTTGAAACATGAGATCCTGCCCCCCCCCCGCCCCCATCCGCCCACCCCAACCAAACACCAGGTCTTGTTTTAATAGACACTTTTGGATATTTTTTAAAAGACCTCCCTTCTCACCCTCCTCACCCCTCCCCCTTGCTCTCCCCATACTCTTTACAGAGCTCTTTTGTTGCACTGAAGAGCGTATGAATGCACTGCTGACTAGTGAGTGCTTTGCAATGTGACTTGTTCAAGGTAGCCTGGTTGTCGGTATGCTACTGACGAAGGTCTGTGGCTGTGCCTGTGTGTGCATGAACTTGTGTGTTTGTGTGTGCAGGTGGCAATAGTCAGGCCCCGCACAGATAGAAAAACAAACTGTGTGTGTGTGTGTGCAGGTGTGTTTTGCGTGTGTATTGTCAAATTGAGATAACAATACAATAATAACAATGGACTTACACCTAGCTCAATCACAAGATTGGACCTTAAATACGCTAAATATGTATCTGAATGTGTGTCGGTCTCTGAAGCTAGATTACATTGAGAACCGTCTGAAGTCCGTCAGGTGTCTTGATCATGGCTCAAGGACACGCAAAGCCACGTGTGATGTGGTTTGGATGAGCAGTTTGCCCAAAATTTAAGGATACATATATCAACGTGATCACTGCCATGATAAGCTGCACTAAGCACTGGAGCCATGGATATTGCAAAAAATAAATATTACCTACAATATAATCACTCCCTACACAAGGAAGCCTGCAAGCTTTACCTCATTTGAGCATGTTATGAGGACTGGAAATACTCCACTCTGAGGCAGTATCGTAGTGACTCCTACACTTTATTCACAGTATATAAAATAAAGTGTATGTTAATAATAATAATATGAATTCACTTCTTAGATAGATATATACTTTATTGATCCCACCGAGGGACGTTTTTATAGATTTCTTTAGATTGCAAGATTGTGTGTGTAGAGGTTTGAGACTCGTCGGAGCGGGACGACTCGGCGCCTTCAGGAAGGGTGAGAGCAAACAGGAGGGTGTTGCTCCACAGGTGAGGATGGACAAACCGAGGTGGATGTCCTCACGGCCTTAAAATCTCGACTGTAATCCAGGTCACGGCACCACATTTTTGGATTGCGATGTGTCTTATCGGTGGTACTCATAATCCTTTGTCGTGTTCCTTGAATAAAGAGTCGGGGATGACGTTGTGCGAAGATAACTTTGACCGTTGATGTTACAGTTCCCATAGTCGACGCACCATGATGTTACAGGTAACCGAGTGTCTCTATCTCTGAGTATAACCCAGTTCAGACTTTATATGAAGAGACAAGTTTGAAAACAGCGTGTGGCAGTAATGTCCGGTGAGATCCCATACGATCAACTGTCCTTGTAGCTCCCAGAAGAACCACAGCACCTGTATACAAAACACCACACTGTCGACATCTCTCTCAACCGCTCTTTAAGTTCACAAAGTCAAAGATGTTCAGCACACATAAACCATAAAATATTCTACCGAGTGGGTGTCCTGCGTTTGTAGTTCAGGTATTGTGAGGATTGTATATCTCAACAAGGCCCCAGGCACTCAGAGATGCATAGCTTAATGCAGGCCAGCTAGTGGATGGCACTTGTGCTCTGTACTGAATTGATCTGAAGAAAACAAGAACTCTTGGAAGACTATAACATGGTAAACGATCCGCCTCATTCAACCATTCAGAGATGAATCGAAAGTGTGTGTGTGAGGTGTATACTTCACATCAAGTGCGGACGGAAAAAAACTGCAGAAGAAATTAGATGTAGAGCGTGAAAGGAGACGGGGAGACGCGAAATGAGAGATGCAAAAAGAATGAAGAGGATAATTGGACGAAATTGATTCAAATTGCGGCTTTAATGTTGCAGGAATACAGGGAGCCTTTGTACGTGAGCGATGCTGTGTCCTTCTCCTGATATCGAGCCCCCATGCTCCCATATTTGAAAGCGTGCGCGGAGGGAAAGGTCTATTTTCCCTTCAAAGTGGATGGGAGGATGTGAGGGGGCTTGCGAGGTGAGGATAGGAGCACCGGGACTTATCTTCTGCTTGTCCTCCACGGGCGCAGCACCTGAGGGCTGAGCCAGGATGGTGGCTTCCTCGCGTCCTCTGATGATAGCCGGAGGCCATCCTCCAACTCTCCTTCTCGTTCCTCTACCTTCCCCTCCTTCCGCACCCCATCCTCCCCCTGCCACTTCCTTCATCTCCGCCACCTCCCCTCCAACCACCAACCACCCCCCACCTACTACCCACCCAAATCCAATCACAGTCGTCGGTGATGGCAGCGGCAGCACATTTTGATTGGCCAGGACGTTAACCTCTCGCCTGCTATTGTCCTCCAGCCTATAATGGACACGCTTCAACACATGTTCACAGCCATTCAGCTTCAAGTGACTGCTTGAAAATAATTACGACTCATTTTATGTATTGTCGGTGAATTACGCGCTCGAGTGCTTTTGCACAATGCTGCAGGAGATTTGGGAGAAAAGGTGGGTTTTCAGTGCCCAGACACCGATGTTTGGTGTGAGAGGTGTTTGTGTGCAGGGTCTGTGTCAGTGAGCGTGTGTGAGTCTTTCAGTGTGTGTCGTTGAGAGAGTGTGTGTGTAAGTGGGTGGGGGGGGAAACACTGCAGTGGCTACGACTGAGACGATGTTCCAGTAAATATTTAATGTATTTCATGCAGTATGAGTGCTGTACACCAGACCTGGGATGAAGTAAACACCTACTGTCATGACTCGCCACTGGATCTCATCCGGCTGACAGTGTCACACTGGAAGATGGGAAAGAAAAGGAGGAGACGAGGCTATCTGGAGTCTATCCAATGGATGTGTGTGGGTGCATGGGAGAATGTCTTTGTTATAGGAGAAGCAGGCTCTGAGTCCATCCAAAACAATGTGTGCGTATGTGTGTTTGTGTGCAGCCGTGGGCTCTGGGTCCTGCTGTATCGATAGGACCCGGTCCTGGTTTTGCGCGTCCTATCTCAACTAATGGTGGTGGTGATGGGGGGGAGGGGGGGATATCAGGTTTCCACTGGGCAATACACAGGATCAACTGCACCACCCTCCTACAGCAGTCATTCCACCAGCCTAGACCCAGGATCCAGGATATGCTCCATATCCTGGCCCTGCCCATCTGTCGCTGTCCCTCTCTCTCTCTGGATCCTCCTAATTCCACTCCCGCCCCCTCCATCTCTCTCTCTCTCTGTTCTATCCCAGACAATGGCTGGCGTGGAGAGACAATCCACAGCTGTCCTGCAAGCCCCTGTGGGATGTTCAACCCTCCCTCCCCCGCCTGGCCCCTCCCTATGGAACATCTGCTGTGTCCACTCACGGACTCCCCAGGCCCAGCCTGGGCCGGGAGGTCAAACCAATCTCAATGCAAATTGTGGATTACTTCCTGTGTCTGTGCGGTCTATCCAATAGCAGTGGGAGGGGTGGGGGGTTAGAGGGGTTGAATGGACCTCTGCTCTGGACTGATGTCCGGACAGACACTCCCACCTATACCACCAGAGTCCAATGCGTTCCTTCAGTCAAGGTATGCCCCCCGAATCGCATTGGCTAATTTTACTTTTTACTTTCAGTATGGTAGGTGCTGCTGCCCTTACAAAGTAGCCTACATACCATTGTATGCTGTTTATATACTGGGACATATACTACATATGCTGGCTCACATACTGCAAAATATGTAGTTGGGCAACCTGGTATTGGGACAAAAACAAAATGTGTTTCTGGAATACTACATAGTATGGAAGTATGGGTATTGGAGCATGCAACATATTATTTGACGCGGTCCCAAGTTCATCATTTCCATTCCCGACATCCGTTCCTGCCCAGGCTAGCTCCGCTAATTAGCATAGTAGTAATGGCTGCATCCGGCTGCAGTGGACAGTATCATTTCTCTGGCTGCAGACATCCTTGGCCATCTCCTCTGCTCCCCTGCCAACTCAGCTCCTTGGCCCTGCCAGCCTCGAAAGCACGATCCCTCCCTTCGTCTGGCGGGCTCATCAGCACTCCGTGGCCGAGTTCCACCGCGGGATTCGGAAGGTCAAGCTCCTCATTACAATGGAGCTTCTTTAATCACTCCATTCCCGCACCGGCCACATCAGATACCGACTCAAACCACCCCTGGACATGCACGCTTGAGCTCTCGCGCTTCTTTTCCTCCTCCACTGTCTAGCTAGCTGGCCTTTGATCTTCTGGGACGCGGTGTCACATCCTACTTTAAAACTTATCTTTCGGGATTCAGCCACAGGGCTTTCCATGACCGGGAGCCACGACTGTTTAAGCCTGAGTGAAGCAATGAGTATGGCTCGGGACAGCGCGGGGAGTGAGACCGCTGTGCCAAGAATGTGGTATAACGGAACTGCTGTGAGAGAGAGAGTTAGCCTAGCGTTAGCATACGCAGCAGGCGAGTTAGCTCGCTGTTTCTGGCAACACGTTAACCGGCCTCACCGTGGTGGTTTTGCTGCTCATTGTGTCACTTCTGTGGGGGACCTAATTACCGTTGTGTGAGAAACCGATAGGGTCAGACCACCTGCGTCACTGGCACACGGTGTGTGTGTGTGTGTAAATGTGTTTGTGTGTGACGGAGTGTAGATTAATTAAGGACATCCCTGTTTGTCGCTCTCTGTAGGCTGTGTGTTAGTGCCGCTTCTCCCTCTAGGCTGTGTGCGCGCGTGCGCGTGGCCGCTCTCTAGGCTGTGTGGTGGGCATGGTTGGTTGGCATAATCAGAGGGGCGTCGAGGAAGAGTGATGGATGCTGCCAGCCTGTCTGACACATGCCTGAGTGTGGGAGTGGGTATTTGTGTGTGTGTGGGTCTGTGCATTGTGTGTTTGTATTTCTATCTGTCTGTGTCTGTAGTACCTTAATGTGTAGTGCTTCCCCCCCCCCCTCTGTGTAGGTGTGTACAGTGCTTTGTCTGGTCTGCGTGTGTACGTGGGTGTGCGTGTGACTGCTTTGTCGGTACTGATAGATAGCAACAACGGAGCTCAGAGTCTTGTTTACTTGGAATGAAGGAACTCAAAGGTGTTGAGGCCGGATAACTGTCTGTCTCTGTAATTCCTCTTCTAAAAACGGGGGCTTTTATGGAAGTTCTGGCAAAGCCTCTGCCACCCTCCGGCCAGTTACGCCTTTTTAAAATGAGGAGCGGCCCTAGCTATCTTATGTCCTACAAGCAGTTAAAGTGTAAAACGGGATTAGAAACTAGAAAACTAGGTTGGAGGAAGAGGACTGAATTAGAACAGGACCCTTGAGAAAGAGATCAAGAGGAGGGGGAGGGGAGGAGGGAGGGAGGGGGAAGGGAGAAAGATGGAGGAAAGGAGAGGACTGAAATAGAGACAGGAAAGACACTCCGAAGGAAGAGGAACGACTGAAACGGGGGTTGGAAACAGATGGGGGGGCTGTGGAAGGGAGGCAGGAGAGGAGTGAGGGATGAAGGTCTAGAGAGAAGGAGATCTAAGTCTAGACTGCTCCTGCAGCAGAGCCAGGGAGAGAGATAGACAGATGTGAAAGAATAACGACCCTGAGATCTCTCGTTCACGGCTGTGTGTGGGTGTATGAATGTATGTGTGCAGTCAGATCATGCCCACTTTAACAGAAAACATATAGCCCGGAGCCATCCATTAACTACTGTTGTAGTAATTGAGACCGGTCTCGATCTTGAAAACGCTTTTGTAAAGGTTTCGGTCTTGTTTGGGAATCAATCGCATTTTGACTTGGTCTTGACTCAGTCTCGGGCAAACAGGACTCAGGATTTGAATGAAAGACGGGTCAAGACCACAAGTCACTCCATCTGTAACACAGTCCTACATATGCAGTCCTGCGAATGGTTGAAAGGTAACTGTGTGCAGCTGAGAGAGGGAGAAGAGAACAGTGTGCACACTTGAGAAAGAATCAAAACGCCTCTTGTCTTTGCATGCCTTTGTTACCAATATTCCTAGTGCAATTCCTCTCCTCTCTATTGTCTTCTGCTCTAAAAACAACGTACTTGTCGGCAGACGACCTTCATGTCAATCCAGAGGAAGGAAAGAGCTGTTGAGACAAAGTGGCAGACGTGAGGTATTGGCAGTCTCCCTTCTCTCCTTCTTTATGTGAGTCCCTGTGGGTGAGTCAGGACAGGGCATGAGACCCGACAGAGGACAAGGACCTGGAACTCAACGTGCGTGGTTAGCATAATCAGAATGATTTAGGGTGTCAACTGGGAGTCTTTCCTTATTTCAAACGGCCAAAGTGACAGTCTAAATTATATCTGACTGACTCCCTCCCTCCCTCCCTCCCTCCCTCCCTCCCTCCCTCCCTCCCTCCCTCCCTCCCTCCCTCCCTCCCTCCCTCCCTCCCTCCCTCCCTCCCTCCCTCCCTCCCTCCCTCCCTCCCTCCCTCCCTCCCTCCCTCCCTCCCTCCCTCCCTCCCTCCCTCCCTCCCTCCCTCCCTCCCTTCCTCCTCCTCCTCCTCCTCCTCCTCCTCCTCCTCCTCCCCTGATTTAGGGTGTCAACTGGGATTCTCAGTCTTTCCATATTTCAAACGGCCAAAGTGACAGTCTAAATTATATCTGATACCCTCCCTCCATCCTCCCTTCATCCCTCTTCATCCCCTCCCTCCTTCCTCTTGTTACCCCCCCATCATCCTTTCTCTCCCTCCATCCTCCCTTCATCCCCACTTTACCCTCTCTCCATCCCCCCTTCACCCTCTCCCTATATCCTGCCTTCACCTCCCTGTTACATGGGAGGGATGGAGAGACGGATGGAAGGAGCCATGAAGGTAGTGAGAGACAGAGGAGGGGCCCCCGGGGCTAAAAACGGATCCACATTCATGAAGTGATGAACGGACGGCAGTAAAGCAGTGAGTCCACACTCTCCTGCTCCACCAGCCTCCTGCTGGCATCCGCACATGAGGAGGATGAATGATGAACGCACTTAGCTAATGCACGGTCATTCGATAACTCACGCGTTACTGCACATGTGTGTAAGCATGTGCACACACACACACACACACAGGCTGAAGGAGACATGCACCCCGCAAACAGGCTACCAGCATTGACATCTCCTATTTTGTGGACAACTATTTCTCATCCCGGTGAGCACACTAGAGTGAGCAACCTGAAGAATGCTCATGGCCACGGCTGTTGACACAAAAACAATAACTTTGAGAAGAGAAAATAAGATGCAGTCTCTTACGCTAACTCAGGATGGCCTGGCAATTATCCCAAACGAGGGGCAGAGGGTACAAAGTGAGGGCATGTCGAGGGGTAAGCTGGGGCAGAGGGTACAAAGTGAGGGTTTGTCGTGGGGTAAGCTGGGGCAGAGGGTACAAAGTGAGGGCATGTTGTGGGGTAAGTTGGGGCAGAAGGCACCTAGGTTGGCTGTCTGTGGAGGGGGGGGGGATGACCAGACATAGAGGAGGGATGTGGGCAAGGGTGGATGGGTGGAGAGGGAGAGCTGAGGGGGGAGGGTTGGCGGATGAGGAGAAGAGGAGTGAAGGAGAGGGTGGGTAGAGAGAGCGGAGTGTTCAGGGACTCTCTCTGGCTTGGCAGCGTGGAGCTCGTGTGTGCTGAAGGAGGTATTTACTGTTCGGAGGATTAGGCTCACCACAGGGAGAGGACGACAGCAGGGGCGTCAGCAAATGATTAGACTTCCACTAAGCCAATTGAGGACCGGGACCATGGCCAGACAGGGGAGGGGAGAGAGATGGACAGACTGCAGCAGATGGATGGATGGAGAGAGAGAGATAGAGGGGGTGGGTGGGGATAAGGCTGTTTATGTGGATCACTCATAGAATATGCTCTCTGGTCACCCTATCTGATACACTATAGTTTCCAGACCAAACGTTATGGGGAGATGTGAGTGGAGGCGTGGATTACGCCCTGTGTTCTAAAGTGGACGCTGTAGAACAGGGGTGGCCAACCCTGGTCCTCCAGAGCCTCAGTCCTGCATGTTTTAGATGTTTCCCTGCTCCAGCACACCTGATTCAAATGAATGGTCGTTATCCAAGCCTGAGAATGACCGTACAATGGAATCAAGTGTGCTGGAGCAGGGAAACATCTAAACATGCAGGACTGAGGCTCTCGAGGACCAGGGTTGGCCACCCCTGCTGTAAAAGGACTCCATTACCCATCAGCCTTAGAGGCAGTGATGAGATATCAGTCAGAACAAAAGCAGCCAGAAGCTGAATGCCAACACTGAATGCCATCATTTTAAGTATGTAGAACAATTGGTAGACTTCTTTCTAACGAAAAATTCAATTTTCTGTCAAACGTTCAGTCAGTACTGGTCCAGACCCCCAACAGTTTACAAATCAGGCTCTTAAAATAAATGAAAGCTGCGGACTGTGACTCTGAAGCTATTAATCATGTGAAGCTCTGTGCCAACTTCATCTCCTCATCTAAGGCCAGTCCAGATGACCCCATCTGTGCTCCTGACTGGCTGTGTCGCTATGCACTCCCCAGGGGAAGATTAGCCAGTGTTCAGTACAAAGCAGGGCAAATGGAAGACATAATCAAAACATCTCTGTCACCAGTCACTCCTCCGACGGAGACAGCTACATTTTTCATTCCCTATTTGGGTGAGGTATCGACAATCAATGGCCGACTCTTTCGAAAAGTTGTCCTAAATTTGGGAGGAAAATCTCAGCTAGGCGCTGAATCAATCTGTGAAAATTGGGTTCCAAAAACCTTATTGGAGTAAAACTCAATTCTCTTCTTGGCTTCCCAGAGAAATAGACAAACTGTGCCATTTCAAAAGGTTACCAGTCTATAAGGCAATGACACCAAAATGGGGGACTCACAATCAATTTCAGCTAATCCGTGCACTCTTCATCTATCTGTCACTCTCTGTCATTTTCCACCACACACACCCACACCCCCACACACACACACACACACACACACACCAGTAATGACCGTTGAGTTTGATGGTGCTGAGCTTTGGCAGGGCCCCTCAGTGTAGCTCCCGTTCCAACTGACCTCATGCGGTCCCTCAGAGTACAGTGCACTCTGTCTCCACAGGACACACCCTGCATTGTTCCCTAATGGACCCACGATGACTGTGACCTTCTCCTCAACTGAAGATAGGGGCACCAAGAGCCTCCATCTGCGCACACGCACGTGCGCATGAGTGTGTGTGTGTGTGTGTGTGTGTGCGAGCGAGCGTCACACTCTGTTTCTGTGCCGGCATCGGTGTGTGGAGTGCTGATAGTGAGAGAGACTGCCCGTGAAAGAGGGGAAGACGGCAGAGAGGCAGTAAGTACGGCAGACCCAGGGGAGAGAGAGGACAATAAAAGCAAGGGGATGGAGAGAGAGAGACAGGGAAGAAGAGAGGAGAGAAAGTGAGGACAATAAAAGCAAGGGGACGGACAGAGAGAGACAGGGAAGTAGAGAGATAGGAGAGAGAGAGAGAACAATAAAAGCAGGGGGATGGACAGAGAGAGAGAGGGTAGAGAGAGATGACAGAAAGGTGGAGTTGGAAATGCTGTCGGGAGATAAAAGAGAGGAGACGTGTGTGTGTGTGTGTCCCTCACTGCTCTGAGCGAGAAAATCCATGACTGTTGATGTGCACAGCAACATGAGAATCTACCTACCAAACCAGGTCGGTACCATACCTTAGTGCGGTAGGTGGGGGCGACAACATTGCAAGCCCAGGCTGTAAACACATGCGTGCCCGCTGGGGAGAGAGCAGAGCGGTGAGGCAATAGACAGCGAAACGTAGGCTGCGAGGTTTATCTCAAGAGTTCATCTCAGCACGCCTCTAATCGATGAGCTGAAAAAAGAAAATCTCACGAGTGGACTCAAATGAGGAGAGAGAGGCGGGTGGAGAGAGAGAGAGGCATGGAGAGAGGCAGGTGGAGAGAGGCGGGTGGAGAGAGAGACGCGTGGAGAGAGGCAGGTGGAGAGAGAGACGCGTGGAGAGAGAGACGGGTGGAGAGAGGCAGGTGGAGAGAGAGACGCGTGGAGAGAGAGACGGGTGGAGAGAGGCGGGTGGAGAGAGGCAGGTGGAGAGAGGCAGGTGGAGAGAGAGACGCGTGGAGAGAGAGAGAAGGGTGGAGAGAGACAGGTGGAGAGAAAGACGCGTGGAGAGAGAGACAGGTGGAGAGAGAGAGGCGGGTGGAGAGAGACGGGTGGAGAGAGAGAGACGGGTGGAGAGAGAGAGACGCTTGGAGAGAGAGAGGCGGGTGGGAACATGTCATTGATTTGAAGAGTCATCAGGGCGAAGCAGCAGTGGGGAGCATTGAAGGAGAAGAGAAAGTGATGGCGATGAAAGATGACAGGTACTATAGCTAATACTCAGTGTAATGGGGTACGGGCTAACAAGCACACTCGCAGCGGGGAAATCTATTGGCTAACAAATGAGTAAGAATCTCCACCTCTGGGGATTGTTTGACCTGTTTGATGATGCCAGAGTCATTTGTTAAGCCTTAACTAAGTTTATCAAGGGGCCAGATGAAGTATAACATGCACTGACAAATCAAGTTTGACAAAACCCATTCCAGACTGTGATATCATTAATGTGCTTCACATGAGCTCTTCTGTCGGTTAGCATGTATCAACTGTGGTGAATTCCCAGCCTCTGCTTTAGAAAAGGATGACAACTTTGAACTTGATTATAAGTAATGGAGACCGGGAGAAAGAGGATGTCAACAGGGAGGAGAGGGAGATGAAGGAGAATGGAGGGAGGGAGAGTGAAGGGGAAAGTCAAAGAGAAGGGATCAAACAAACCCTTCCTAGGGATATGCTGACTGGCAGAAAGAAAGCACAGAGGGAGGAGTAACGAGAGGGGGAGGAGAGAGAGAAAAAGCGAGACTCTCAAAGTGTGATGGGTCTGACAAGTGGTCTCTGTAGCCTTAGTCAGAACCCTTCCTCCGAGTAGTGTAAAACTGCCATGTCATGGGGGCAGGGCCGCAGGGAAAGAGGAGGGGAGGGGTGAGGGGAGGAAGACGGAAAGACTATTATACATTTTTCATTAAGTTTCCAGGCACTAAGCCACATCAAAGCTTCTCAAACTGAGAGAAAGAGACGAAGAGAAAGAGAGGCAGGGAGACAAGGAGAGAGAGAGAGAGAGAGAGAGAGCGCAAGGAAGAGAGAGGCAGGGAGACAAGAAGAGAGAGAGGCAGGGAATGGAGGAGAGAGAGGTAGAGGGGGGGACAGAGAGAGGAGAAAGAGAAGAAGGCGCAGGGTGTTCTAATTAACTCCACAGTAGCTTGTTCCTCCTTCCAGATCCACTCAGTCAATCTGTGTGTGTGTGTGTGTGTGTGTGCCTGGCCAACTTGTCTGTAGGTCTGGCTCACCCCTCCCTCCCTACCTCCCAGCCTGGAGAGGGACCCAAATGTAGCAAAGTCCTTCACCTGGGGTAATGAGGGTAAGCCGAGGATAGGGGGAGCAGAAGGAAGGAAGAAAGAGAGCCATGTGGTGTTGCCCCGCCCCAGGAAGGAGAGAGACCAATAAAAACCAACCCAATTCCCTCCTCTTATCCGTTGCCTCACACAACTGTTCTGCTCTTTTCTTTCTCTCTCTCCCTTCCCTTCATCTCCTCTAAGTCTTATTCCCGGGCGGTGGGTGAGTCAACCGGATGTTGAGTGCTCTCTCCACATAATACACATGCCACACTGGGTCTGTCACGCTAATGACTCTCCTCATCTAGTGTTCTCAGAGACAGCTGAATGTACTGTACAGTGAGCAGTGTGAGTTCTGAGAGAGCCCTTCACAGAGTGAAGGGAAATATAGCCCGTACCTTGGATATAACCACATAATTACGGTTAGAATAAACTTACATTACATTTACTCAATTAGCAGACACTCTTATCCAGAGCGACTTACAGTAAATACAGGGACATTCTCCCCGAGAAAAGTAGGGTAAGGTGCAAGTAGGATGAAGTGTCTTGCTCAAGGATCCAACGTAATTTGGCACAGCTGGGAATCGAACCAACAACCTTCTGATTAATAGCCCGACTCCCTAACCCCTCAGCCATCTCACCCCAACTTCTGATCTTTGGCCTTACTTTCTTTCATGCATTATTTGCATGTCACTTTCGATTAAAGTGTCTGCTAAATGAATTTTAGAAGGAAGTGAAATTTAAAAAGAGATGTGCGTATGTAGTACATGTTGTTTATTTTGTACTAAATGTTAAGTGGACAAATGTTACAGAAACAAATGCATTAAGATTGAAAGAGAGTAAAGTGGACAGGGAATGGAAAAAAACTATAAAAGATTGGTTCTTCTCATACACTAGAAACGGCAAGTCGATATCACAGTGATTCTCTGGGTAATTCAATGTGTTTTAATGACGGCAGAAGTTGTTCATTTTCAGAAACCCTGCAAACACAGGTAATAGGCAGCACTAGTAATTAGGCTAGCACTTAGTCAGTATACACACACCTGGCAGAACGCAGCTGCCAGTGGGTCACCCAAGGTCAATGTTACTGGAAGCAAATACCTGCATACTAAGCTCTGTAGTTCTCATCAGAAAACATTATTACAAGCCACGGGGAATATCAGCTTGCTAAAAATTGTGTATTCCCATTGAAACATAAAAAAAAAACTGCAACATAACTGTTTAAATGACCTTGATTTTAAGAAAGTAAATGACCACGAGTGGCAAAGATGTTTGCGTGAGTCTTTTCTTTGACGAATCTGAAGATAATAAATCATATCAAGCAAGGCCTTTGCTTTGCTGAAACCACAAACTTTGGGGATTTCCAAGGCCACAATGTGATAGGCTCTGTTCTTAAAGCTACAATAGGTAAAGTTTTTTCAGTAAAAAAATATAAGTTTTATCCCCTTTAAACATGTTGTGGAAGCTAATGAGGTCCTCTGAGAGTTGTGTAGCAGCTCAGTGCCAGTGGAATTGCACATTTTGGAGCGACCCGCTACTTTCAGCCCATCCTGTTCCAGCCAACCGCCTTTGACAAAGCAAGACTTCCTCCTTAGGCAGACTGTGCAAATCAAAGCAAATGAGTAAAATAACGCTACAAAAGTTGTATCTGAATTTGGAGCAAAATGCAGCACAAGCTCTGTTGCTCCTCAGCAAAACTCAATTAACATATTACACACGTGCGGCTGGTAGCATCTGTGTGCTAACAGCAGCTGACTGTAGTAGCGTTGCCGTGCTACGCTCGTCTGATTCGGCCTTCAGAACCCCGCACGGGCTTAAGCCTACTGTCTTTATCTAGCATATTCTCCTCATCCTGTGGAAAGATGTGTAGACTCTGCGCAGGCAGGATACGGATTCGCTGTTTCTTTCAAGTTTTTCGGAAAGTGCCCGCCTGTCTTACTTCTTTATCCGACAACGTGGAACAACGTGCAAATCACTGCTGCAGGAAATGTGTCAATGAATTGAATGGCAAACAGCTGTGACAGGCCAACACTGTGACATATTGCAAATGCTCAAACCCTGTTCCTTAAAAAAGTATTACGATTCAAAAAAGTTTGACGCATTGTTATTGTCTGATTATACTGTCGCTTTCAATGCTACTTTGCAGAATGCTAACTCTGTGCTAGTCGTGTGAAGTTCCTGTGAGCACCACTTTCTAAATCCGGCAGCTAAACTCACGTTAAAGATGCTGTAAAGCAAATTCCACGATTTGTTTCTCAGTACATTATATACGTGTGAAATGAGTTGCTGAAAGCATGTGCAAAGCTCTAAAACTTTGTCGCCCTGAAGTCGTCACCAGAGTTAGACTAACAGTTTCTCACCCGTTTTCAGCTCAGATTTTGTATAGAAAGCCAAAACCCAACCTATCAACCTATCTACGTCACAGCCACAGCTATCTACGTCAGATCACAGACGGCTGCATTCTGTTACCCAGCTGGTATGATGCTGGTATGATTTTTTTCATTCGAATTTGGATGGGTAGTTAACAACACATTCTTCTGTGGTGTGATGAACTTCAAACTCATTTTCAATTCCACTTTACAACATCTTTAATGCTACAAATCAGAAGACAAAGAGACAAACACAGGGACCTTTCGATCACAGAGGAGAGTGAATTTTTCCTGACACTGTTACATTTACATTTAGTCATTTAGCAGACGCTCTTATCCAGAGCGACTTACAGCAAGTACAGGGACAATCCCCCCGAGGCAAGTAGGGTGAAGTGCCTTGCCCAAGGACACAACGTCATTTGGCACGGCCGGGAATCAATCTAGCAACCTTCAGATTACTAGCCCGATTCCCTAACCGCTCAGCCATCTGACTCCCTGTTCCTTCTGTTTCCTCTTATCAGGTCCTCCTGAGCTCCTAACAGCCGCCTTTCACCCACTCTCTACTAATCGGCCTACCGAGACTTAGCAACTCCAATAAAGATCGTGGCACAGTTTGCTAAGATAGATGGAAATGCAATATACACTGGAAGATGGTTCATTAGTGTCATTGACTCGGGGCGGGTAGATTCTATAATAAATAATGTGATGCGAGGTAATGATAACAGATTATCTGGCTAATGATGCAAAGGTAGACGTTGGATCGGTAGAAAGTCATCATGTCAGATAAGCACTCTACAACAATGCGATTATGAGGATTGCGTGCATGGAAAGTCTGAAGGTCATCATTTGCATGAGTTTGTTTCCATCGTGGATGCCATGACGTCACCCTAGAACATCTAAACATGCTTGGCAATCAGGTTGTGCACCATGTCATAAATCGCTAAGCCAAATTCTAAACAGCACCGAATGTAATGCTTTTATATTGGCGTGGTAATAGAAATATCCTGTGAGTGCACATGAATACAATCTAATTTCGAGAGGGCTGAAAGCAGTCGGAACATTGGGTATCTACTTTGCACACAAGGCAAGTTTTTTTTTTCTCCTTCAGCAATCCGCTCATCCAGAACGCTCTTATCCTCCAAGCAAATCTCCCTCTCCTCATCCCCTCTTTGTTCTCATTCCTTCAATTCCTCCCTCTTCTTTTCATACCCATTTTCACTCTTTCCACCTTTTAATATTTACCTCCTTGTGTCAGTTCCTCAGTCCCCGCCCACCCCAACTCTTGTCATCAGAAATTTGAGCCCACTGAAGAAAAGCCCGTCTGACATCAAACACATCTCCGCCTATTCTTCAGCTCTCAGCTCAATGGGGGAGAGAGAGAGGGAGATAGGGAGAGAGAAGGAAAGAAAGAGAGGAGATGGAAAGAGAAACGTGGCCCTAGCCAGGCGAGATATCTACCATGTCCCCCCCCCCCCCTTCTCACTCTCCATCTCTCCTTCTCGCCTTTCTACCACCCTCCCTCCATCATCTTCACTCTTTTCATCCTCCTCTTGCTCCCTCACTGACACAGTAGCATTTCATTAGAATGTTGCTTGGGGCTATGATGCCTGTATCCATCTACCAGTGTGTTATATTGGGGAATGCTAATGCCAACGCTGGTTATCACACAAACTACACTCCAGTCTTTACCCCATATTTGTCTATGTATGCATGACATGAGTAATATGACTCAAAATGAAGGCATCAGCACTACAATCACATGGACACACAACGAGGAAAAAAAAGCTTTTTGTTTGCCAGCCAAATAAGGTAAGCGTCAAAACATTGTCCGACAACGATAGCAATTATTCCGCCTTTGAAAGACACTGGTGGGGGAAAAAAAAGAAATTCAGACACCGTTTGTGACTTCGTCGTGCGCTATTCATGTTTGTCTGTTTGGAAAGCTCAGATGCAGTACAAAGACCCATGATGATGCAACCAAATGAAACCTTTTAACCGGGTGAGACAAGTTCAGCAGCAGGCAGCCATGGTTCTATGAAAGCAGCTCTTATATCTACTGCTCCACAGATGCACTGTTTAAGACAGTGAGTGTATGTTAATAGCTGAGTGTGTGTGTGCCTTCGTGTGAGTTGGCTTTGAATATGTTTTCAGTATGTTTGAGTGTGTGTGTGTTTAAATATGTGCCGGTGTGGGTAAGGAGGAGCAGGCCTGTAAGTCTAATCACCTCCATGTCCACCTAAAAACTTCAAAGAGAGGTTGCAGTCATGTGACTCTTCAGCATCTGGCGAAGGGCTGCAGTGTCCATAGCCTGAAGCTGATGACACACACAGCTTAACTGGCTGCAGTCGAGGGGATAGAGTGAGACGGAGCAGGAGAAGAGAGGCAGAGGGAAAGGGAGAGATAGGGGAGGGATGGAGGGAAATGAAGAGAGGAGAAGGAGAGGGCAAGGGCAAGGGAGAGATAGGGGAGGGATGGAGGGAAATGGAGAGAGGAGAAGGAGAGGGAAAGGGAGAGATAGGGGAGGGATGGAGGGAAATGGAGAGAGGAGAAGGAGAGGGAAAGGGAGAGATAGGGGAGGGATGGAGGGAAATAGAGAGAGGAGAGGGAGAGATGGGGGAGGGACGGATGGAAATGGAGAGAGAGGAAGAGAGGGAGTGAGAGAGAGAAGATGGATGGAGGGGATAGGGGAGGTTGTTTATGTAGCACTCTCATAGATCATGCCCGAGAATTGAAGGAAGAGAGAGGAGAGAGAAAGAGACAGAATGAAACGAGAAAAGAGAGATAAGTAGAGCGATGGAATGAAAGCAAAGGAAGACAGACACAGAGGAGAGAGAGAACTAGAGAAGGAGAGAGTGTTGAAGTGTTCTCTGACAGGGCGTGCATACATAAAGATCGCATATATTAGATTCGAGAGTTTACAGTAGCCAGTGCTACTGCCAGCCCATGCCTCCACCCTCAGCTGTAATTGCATTTTTTAATACGCCACTCTAACACAGTAGGATTATTCATTTAAGGTCAATCATTCACTCTTTTTTTCTGTGTATGTAAAATGAGTACCAATAAGCAATGATCCTTGTCCTCCTCATCCATGTTGTGTGGATGTGTTTAATAACAGCTAGCCGTTAGCAAGCGGCCAAGGTCTCCTGTTCGCATCCGTGCTGTTACCTTCCAGTCACCCTACAGGACTGATTCAACTCAGACAGGCCCAACACTATTATCTAGCCTAGTCAGGACCAGCATGCCCTGCAATCCCTTTCAGAATATTAACTAATAGAATAAAAAAGACTATCAATGTGTAATCCATAGAAGATGAGTATTTGTGTGTGAATAAGCTTTGGAACACCGTAGAAAGGGACTGATCTCATCTTATGTGGGTACTTTCTCCCCTGCAACCGTACAGGCAACCTTAATGTCTTTTTATTTGTTCAACATGATGGAATATGCTAATCACAAATGGAACCTTAGATAAAATAAAAAAAAAGCTTTTCGGAGTGACGACTCAGACTGAACTATATACAAAACCAGGAACCATCTTTATAATTGACTGTTTCCATGGTTACCACAACATAATGATGTTGAAATAATGAAAACATAAATAATGCATCTCGGTACGTGCTCTCCTTCCTCGGCGTCTGATAAGAAAGATGAAAACAGGCCTTTCGTGAAAAAACGATTTCAAAACCAACTAATTATCGTAGCAATATTCTACTTAGATTTCTTAGATTGTCAGTTATATTTCCATTTAACCTTTGACCTGGTTGGCTGAGTGGCGTCAACACAGACTGTGCTGTGCCGGTTGCTCCACTTCTGATAAGAGAGTCAAGCTGACAGTCACCATACCCCCCACCACTTCAGGGGGACTCTTTGATACCCCCCTCTGCCTTATCATCCTTTTGTCTCTCTTGCTTTTCTTTTTGACACACACGCAGATGGGCCACCCCCTTCTCCCACACACACACACACACACACACACACTTTCAAGTCTGAAAGCCTAGCTTGTGATTGGTTCCGGTACACGGACAGGGAATGCTTGTTTACTTCCTGTCTGGGGGTAAATATTTGACGGTCCGCCTTCATGTCGAAGATCTGTCGCTACATTTGAGATGTCAAAGAAATGTAAGTAAACAATCTTTGACTTCCCCAAATCAAAAAGGAACCAGAGCGGGCAAGCTATGTTCAATAATGCAGCTTTGGCAGCATATGCAACTAACCTCAGTTTATATCCCCTCCCTCCCTCCCTTAGCCAGACAGGATTGGAGGGGGGGTGGTGGGGCAGGAAAGGCAGGGGACTGGGTTGGATGCAGCCCAAGACTGTGTGAACACAACAAACAAGCAGCGAAACCCCTGCCACGTAACAGCCTTTTAATTGGAAGCTGCATGTTTGCTCGACGGAGGAATCTGTGTTATTTTCCTCACAACATGGCACAAAATGTTCCTCTTTTTCCACTGAGGAGAGAATGATAGGACTGCCAGGCATTCGACACCGAAACAGATACAGCCTCCCAAGTACTTTGAGGCCAGAAAGAGGCCGTGTTGCAATGTATTAGTTGCCATTACTTGTTCAATCTCAGTGTCTGGTTACACAGAGAGCGTTGAGCGCCCAGACGCTCAGGTTGGCCTAGTGGTTGAATGTGTTTGATTATCTGGGAAAAATGTCTTCGATTTCTCCTGAGGCTAGTTGGAATGTACCACCGTGGCCAGAGATTTTGGAATCAACTAAATGATTACGTACACTGGAAATGTGGTAATGCCGTCTCAGAGAAAGTCAGAGAGCCAGTGCAGTTCATCCAAGGTTAAGTGTGTACGTGTATGCGGTTATGTGTCATTGTGGGACAGACGACACAATAGAGAGGAGGCGTGCGTGTGCCGTGTGGAATTGCGTGTCACATGACAGGCAGAAGCTCAACCGAATAATACATACCATCCTCCCCTGACACATTCTTAAAGGATTTACTGCAGCGAGAACAGAGAGAATGGGGTGTGTGTGTGTGTGTGTGTGTGTGTGTCTGTGTGTGTGTGTGTCTGTGTGTGTGTGTGTCACACCCAGTTTAGGAGTAATAAATGATACATAATACCAATACAGATCATTCTGTATCACAACAGTGAAAACATGACATGTAGAAACTACAGTGACCACGGAAGTAAAACCCTACATGTGATCAAGAAGAAGCTTATCATGAAGGCCATGATACCACCCCCCATAAACAGTGGGCTGCTCCTACTTATTAACGCATTATGAAATCCTAATTTAGCGTGAATAGGCTTGTGTTATAAATAATTTAGCGAGCTTTAAATTAAACCCCCCACCCCCGCATCCCCACCCCCCGAAGGGGAATTCTCAGAAACAGTTCTGTTCAGCACCATAGCACATTACTCAACCGAAAAAAAAAGAAAAAAAAAACACGCGAACGAGGGAAAATGATGCTCAAAGTTCAAAGCAACTTCAATCAGGATACATTTCTGTGCTTGATGAATTATTGAGAAACAGCCTGAACGGCCTTGAGTTCTACCACGTTTCCTGATGGGTTTTGCATGAATAAAACACTGTTTGGCCCGCAGAGCTGTCTAGGCCTGGTCTGTAAGGAGGGTCCGTGTTCTGACAGAAAACAAGTTCTTCAATAACATAGAGGAGCTAAGGACGCTCTCTGCTTCTCTCTCTGCCTCTCTCTCCCTCATATCTGTTGCTCCCTCTCTTTATCACTCTCTCTGCCTCTTTCTTTTCCTATCTGCCCCTCTCCATCCCTGCACTGTGCCAGTTGCCTCTGATATGGAGAACGGGGATGATGATTCATCTTCCGTGGACCACTGTCTTTGATGAACCTCACAGCATTGCAGATTCAAAGCTCTTCTGAAAGGTACTTTCCCCCAAAATACCATGTCTGCTGTGTATAAGTATAGCTTTCGGATTGGGAGACTGAAGTCAAAATGACATCGCTCGCGCTGAGTGTGAGATTGTCTCGCCCCGTTGGAAAGTTTCAACATCCATCACAGATGAGATGAGTCTCCCCGGGCTCTGCGCAGACTAAATGACTTATTTATATATATTTACTCCATCTGAATGGGACAATTCATCATTCAGGCAATCATGGAAACCCAGCTAGAAATGCTGGGCTCCCTAGATGTCAGTAATACACCCAGCCCCGGCCAGACTCACTTCATCACACCTCGACGCCTCAGACTCAAAGGCCGCTCCCAGTGGCTGGTCTCAAACACATTACCCTCTCACGGTGATCCACGGACACCAGCCGAGAAGTCGTCTAATGAGATGATGATGTCACAGATGGGTTTCAGGAAACTCAGCTGGGGGGGAGAGGAGATTGGCTTTACTGGATGCCTCACTGACGAATGAGATGCAGATACCTAAGAGGCAACGACTAATGGTCTCGGTTTGAATATTTTATGTTTTTTTATCCCTCTCTCTTTTTTGGGAGTGTTCTATACTTAGGATTGGAGGAAGGATGCTAAATCATTTCACGGCCAAAGTTTTCTGTGGTGCGGTATGTTTTAAAGTGTGGAGACCTGTGAATATTTTTACTTGTAAAGAGGATGTGTGTGTGCGTGCCTATGTACGTGTGTGCTTGCGTGTGCGCGCGTGTGTGTGTAGTTACTAATGAGTGTGTGTTGGTGGGCATGCGTATGTGTGGTTAAACCTCGTCAGCATTACGTTCAAGGCTCTACTCCCCCTGAGTTGGCTGAATCTGGGACGGTTGCCCAGGCTACGTGGGGGTGGGGGGGGGGGTCGGGGGGTGGAGGGAAGGATATCCTGCAAACACAAAATGACCCTTGGGCCCTGGATTTCCTCTGCAAGACCACGCCCTCACCACAGCCCCACCAGACACCAGGGACAAGGCCACGGTACGTCCTCCAGATCCGGCCCCTGGTCTGGGCCTGTTGCCCCTGGCTCTCCGGCTGGCCCAGACCCAGGATGGGAGGCCAGTGGAGGTCAGCTCTCCTGGTCGTGCACGCACCAAGATGGCTGCACTGAAGATGCGATGGCGTTTTAGTGATGCTGCACGAGGTCATATTGTAGTTGTCACACTGAAGTGGAGAGGTTATTGTTGCACTGTATGTGGTGAATACAGACAGTTCCTCCTTGGCTCTAACCAGCAGAATCCTGTCAGAACTGTGTACTTCTAATCCTTCTGATGTACTTTCAATATGCACTATTTGTATGTCTCTTTGGATCAAAGTATCTGCCAAATGAACACAGTGTAATTGTCCATGCAGCCATTAGGTTACTTAACTCTAATTGCAATATTTGTGTTAAAGGCACTTTACTAAAGACCAAGGCAAGGACACAAAAACCGCTGGGTGGGGTAGGAGGGGGGTGTGTCAGGGTGGTCTCTCTGGGTGGCGTAGGAGGGGTGTGTGTGTCAGGGTGGAGGTCTCTCTGGGTGGGGTAGGAGGGGTGTGTGTGTCAGGGTGGAGGTCTCTCTGGGTGGGGTAGGAGGGGTGTGTGTGTGAGGGTGGAGGTCTCTCTGGGTGGGGTAGTACGGGTGTGTGTCAGGGTGGAGGTCTCTCTGGGTGGGGTAGGAGGGGTGTGTGTGAGGGTGGAGGTCTCTCTGGGTGGGGTAGGAGGGGTGTGGGGGAAGAGCAGCAGACTAGCTTGGCTTGGGACTTTGTAATTCTGTGAAAGCGTCTAATCCTAACTGGAGCAGCGAAATGCCCTCAGATCATGTCAAGGCTGCACTGGAACACACACACACACACACACAGATTCATCTGGATCAGCTTCTCTGCTAATTGTCCTGTGACTTGGTCTGTTTTGGGTTCTGTGCTCCATGTTGGTTACTGGACAGAGTGGATGTGTATACCGTTTCAACGCTCTGCTGATTGCAAGCCAGAGCTGGGGGTAAGCTGTGCAGAGTCACCGGTATGCCGTCTAAATATGTAAGCCAGGATCAGGCCTTATTTTAGCAATGATTTAAATATCCTGGAAAGGCTTTCAGTCCTCAACCCAGCAGATCATGGGCACTGGCTTGTACAGCGTGAACATGGTGCAGATGCTACAGCCTGCATGAGTGTGCACAGTTCACACACACACACGCTCACACACACACACACACACACACACACACGTGTGTGCGGTCTGTGTACGAGCACGGCTAGTGCGCTAGGTGCTATCAGTGCAGGAAAGCGACACTTCCTCACAGAGAATTCCTGGAAGGGAGAGCAAACTTTGACAAAGACCGGAAGCCGGAGAGTGACGGGAGGACAGGGGAAGGGTTAGAGGGTGGGGTTGGAGGTTTGAGGAGTGTGTGTGTGTGTGTGAAGGGGTGGGGAGGGGTTCCCAGAACAGAGAGAGCCCCCAGGCTGATGCCCTTTCGGGAAGGCCCTCACACACTTCCGGGCATCCGCCAATCAGCTTCTCTGTTACTGGGAGATCCCACGCCTGGGTTTCCAACCCAGCAGGCCTGAACCATGGACCTTCCCCCCCCCTGCCCTTCCCCACCTCACTTCCTGCATGCTGCCTCCCTCTCGCAGGCGCAGAGATGCTGCCTGTCCCAGGTCACTGGGTCAGCAAACGGCCTGCAGTGCTGCAGTATTAAATATTTATCCCTGGTCAATAAGCTACATCAACAAGAATTAGAGATGAACACCTGGGCTTGGCTTTCTCCTCTGTCCAGTGCAGGGCTTTGATTGGAGCTCCCAATCTCTTTCGGAGGACAGAGGACATGGGCACAGAGCAAGAGAGGCGGGTAGGGGGAGGCTGGAGAGGAGACAGAGGCAGGAGGAGAGAGGCAGGAGGCAGGCTGGAGAGGAGACAGAGGCAGGAGGGAGAGAGGCAGGAGGCAGGCTGGAGAGGAGACAGAGGCAGGAGGGAGAGAGGCAGGAGGCAGGCTGGAGAGGAGACAGAGGCAGGAGGGAGAGAGGCAGGAGGCAGGCTGGAGAGGACACAGAGGCAGGAGGGAGAGAGGCAGGAGGCAGGCTGGAGAGGGGGGGAGTCTGTGGGGAGCTAGCAGCATGAGTGTGAATCGAGTCAGAAGAGCTGGCCTTTTCCCTCCAAAATTCACTTCATGTCCACTCAGATGGAAAAGCCTGACAGAGTGACCTATTCCAGCTTTCTCTCTCTCCATTTTCTTTCACCTCATCCTTGCAGTTGTAATGGCAAGAAAACAAACAGGGGAAGTTGGCAGCTTGGGTCTCCTCCTGATGTAGGTCACACACACACGCACACGCACCCACACACACACGCACAGGTTTGTTCTACCATCATAGTGAGGACAGACAATATCCCTAACCTCTAAGCCTAAACCTAATCTTAATCCTAATACTAATTATAACTCTAACCCCCATTACAAATTCCTAGAAACAGCATTAATATAAGGTTTTTAGTTTACTTGTGGAGACTTCTACCCCCAAAGGTTAGTTAAACAAGAGACTCACACACACACACACACACACACACTCGCATACAATTACTAGAATGCACACACACACACAAAAGTATGCTGCCAGCATAAGTGGGCAGTGGGAACACGCACACGCCCCGCTTTCAAGGGCTCACCCCAGCATGCCCCGCGCAAATGCCATAGCAGTAATACTCTGCTATCAGCTCTCATCTGGGGGGGGAGGGGGGCTGGGGCTCGGGGGGGCTAGAGGGAGGGGGGGCTAGGGGAGGCAGCTGTGACCGGCTGCTTCTAATGGTTGTCACGTCCAAATGTTCATGTTGCGTCGGTGTCACCACCTCACCCATGACCAAAGCCATTTTGCTCTGGTGGTTCCGAGCCCATGCACGCACAGCAGACCAAAGCGGTGCTGGCCCAGCCTGCAGCCTGATGAGGAGCGATAGTGATTGGTGGTGTCTGAAGCCAAACAGGCATGTCAGAGCTGCCCCATATCCCACTGACCAGAAGGGAGGGAGGGAGGGGAGAGAGGGAGGGAGGGGAGAGAGGGAGGGAGGGGAGAGAGGGAGGGAAGAGAGGGGCCGTCGTGAGAAGAGAGAGGGGAGCGGGGAAGAGGGTGAGATGGTGAGGAGGGAGGGAGGGAGACGCGCAGGGAGAGGGAGCCGTCATGAGGGGAAAACGGAAAGAGAACAGGAAAAGGGGGAGTCATGCAGTAAGAGAGGGAGGGATGGAGGGAGAGAGGGAGTCATGTCGTGAGGGAGGGAGAGAGGGAGTCATGTAGTGAGGGAGGGAGTCATGGAGGGAGACGAATGTGAGAAAGGAGCCATCAAATTAATTCAGGCCCACGGCGTGACAGGTCGACCGTTTTAATGACGTTGTTTTGGATATTGTTTCTTAGCTTGTTTGCACTTTGTAGCCTCACCTTTCATGTTGCACAAGTTACATTTATTGGGCGGGGGGGGTTAAGACTGGATGTGAGTAAGTTGTGTGAATGAATGTGTGTGCATTGGTGTGTGTGAGTGTGAGAGACAGAGACAGAGAGACAGAGAGAGAGAGAGAGAGAGAGAGAGAGAGAGAGAGAGAGAGAGAGAGAGAGAGAGAGAGAGAGAGAGAGAGAGAGAGAGAGAGAGGGAGGGAGGGAGGGAGGGAGGGAGGGAGGGAGGGAGGGAGGGAGGGAGGGAGGGAGGGAGGGAGGGAGGGAGGGAGGGAGGGAGGGAGGGAGGGAGGGAGGGAGGGAGGGAGGTGGAGAAGAGAATGGGACCTCCTCTTCCTGCTCGGCATCCTGCAGGATGGATCATTTCCGAAGTGGGTTCCTGCTTGCCATTATTTTAACCTCTCAGTCTGGATGGAGGAAACACACCCAGCTGTCCCCTTCATCAACACGCACACACACCTAACTCCTCCCCAAGACCAACACCACACACACACACACCCTCCATACCCACACACTCCACACACACACACACACCCTCATAAACCAACTCTTACCCAGGGCACTGCACCTACACACGCTCTCACACGGACACTGAACTGTGCACTGTTCACCTTCACACACCCATAGAACACACACAGACAGGATACCACCCCCCCCCCCGTTCACCTCAAACTGAATCCCACAAACCTCATGCGTCAGCCTCTCTCTCACTCTCTCTCTCACTCACACACACACACACACACACACACGTCATTCACCTTTGTGAAAGCGGGGCCTCTTGTTCCTGACACGGTCTCAGTCTGATGAGTCAGAGGTTGGAGCTCAGAGCTGGGGGCACCACAGTATATTGTTCTAGTATTTTCTCCATGAAATGACAGAGCAGGCCTTTATATGCAGTGGAAAGAGACCACTGACCTCCTGTTCAGGAGGGAACGAGTTTGACCACTTCTTGCTTTCTTATTAATAGTGAGAGGGATACTGCCAGGGTTATAATAGCTGCTGTGGTGAGGGGCCATCTGGCCGACCTCTGTCCCTCCTCCGCTTGTCTATCCATCCCTCTGCCCCACCCCTGCTCCCTTCCCTCCACTCCCCTCCTCCATCCCTCCACCCCCTCCTCCTTCCCTCCACCCCTGCTCCGTCTCCCCTCCCCTCCATCCCCTCCTCCTCCCCTCCACCCCCTCCTCCTCCCCTCCATCCCCTCTTCCTCCCCTCCACCCCTGCTCCGTCTCCCCTTCCCTCCATCCCCTCCTCCTCCACCCCCTCCTCCTCCCCTCCATCCCCTCCTCCTCCCCTCCTCCTCCCCTCCATCCCCTCCTCCTCCCCTCCACCCCCCACTCCCTCCACCCCCCACTCCCTCCATCCCCTCCTCCTCCCCTCCATCCCCTCTTCCTCCCCTCCACCCCCCACTCCCTCCATCCCCTCCTCCTCCCCTCCATCCTCTCCTCCTCCCCTCCATCCCCTCCTCCTCCCCTCCACCCCCCACTCCCTCCATCCCCTCCTCCTCCCCTCCACTCCCTCCATCCCCTCCTCCTCCCCTCCATCCCCTCCTCCTCCCCTCCATCCCCTCCTCCTCCCCTCCACCCCCCACTCCCTCCATCCCCTCCTCCTCCCCTCCACTCCCTCCATCCCCTCCTCCTCCCCTCCATCCCCTCCTCCTCCCCTCCACCCCCCACTCCCTCCATCCCCTCCTCCTCCCCTCCACCCCCCACTCCCTCCACACCCCTCCTCGCCACCAAACTCCTTCAGGGAGGAGGCTTACACAACAGCTTTAGATCCCCTCAAAGACAAGCGCACAAAGACACGAAACAAACAAATTAGCTGACACGCTGTAAAAGATCAAAGAAGAAATGGAAAGGGGAGGGGGGACAAGGAGAGCAAAGCTCATTAGGAGTTAGTCTTCATTATCGGAAAATTAAAACTTTTCTCTGTCGTCACAATGGGGGGGGGGGTGGTGGTGGTGGTGGTGGTGAGAGAGGGAAGAAGAGGGGGATTAGAGAGGAAGGAAAATGGCTTTTTAATCATGTCATTAAAAGTACTTTGAATTCAGAATTTGACACAATGGGTTTCTTTGAGAGGAAGGGGAGGGGAGTAGGACTGGTGTGAAGAGACAGTGCAGTATTGTTGTGTGCGCCTCTAAGCATATAAGTATCTGCCAATGGTTGGTAGCCAATTAGGCCAATGAGAGCAAGTTTAAATAGAATGTGATAAGGATAGGGTGAGTGATACGAGTCAATAGCAGAATCCATGTGTAACACGCAACAGAGCTCAGTTATCGAAACCACAGCCCAGGAACACAAATACAGAGAGGGAGAATGAGAGAGGGAGAACAAGAGAGAGAGAGAGAGAGAGAGAGAGAGAGAGAGAGAGAGAGAGAGAGAGAGAGGGGAGGGGGGAGAGGGGTGGAGATAAAGAGGAAATGGAGATAGGATGGAAGTTAGATAAACACTGTCACTTGCTTCTCCCCTCCCTCCCTTGATCTCCCCTCCCCATCTCCCTCGGTCTGCCCCCTCCACCCTCCCCCCCCCCCCCTCTGCTCCTCTCTCTCTCCATGGCATGGCTCATACACTGTGGCTCACTCTGTGGAAATGAAATGTTGACAGAAAAACAACAAAACTGCGGCAGAGCACAGGGAGGGGAAACAGAAAGGATCCACCCTATAATGGGCCACTGAGTAAGCCGGTCAGGAAACGAGAGATAAGGAGAGAGGGGGAAGACAGAGAGAGATGGCCGAGAAAGTAGGAACCGATAGAAATCGGGAAGAGAGGAAAGCATAATCCACAGGACGACGACAACCTTCTCTGTGATCGACAGAATCAACGCGGATTGAATGGAGAAAACCCAGGCAACGCCAGAACACACCAATCAGAGCCCACCAATCAGAGCCCTCTCTGCTAGCCTTCAGGAGAGTCTGGGAAGTGGACGCCATTAAACACTGTCCACATACGGATACTTGAAAGGGCCGACCCTTTCAGCAGTGCCTCCTCCAGCCTCTCACCCCGGCCCTGCCCTCTTCATCACCTCCTCGTCTATTCCATGTTGTACTCCGCTCTCTCTCTCCAGACTCTCCTCTCTAACGGTGGGCCAGAGGATATCGGCACCACCAACCACAGTCTGTTGTTTAATGTGGTCTCATTAGCTCCCGGGGAAGTACTGAGTTGCTGAGCTGTACTGGGGGAGGGAGGGGGGGGGGGAAGCGCCTGCTGGTGCCAGTCTACTGACCTGCCTACCATCCTAGCTTACCTCCCTTCCCTCCTAGCCTACCTATCTGCAACCTTACCTCCCTTTCCTCCTAGCCTACCTACCCACCCACCCACCCACCCACCCACCCACCCACCCACCCACCCACCCACCCACCCACCCACCCACCCACCTACCTACCTACCTACCGACCTACCTACCTACCTACCTACCTACCTACCTACCTACCTACCTACCCTCCCTCCCTCCCTCCCTCCCTCCCTCCCTCCCTCCCTCCCTCCCTCCCTCCCTCCCTCCCTCCCTCCCTCCCTCCCTCCCTCCCTCCCTCCCTCCCCTCCCCTCCCTTCCCTCCCCTCCCTCCTAGCCTACCCACCTAGCTCCTATCTTACCTCCCTTTCCTCCTAGCCTGCCTACCCACCCACCAAGCTCCTAGACTCTGCAGGCACCCGGAGAGCAGCAGCTTCATTTGGCATACAGCACATGAGCCCAGCACAGGGGTCACAGAGGTGGCATCATGCTCTCATGGTGAAGAATCCTGGTCTGGGTTCCCTTTGGGTTTCTTCCTGGGCATCCGCTCATCTTGTCAAGAGGTTTTACCGGAAAGTTCAAAGAGATGTTCGAAAAAGTGTTCAAGCAAGTTTGCTGAAAATGTCCTAGGGTTACTATTTACCTTTTTCAAAAGGGATTTAATTACTTTACCAATTAACACAAAAAAAGCAATTTGCTTCTATGCTCTTTTTAATGCACACGTAGCCGTTTTATTTTAGTGTTGCTATGGCACCGTGGCAACTGTGACAACACAAGTCTAAGTCTATCCCTTATTGAAGTCTTCATCACTGTGATGAAAAGTAAGTTGTAGTAGAACTTTGAAACACAATGTTTTGATAGGCCTATTTACTGTAGCCTCAATAGACTTAAGAATCAAGCACTGCTGTGGTACACTGATGCATTTTCATACTCTGTCATCTGTCAGTATTTTATTTTTTGAAATAAAAGTGATCAAAAGTGTTTCACAATAACGTAAACACACTGTGATAGATCTTTTGTGACCTAGAGTCCTTCAAATCAACTGAACTCCATTCACCAACTCGAGACGTCATCTTCAATAATGGGCAAACTTAAAAGTATTTTCAGGCTCACACAGCAAATCAAAATACATTTGCCTTGAGATGCTACCCCATTCTTGATATCTAACATGCCTGGCAATCAGTCTGTTCAGCTCTGGCTGGCTTACGGGCCGTAGAGATGAAATCAGGCTCTGGCTATTTGGCTAGAGTGGCTCTCTAGGATGGAGCGGTCTGCGGTGCTAGCACTTTGGTCTTTTACGGGTAGCTTTGTAGAAGCGTGTTGTTTTTCGAAGTGCTTGTGAAGACTTGAATTGGCTATGATTTGATTTGGCTATTGGCTATGCTACTATTTTCACCAAGACAAACGTAAAAAGTACAGAATCCATTTAAATGTCAGTAATTGCCTTTATAATTTAATTTAAAAAATGTATTAGTCATATTACTAGCTATTGCCAAACATTGTGGAATGTCATAACTTTGTAACCTGTTATTTCCAACACTTGCTATAAGCGATTAGAATTGTCTGAGAAAACCAGACACTTTCTCGTTCTTCTGGAGAAACAGGGATGGTATACAGCGTTCTTCCTTCAACAGAGAGGAGAGGTTTTATGCTTTCAGATAGCTGCTAGCAACACCTCACACTGGGAAGCCTCCAGCACAAGCAAAAAATAACATAACAAGGGAAAAGCAACAGTACATATTTCTCAAGCAATACTCTTATCTGCGAGGAAGAAAAAAAAAACGAAAAAAAAAACACTGTCCACTTGGATGTCAATCATCCATGGAAGGGCCTGGTTCCCATGACAACCTCCCCCATGAGTATAGACAAACGAGGAATAAAAACCAACTGTGATTAAGATGCGGTCGCATTTCTTTCTTGGGAAAAAGGCTAATTAAGAAAGACTGCGGTGCTTTACTGTACAAAAGAAACAACATCTAACGAAGCAAATGGGTTTGATCACATGGCGTAAGACCCCCATTAACATACAATCAATCTGACCTGTATTTATCCTCAATTGCAGCTATTCTTCAAGGACACTTAATATACACGTGGAATACTATAATTATCTTACTATTTTAATTCCCATCATTTTTAAGCAAAGGAGTGGGGGGTGGTGGTGGGAGGGGTGGAGGAGGTGGGAGAGAAGAAGAAAGGGAAATCAAGAACCCTGAGCTTTGGTTACAAGCAACATGAGTAGTATGTGGGAGGGATGGATGAAGCAAAAGAGAGAAGGAGAGAGACAGAGAGAAAGAGAGACAGAGAGAGGCAGAGAGATGACAGAGAGGTGGAGAGAGAGAGAGTCCTTGGGAGAGGGCAGGGAGGAGTGGAAACCCAACCACAAAGAACAGCAAGTTGTGCCTAGCACCGAGCCAAACGAGGGAGTAGCAGGATTCAGCTTCGTTAGCAGGACTGCTCGACCCTGCGTCCGTCTCTCGTCTGAATCCTGCTCCCTAGCAACCTGTGACCTCCCGGGACGCCACACTCCTCCAGATCATTATTGTTGACTAGATGCTCTGCACACTCGATACGCCTCCTCTCTGCCTCCTTCTGCCTCCTCCGAAATTAGGCCGGGGCCTCGACGCTTCCACCTCCTCTTTCCATTTCATCAAACTACGCTGCAGCACAACGCAGTGAAAGAAGACAGAAAGGTTTTTCAGAGTTCTCTCTTTGTCGTTTGGTGCAACCGGATCCATAACAGCACATATTTCACCTTAGGAGAGGTGTGTTGTAGTGTGGGTGTCTTTGTGTGGGTGTGTGTGTGTAGGATAAAGTCATGTCTGGGACAGGTAACAAAGAAAGAGAACGAAAGAGAAGGACATTCAGACAGAGGAAGAGAAAGAAAGTGTGTGTGTGTGTGTTTAGGTCATTGGGACAATTACTGTTCAGCGTCAAGAGATTGTTTCTATTCACCACCGACTTCTTCAGCTGCACCTTCATACACAGTGGAGATAAGTACTGGATGTTCTGTAGATATACTCAGAGAAGATGTGTCGTCTAGTGTTTAAAGGAGAGAACACAATAGACAGATTTAGGCTGCATCCTCAATAATGTGAATCAATAAGCAATTTGATTCTATAGACCAAGCCTTGTGATATTGAACCCAGAAGGTCTGGAAGCTAATAGTGTTACCTTTGAGGGTAATTACCATCATCACCAATTCAAAAGGTGTGTGCAGGACAGGGAGAATGAGGGAGAGATAGAGGAAGACAGATATAGAAGAGATAAAAGAGAATGGCAGAGATAGAGAGGGAGAGAGACAGAGAAAGAGAGAGGGGGGAAAAGAGAGAGCGACAAGGAGAAGGCAAAAGATACTGAAAGACAGAGAGAATGAGCGAGACAGTAAGAAAGCGACAGAGTAATAAAAGACAAGAGACAGAGAGAAAGAAAGAGTGGAATGGACGTCCCTCTCGCCTCACACACGAGGGGTATCTAAACAGCAGCCCATCAGATTACCCAGTCTGTTTCTGCAAAGAAAGACATAACACCACCCAAACACAATCTAATCTGTACCCTCCACTCCTCCATGCCCTGTCCCATCTGCCTCCATTCAGCCAAGCCCCTCCCCGCTTGTCCAGGCACGCTTTCCAAATAAATCCTTAATCTGAGAGGATACTTGCCATGCGGTTTTGGGGATGATGACAGGGGATGATGGCTTTGTGTAGTGGCTTGCTGACGGCAAGCTCCATAGAGGGCTGGTGGAAGGTGGAGATGAGAGGGGATGAAGGTTGAGGAGGGCTGGTAGATGGTGGGGATGAGAGTGGATGGTGGTGTGGCGGCTAAAGGCTAGCTCCATAGAGGGCTGGTGGAAGGTGGAGATGAGAGGGGATGATGGTGAGGAGGGCTGGTAGATGGTGGGGATGAGAGTGGATGGTGGTGTAGCGGCTAAAGGCTAGCTCCATAGAGGGCTGGTAGGATGAGATGGAGGAGGACAGAGACCCAGAGGACAGTAATCTGGTTAGACAGCTCCCACAAAAACACAATTACCCAGGGCAGGCAGGAGAGCCATTCCCCACTGCCCCCAATACACCGACCAGCTGGAGGAGAATGGTTGGAACTAACCAAGCGTTAGAGAACATGAGGTTCACACACATACACTCATATACCACACATACCAACACGCATATACACAAACAAGGATACATCCAAACAAACACACACACACACACACACACACAAGCACACACGCATGCTACAGTATTTGAGTGCAGGGGCACCGGTTCAACTTGAAAAAAGAAAAGTGGAGAGGAGGAAGAGGAAGAAGAAGAAGAAAGAGAGAGAGGGGGGGAGGGGGTGAAGGTCTTTTCGTTCAGGGAACTTTTGTTTACACTATGTTCCATCAGTATCACATGACATGTGGGTGCCTCCAAGATCCAGGGGCTTAGCCAACTGAGACAGAGAGGAGGGGGGACGGGGAGGGTGATACAGGGTCACAAAAGATTGACTTCTCCAGTTCTCCTTTCCAAAACGAGTTTTTCAAGAAAGAACAATGACGTGGGGGAGGAGAGAGAAGAGTGAGTCGGGGTGGGGGGGGACACACGGGGGGGGGGGGGGGGGGACACGGGGGAGACAGGGGAGGGATTGATGGCAGGCTCCCTACAGAAAAGGAACACAGAGGAGGAAAGGTAAGCGCCCCAGAGTTCAATCTCAGGGGGATCCCTCGCTTGGCGTGGCATCAAAGCAGTTCCAAATTGAAAAGAAAAAAAAAGAAGTGAAAAGAGAGCGGGAAGGGGGGAGAGGAGGAGAAGAAGAGGAGGAGGACAAAGAGGAGGAGGAGGTGAGGGAGGCCGGGGCGCGGAGGGAGAGAGGGGACGTTCTCCGTGGATGAGCTTTGCATTTGGGATTTGAAATTGGAGAGGTGGCGGGTCACTCCTCGCTACTGCGGCTAATGCCGCTATCGCGCGCTGCATGTTCCCTCTTCCTTCCTCTCCCCTCTCCGCTCATCCCCCTCACCTCCCTCCCCTCCTCCCCTCTTTCTGTCTGAGCAGTGCAGATGGCTGAGTATTAGCCTGCAGATATTAAGAGACCGTGGGGATGGAGCATGTGAGAGTGTTCCGTGTCGTGGACGCGTACGCTCACATGCATACAAACAAGAGAGCCAAGCACGGACAAACACTCGATGACTTTGGAGAAATCTTCATTTTTCCTTTTTTTTCCCTTTTGTTAAATGAAACTCCCCCCCCCCCCCCCCCCCCCCCCCCACAAGCGCACACACAAAGGAAAATAAGTCTCGTGCCTCCGCAAATAACCTGCAATTATGTGGCTATGATGTCATTGATTTTTTTCTTCTCTCTGCACCAGTCTGGCCTGTGAGCCGGTGAAGCAGCCATGGAAAGTGCCTCTCTGCGCAGAATACTAACATGCTAATTCAGATCTGGAAATGATTTTCTCTTCTAACAGGCCCTTCCGAGGCCTCTCTCCCCTGACCAGACTGGAGAGTGACCAGCCGGCTGAGACAGACACGCTGATGACACAGACGCGCCGACTCGGCTCGGACTGACACCCCTCCCTCCAGGGCCTGGTGGCACTGCAGTGGTGGTGAGGGAGGGAGGGAGACAAGACAACCTACCTACACAGAGAGAGAGAGAGAGAGAGAGAGAGAGAGAGAGAGACAGAGAGAGAGTGGAAGGAAGTGAAGTGGGCGATTCGGAGCAAAAGACTGTGCTATTGATTGTGTGATGGACTGGAAGAGGCGAGACAGCGGGGAGAGGAGGAGGAGAGGGAGAGAGAGAGAGAGAGAGAGAGAGGTTAAGTGCGAGCTGCTCTTCCCTGTTACTGAAGGCCCTTTGTGCTTGACAGCGCCAGAAAAGGAGTAACCCGTCACAAGATCTAATGTGATAAACCTGAAAATGTGATCAAGCCAACAGCATTAACTGGGCTGTGGCCTCTGGTCTGGCTGCTACTGACTCCCCTGTAATCCAATTCTGGTCAATTAAGGTTGAACAGAGGGATTATTGCATCCAAGGTGTGCAGTGCAGCACTGAGGCCAGAGGAAGCCTCCTTATATAAGAGGACCCAAAACGCTGACGAGGCGAACGCACGCGCACAGTCGAGCGCACACACACACGCGCTCACACACACACCAAAAAAAGGACGCACAATTGCGAGGGCACGGGCGCACACACGCGCGCGGCTTAGTTTTAAAGTGAACCATTACCCGCTCAATCAGGCAGCCGCCACGAGGGAATGGGGTAATTAATGCCGCATCAAAACGCCGAGCCATGCACTTTGTGATGACGGGGTTTTCAGGAACACAGACGCCCTCCGCACCAACAAATGCGATCCTGTTCCCCTCTCGCTTCCTGCATGGATTTCCAGTCAGAATGAGTTTGACTGCAGACATTCTAGTAGCTATGGTCTGAGAATGACACACACACACGAAGAGCACTTACAGTATACACACACACACACACACACAAACATGCATACAGTCCATACACGCAGTCACACACAAATGAGCACACGTGCACATACATTACACACACACGGGCCATATGGTGGTGTATTTCCTGACCTTTTCACCCCTCAGACAGCCGTTGTTGGGGGGGAGGGGGAGGGTCTCATAATACAGACCTCATGGATTAGCTTGATGAGGGTAATTTGTCTGTGATGGACTCTTGTGGGGCGACACTCACAAATTGTCAATCTGTTGTGCGACAGACGAGAGGGGCGGGGAGGGAGGGGGGTGGAGAGGGAGGGGGGTAGAGAGGGGGGGGGGGTAGAGGACAGAGGGATTACAGGACGAGGACAAGGAGCCGAACAAGTGAAAGCTAAAGACAGGCAGGGAGACAGAGACTTCTGGGAAACTTCCAGACACGAGCCAGACTGGATGAGACGAATGAGAGAGAGAGAGAGAGAGAAAGAGGGCGAGCACAGAGAGACAGAGAGAGAGAGAGGACGGACTGAGTGAGAGAGAGAGAGACAGAGGCGGAGAGAGAGGAGAAC